>NC_053141.1:26860260-27160260 GCF_016808335.1 Panicum virgatum | reverse complement strand
CCTCTACGGTTGTGGGTGTGATGAACACTTATGCTTCATTCATATCTATCAAGTGTTCAATTTATATGCAATCTTCGCTTCATGTTTAGGATAGGTTTGATAGATTAGATGGTAAACCCTAGTCGGTTCGTTTCCGATCCACGGATGATAAACCTTGGGGGAGTACTCTAAGGGAAAAGCTACCACGATCCGTGCGCTTGCGGTACATAAATTGGCGCTTTAAGAAGCGTCAACAAGCTTTTCTGGCGCCGTTGCCCGGGATCGGCAACTCGAACCCTAGGGCGTTCTATCTAGTTTTTTTTGGACTAACCCTAATTTTTATTATTGCATATACCCTTGTTTTCTTGTTTGTGTCCTTGAAAGCATGTGAAAAAAGCTAGACACCAAACTTGGACTTCGAGAAGTCCATAGTCCACTTGAACAAATTTCAACAATCGATAACAAGATGATCGAGAAACCTCGATATGGAACATCTACAACGTCCACATCGACATGACGATAATAACATCAAGATTCGCTCTTTAGTGGTAGGTGCTAACTTTTGTTAGTGGCCCAGCATCCGCTATCGAGTCCCCACTCCCCAAAGCAAAAGATGATAAATAAGGTACGCCGCCATGTCAATTGATTTTAAAGACTTATGTTTTTGGAAAGAATTGTTTGTTCAAGCAATAGGTATGAAGCATGCCCGCGAAGAAAATCGTGCGATCATCATCATCTATGAAGTGTTACTGTTGTGATGATTTTTTCGTCCAAGATCAGAGAAGTAACATGAGCAAATAATAGATTATTTTGAAGCTCCATCAAGTCTTCTTTCCAACGGATCAAGAACCATCAACTTTGGAGATCGGTGTGAAGAGTTATGGTAAAATCTTTCAACGCTGCGCGTTCTGAAATCCTTCTGGACAGATTGCAGCGCCGTAATAAAACGAGCATAACTTCTTTATCCGGAGTCTAATTGGGGTGAATAACCACTTATTGGAAAGATAATTTGATGCACCTTGCAATGGAGGAGAATTTTGGTACATATTCTGCACTGGATGAAGGGGAATTCAACGAGGATAGAGGCAGTAGCAACCGACGAAGAAGGTGATGATGATGTCAAAGGATGATTGGAAGGCTGTGTACACAAAAGATGATGATTTGAAGTTGACCAAAGCTGGAGGCAACAATATTAGAAGAACCACGACACCACCTATCTTCTCTAGTGGGATGCTCGATATACTTCTAATCGAGTGATGCTATCAAGGAAGGAAACCGTTCGGATCATCAACATGAAGCACAGGAGCATCTTCGATCCTGACACCTTAGGCAATGCAAGAACCATGGAGACAGACCATTGGAGTCATGATACTCGCTGGTGAATCAATGGTGATGACCTTGAAGCCAAGGACGCATGACACTACGCTCCAAAGACCACATGATCGAGATCATTGATATCTTCGGGCGAATTCACAAGAAGATATTGTTCTCATCAATTTCCAGCCCGACCTCAGAAGCAAAGAGCAGCATATTTTTGGATATTCAAAAGCTCCATGAAGTTCCCATTCTAACGAATCAAGAACTAAGTCAATCAGAGATTCCTACAAGAGGGTATGGCCAAAACATTGAAGGTTGTGCACTCTGAAAATTACTGGACAGCACGCAGCACCAAAAGTGAAACGGGCATAACTCTCTCGTTTGGATTCGGTTTAAGATGAATGACCACTCGTAGGAAAGTTAATTTCATAAACATTTCAATAGATCTATATTTTGGTATATGTTCTGTTGAGTATACAGGAGATATTCCATGAAGAAGAGGCAGGAGCAACGCGATGAGAACAAGATAGAGAAGATGACGATGACAACAATGAAGGGGAGCTTGGGCGATGCTTTCATCAAGCGTACATGATAAAATTCAGAGGCTTGGAGCAGAGGAAGAACCCCAATGACATTGGCAAATGAAGGCACAAGCGGTCGACTTTCGACAAATGAAGATGTTGCAAGCAAACCACGATGGATTACAAGAGGCGACATCAAGCTGCATGGACACTTCGGTTTCTCGCATGAAGGACCATGGCTTCACATCAATTAGAAGGTATGTGAGAAAGTCGAGCTATATGACTTTAAATGAAGCGCTTTGTGGGAGGCAACCCGATCTTTTATTATTATTATTATTATTATTATTATTATTATTATTATATATATATATATATATTAATATGACCGTCTACATTGCACTCTTTAATCGGAATATCAAGTAACATTGTACCATTGCTCTAACAAAAACCACAACTTCATGTTGTTCATTCTAAATGTTATTGAGGGAGCACTTTGTTATTTGATCTTGGGAAACTTATAGACCTTTTTGTGTGCCTATTAGTGTTTTGAGTCTTTTTCTTTGTGTCTTTTTAGAGAGATTTATGAAGCATTACACCACCCTTTGATTCTAAACTTGTGGCTAGTTAACTTAGGCTAACTTTTTGTTTTGTTTTAGACCACCTCATCATGCCATATCATTTTGTTCACCCACCCCGTGTTGAATTGCATAACATGTTGTTCGTCTCACCATTGCATTGCATTGCATGTTGCATAAAAAAAACTTTTTCTAAAAAAACATTGACTAGCCTCGCTTTTGAGATCCTAAAACCCTTAGGAAAACCACTCATAGAGCAATCCCAAAACCATAGGGTATGTTTTTTATTCAAAAAAAATCTAACTTTTGTTTATCTCTAGTTTTTTTGAAACCACCTTAGATAGAATTTCTATAACCCAACACTCTCTTTTCAAAATTTTTGTTTTAAGCCAAAAATATAGGAAACCCATAAACCTACTTCTAAAACCTTGTTAGCTCGGTTGATTGATCCTTTTTCGATAAATAACCTTTTCATTGACAAAAGCCTCACTTCTTATGAAGTGTCGCAAAGGCTTTTTGTCACTCTTAGCAATTGTTTTTGAATAAGCTAGTTGCGGAACGACATCAAAAGGTCCTTTCAACCTTGCTAACACCTGTTTCTGCTAACTTTGCATTTGCACTTTGCATCCATTCCATTGTTCATGCACTCATTTTGCTAGCTTGGTCTCAATTTTATTGATGTACGCTTTCCTATCTATGTAGTGCTAATCATGATAGCATTTACCTTTTGCAATCTTGTGTAAACATGGTGTTTAGACATGATTGAAGACCATCATCATTTAGTTACCAAGCTATGAGGTTGCATTTGGTTGGTTTATAAGCTTTGCAATGCGCTTTATTTTTTCTTGTGCTATGAAGGCCTATTGATCTTGGGATAGATATGGTGTTTTGACCTTGGTTAAATAAGTCTTTTTGGCTATGGAGAAGTTCGGCAACCTAGTTGTAAATATGGTTTTTAGAACTAGGTGTAAACGTTGTCTTTGTTTATATACCTTCCTCTCATTTGCATTTACACTAGCACACATGTACACTCACTAGTTTCGCTAAGCTAGCTATGCCACAAATTGAGATATTAGGAATGGTGGGTTTGTTGGCATTTGTTTCTACTCCCGACCGTCACCTTGGGGGTAGACTCTGCACTTGAATTGTTTTGCAGGCATGACAAAGCGTTCCCATGAATTCGTAATCAAAGAATAAATCAAATTCATCAACATCTCCAAAGTTCGAGAGCAAGGCCCGCTGTTTTCATCAAATTTTGCGCATGGACAGAGACATACAAGGAAGAAAAAGTTGATATTCAGAAGTTCCATGAAATTACCATTCCAACACATCCAAGATCAATGAATTTGAAGACACAAGGAGATATGGCAAAAACTTTGGACGCTGCGCGTTCTGAAATTCGGAAGAGATTGCAGCGCTGGGATAAAATGGACATAATTCTCTTGTTTGGAATCAATTTTGGGCGAATGAATACTTGTTGGAAAGAAAAATTCGTGCACTTCACAATGGATCAATTTTTCAGTATATGTTCTGTTTTGGAAATTGAAAGAAAAATTCGTGAAGATGAGGCAGCAATGGGAAAACGAGGAATTGAAGGAGGCGACGACGATGAGAAGCAAGGGTTGGGACCATGACTTAGTACAAGAAGAAGTGGAAGGAAATTAATGCAACAATGGTGAAGACACATTGAAGATGATATTCATACACATGAGGGAAGAACTTCAAGAATTACAAGATGGTCCCTCTTCTCCATCCACGCCTAGCATCATGCTAAGCATGGGGGAGGATTTTGTGGACAAGGAAGAAAGATCTCATGGAGTAATATAATCACGGTTGCCACAAGATGCTCATGATTCTTCTTCCATGCTTAGCACAATGATTAAGTATGGAGGAGGTCGCGCTACACTTCATTACGAGCATCGAGAAGGACGGTAATTCTTCCTCAACTCTCTCTTTTTCTAAATGCTTGTACATATATGCCTTCAACCAAAGATGCAACCTTTGTATATCTCTCCGTATAATAACATGGGTACTAGGAGTACAACCTAGATTTGTTTTTGTTTTCAATGAATGATAACCACCATCACCTTGAGCTCACCACAATGATATTCTTATATGCTCTTGCTTATGGAAAAGTGATGAAAGTTGCTGCTTTGTTTTACGTACGCTATGTTGTATATGACTTGACCATTTGCTCTCAATTAAATGGAATTAAAATGATTAAATACCGGCTCTTTTATTTGTGGAGGTTAAATGACTAAATTCTAAACCCACATATTCTATGTTGCTCTTTGATTTAAGTCTACCGATGACCTTACACCTTGTGTTGTTTAATTTGAAAACTTAATTCCTATGCTATCTACATTTGTGAATCTCTTGCAAAGTTCTACCTACCAAAGCCTATACATACATATTCTTTCATGATGAAACCTTTAGATTGCAAACTTATATTTTGATGAGTTGGATTAAGATTGATTTCTTTGGTACGAGACTAAGAAGCTGGTCATTCCGTTTTTTTTTTGTGTAACCTTCTTTTTGCTAGCCTATTTATCCATGCATTGTAAGTTTCTACTTCGGAAATTTTGCAAACCTCGCTGGATATCCACCCTAAACCAAAAATATCTTTTTGCGATTACCTCCTTGACCACAACCCAATTTGAGTATGGATTATCATTTCGACGGAATCAAAAGAATCAAGGGCACCATATAAAGAAAAGTTTTGGGAGACAAGGCTCCTCGGAGATTCAAGAGGTTCTACAAAGAAGAAGGTGAATTTGAGATACTTACCCTAGCTAGCTGGTTCTCCCACTATTCATACTCGAGGACGAGCATTCGTTCATGCATGGGGGGATGATTGGGTAAGTATTCTATGTTATCAAAAGTTCTAATGAGTAAAAAGAAAGAGAAAGAAAGAGAAAAGAAAGAGAAAAGAAAAGGAGAAAAGAAAAGAAAAAAAAGAAAAGAAAAAAAGAGAAGAATAAAATGCTCCTTAGTTCTTTTTGGCTTCATTAATTTTCCAAGTTACTTTGAAGAACTATTCCATACTCAAATCTTCCAACCAAGTGCAATCCGATAACGAGAACTTCATTTGTATCTCGGGATTATCCATTTGCCACTTGCACATGTCCACCTATCTAAATGTGTGTGTTTGATTTTTCTCCCTCTCCAACATTATTTTCCAATAGCCTTTTTGACTAGTCTCGGTAATTCCATTAGATCTCTCTCTTAGTTTGACAATATTTCAGATATAATGTTTTGCTAGGATTGTTTTTACCTACCAAGCTCCACATAAGTCTTTCACTTTTATATATTAGTAGAATAGGTTGAAGACAATCTAATGTAGGCTTGAGAGACTTGATGAGATGAGTATTTCCATGATCTTTTGCAAGAGAATCTCACTTATGTTTGATATGCTTTCTTTTGAAAACTCTTCACGATCAAACAAGGTAAAGATTTGATGTTCGCTTAAGTTTGAGAGCATTGCATTTATCTATTATTGTGGCTTGTTCTTTAATTGCTAGTCTATCTTCCATAATGAAAAAGTAGCCGGTCACAACATGAACTTAAATGCTAAATACTTGAGAGAGCAATATGTCTTGTTATGTATGACTAAGTGCAGAGAGGACATTGAAGGGCAACGCTGATTTCTTTATAAGCAAAGCTCCTAGACTTACTCGAGGACGAGCAAGGTTTAAGCATGGGGGAATGTTGGCGCTCCTTAAGTACCCGTTTTATCCCTTGTTTATCCTTGATAATGACATGAATTCAATATCAAAATCACTAACCGTCCTAACCCGGCCTAATTATTGGTCATTCACATTTGCACATATATTTTGGAGGAACTTCGTTTTTGCAGGTTTTTGGCCTATTTTGGAGCATGAAATGATGAGGCCCGTGATCGAGCGCTAACACGGAGAAAGACAAAGGCCAAAGCCCATGTTGATTCGAAGCCCATTCATGCACATCCACCTTCCAAGAGAGCCCAAGGACCAAAACACGAAGCCGTAAAACTCTGGGGACTTAAACAGAATATGCTGGAGCTTGGACGACAAGCACCCCTATCTAAATCACGGAGATAATGACGTCTAAATCCCACATGTAAAGGTGAAGAAAGTCAAAATGTCGAGAAAAGCCACATGGAGGAAGATGTGCTTGAGATTTGGAGGTTTACCCATGAGATCAACTCAGCCCGAGAGATATTCGCGCAAACAGCATGATCTTTCGGTGCGGATTCAGAGACTTAAACGGCCTCTAATGGAAAAAGGTTGAATACCAAAGTTGTGGGCCTCGATGAGAGCTTCGATTTGGACATATGGAAGGCCCAATTCGGGTCAAGGATCTAGGAGATATGGCCCCCGAAATACTTTCTGCGCAGACAAGTCTCAAATCAGACAGATTTTTTCCGAGGCTGTTTTGGGGGTCTTATATTCGTTTCCAAGGAAAGCAATGAATACCAAAGTTGGAGATAATTTCGTGGCACACAATCTGGAGACCGAATTTGCATTATTTAGAGTCCGGACATAGGAGATATGGCGTCGGCAAGGAAGGGCTGCGAAACAGGAAAATCTGGACGAGGCTGATTTTATGGAAACCAAGTTTGCTTCTCTCCCAAGAAAGATCTCGTGCAAGACAAGGTGGAACACGCCCCAAGGCTCCCCAAGGGCATAAATACAAGCCCCTAGGCGACCAAGGGAGGGGATCCAATCCACCCAGAACTCGACGAAAATCTAGGGCTAAGACCGGAGGGAGACGACGGCCGCCGCAAGTCTTCGAGGGTACCTAGGAGATGACTTAGGCCACCCCTAGCCGCCATGGCCTCCCTGTGAGGTTGTGCCATGGTGGGGTTCGAGAGTCATCCCCAACATTCGTCGGGGTATGTACACACACGATGGTGATATCAATCTACTCTTTATTCTATTTGTCTCGATTTTGGTCTACTTCAATGCATGCTTTTTTTCTCATATGTAATGCATCCATATGTTCATAGTAAGATTATATCTATTCGTGGTAATTAGTCTACATCTTGTGGATACGTTGAGGTAGCATGTTTTAGCTAGTGGTTGATTACCCTGGTGTGATGACAGCATGGCGGAGGGAAAAGTTCTAGCGACGACATGATGTGGAATAGGATCGATGGCGAGTACCATGGGAGTCTGGGGTAAAGCTTTGGGAAACCTTAGGCGTCGACACGCACCTCGCACCGGCGACCTTGGGAAAGTAGGCCGCTTGCCTTTCTGAGAGATGATTTCGTGTACCTTTAGTTGAGATGCAATCTATGCTTTGATCATCTTTTTCACTAGAACCGTACCTAGAGACGATAGGCCCTAACTCCTTGGTTGTGTTATCTCATCTACGGTTGTGGGTGTGATGAACACTTATGCTTCATTCATATCTATCAAGTGTTCAATTTATATGCAATCTTCGCTTCATGTTTAGGATAGGTTTGATAGATTAGATGGTAAACCCTAGTCGGTTCGTTTCTGATCCACGGATGATAAACCTTGGGGGAGTACTCTAAGGGAAAAGCTACCACGATCCGTGTGCTTGCGGTACGTAAATTGGAGCTTTAAGAAGCATCAACACTCCCTCCTATATATATATGAGGGGAGCGGTTCCTTTTGAGACACCATCAAGTGGAGTTTCACATCCATCCAAGTGCTCTCTCAAGCCTTCTCTTGGCTTAGAGTTGACTTAGAGTAGGGAGAGGGTAGAGGTACTTAGGAGGGGCGCGGGTCTTCGGCGCTCTTCTCCATTGTTGTACCTCTATGAGAGTGAGGGAGTAGTTCGGGAGAAGTGCTAGGGTGTCGGCTCTCTACTCCCAGCTTGTACCTCTACGGATGCTGCTACATTTTTTGGTATTTAGTAAGTATTCGTGGTTCCTATCTCTAGTATTATACATGGTTTAGTGTATGCTAGTAGTGCTTGTAGTTGAGTGAGATCAGGTCTCTTACTTGTGGATTTGTCGCTCTGTATTCGTACAGAGTGCTGTAGTTTGCTATGGCTCAAGATACGTAGTTAGACTGCAGTAGTAATCAATAGCGTAGACGTGGTGTCTAGGCTAGGGGTTATCCTTCGTTTGCCTTATATCCGACAGTTTGTTAGAGGTAGGTCGTAGGTGGTGACAGCCCTATTGGTCCTTTGTAATCCTCCACGTTCGGATATAGCGTAGAGCTGTTGGCCAGAGTCGACTGGCAGACTAGTTGTAAGCCGGTGCCCGAAGTGAGTATTATGCCCGAGAGATCGACCTTTAACTCAGCAGTAGTGCTATCTTAGGAATCCTCTCTACCCTTCTACCTATCTTAGTGTGTCCTTGGATCGATTAGAATACAAGAGAGTGCACACACGTTCCCTGTGGATTCGATAACCCTTGGAATACTCTGAGGTGAAAGCTACAATGGTATCCGTGCGCTTGCGGATTTATTCGCGACGCTAAAATACCCAACAAGCTTTCTGGCGCCGTTGCCGGTGAACAGTTGCTGTATCTCTCTTCGAACCTAGTCGTCCTCGTATCCTTTGCTTTTTCTTTTCTTCTACCTTGACCCCCGCTACCCATAGAGGAGCTATCCTTTAAAAGCTTATCTACCCTACGGGGATTTATCCTGTATCATCTTTAATTTTCTTTCTGCTATCTTTACCCCCGCTACCCATGGAGAAGCCATCCTTTCACAGCCTCTCTGCCCCTAGGGAGGAGTTCCTAGAGACACCACCCTCTACACGAATAATTCTCACATCCGGCTCTGAACTCTTTCCCGGTCTGATCACTCTGGTTCGGAAGCCTCCCTTCTCTGGGTTAGAAAGTGAAAACCCATACTACCATTTGTCAGATTTCGAGCATCTGAGTTCATTGTTTGCCATTGTAGGCATGACACAAGATACCCTTAAGTCGAAATTGTTCCCTTTCTCTCTTATAGGGAAGGCCGAACAATGGTACACGTATACCGTAGGCAGTGTACACGACAACTGGGATGAGCTGAGAGACAAGTTCTGTCTTGAGTTCTTTCCGATGTCCCATATCATTGCTCTACATAGGGATATCCGCTCTTTCCAATAGAATGAGAGGGAAAGCATTAGAACGGCCTGGTACAGATTCTAAGTTTGATAGAATTAGGACCTGTACTATCGATACCCGAATCCTTGTAGTTTCGCAACTTTTATGAGGGCCTCGACAAGTACTCCACCTTTCATCTCGATGTTGTCTTTGGAGGATCATTTTCCCGTATGACTCTAGCAGAAGGTAGGAAATTTTTATATGATATTATAGATTCTATCGCCTGCACGATCATGCCCAAAGTCCTCCGGAAAATATGCAAGTCAAACCAAGAGGATATTCTAGCAGTTAAATCCAATCTTTCATCTTCCACATCCTTAGATTCAGCTCTAGAAACCTCGCCCGAACTAGGAACATCGGAGGGAGAAGAGATTCACCCCCCGAAGTTCTCTTCTAGATTTGAGGATAAATCAGAGGGAACCCATAGAAACACCCCGAATCTCATAGATGCCCATTCAGGGAAGGAACCCTCCTCTGTCCACACCGATCAATCTAGAGATCTATTGACAGAACCTTCCCTTAGGCCTACGATACCTCCTTCTCCTCCTGATTCCTGTAATGAAGCACTTCCCGAGGAAGCCATGAAGGAGGATTGGTCAGATGGAGAGAAACGCTTTTCTAAAGCAATTTGGATTAGCTCACCCTCCACGATCACTTCTTGCTCAATAAGGGGAACTACCGTAGAAGCTCACATTAACCCCATCATGGAGGTTAATGTTTTGCCAAGGCACTTAGCGTACACTCTTCTGGGCAATGTTACGTTAAGACCATCCGACACGCTCTTAAAGAGTTGTCCCTCGGGACACATCCTTAAATGTCGGGGGGTCACAAGTGTCGTGCCGCTTATAATAGACAAGATCGAGATCAACTTAGATTTCCATATCTTCGATATCCTCGATTTTGATCTTCTCCTAGGCTTCCCGCTTGAAAAACTTCTTGCATCTCAAGGAAGCCTAGATGTAACGCTTAGGAAAACTGCTTCTGCACTGCTACCTCTTGCTTAGAAAATTCTATGGCAAAGTATTTTCCCGAGCCAAACCCGCTCGAGGAAATCATGCATGAATCTCTGTTCATACAATCTGAGTCCATTCTCTTCGAGGTTGCAAAATCTGCCACTTCCGAGGAGAACAACTCGGAAGAAATCCTTCGCTTTTGTGAAGATGAACGATCATCATCCCTCCTGAGCGAGTTTGAGCCTCTTTCCTCTGGCCCCAAGGATGTTGTTCTCAACCACGATCGAGATTCAACTATGATTTCCCACGATGAATCTCTTGATATGAAGAACCGACGGGCCATGGAATGTTATGAGGCACCGACTCTGGAGTCCAAAGAAAAGGATTCCTTAGATGGGCATGGGAATTTCACCCTTGAAATACCACAAGAACCATGCTCTTTCAATACATCTCCAGAGTCAGGCACGCATTGTGTCCAGAGCACACATGTGGACTATAACTACCTTAAGGTCCTCTCTTGCAAAACCTTTAGAAGGCTAGTTGTAGATGCATATGTTTACCATAAACATTGCAAATTTCGTGGATGCTCTGTGGTGCTAACTTTGCAGCTAAACCTTCATGACACATCAATAATTGGTGATGAAAAGGGGAACACATCATCAACAATAGCTACAAGAGGATGTTCCTATGGTCGAGCTTATGACAAAAAACAAAGCACTACAGGGAGATAGCCCAGATTATTTATTTATTTATTTTTCTTCAATAAAAGCAAGAGCATGTTCTAGGATGTATTTTTCCTTCGGGTATTTTTGGTCGCTAACCTTTCCAGGGAAGATCAAGGAGAATGACGGACAAACAACACCTACGAACATGTTGGCTACACCAACTACAACCCCTCGATATGCCTTGATAAAGGAACAACTACAGAAGGAGACTTGAACTCCATTCACTTGAAGTTTTGCAAACTTCAAGTGTGGGGGAGGTATGTGAGTGCCCCGAAGTAAGTTCTTTCTCAATCCATATCTTGTCTTTGAATTGGTGCTAGTCCTCGTATCTTGCTCCATAAAAAAAAGAAAAAGAAAAAAAAGAGAGGAATTGCCATGGTGACAACATTGAGTCTTCATCAACAAGACACCATGGTAAGTGCTCTCAATGTCCTGCTTTTGACATTAAACAAAGTCCTGCCGGGAGGTCGCCCGAGGTCACCAGAGTAAGTCTCATGGTGAGAGTAAAGCTTAGTTTGAATAAATTCTAGAGCTCCCTGGTTCTTAAAACCAGCAGAGCCATTATTTTGTTTCCACTATCTCGTTGAATACAACACCAGGTACAAGTACAAGTGTGGGGGAGATCTCTCAAAGATCATCATTGTCATACACATTTGAGATCTCCCACAGATGCATCGCACAACATCGTCTGCACCAACAAGACAAGAGACAAGGCAAGGACACGAAATTCAGCTAGCCACCTAGTGGTTTGGCTGAATCACCATTGCCTTGATCCCCATCTTCTTCAAAAGCAATGCTTTGTGCATCCTCTACCTCTCAACTCTCTTGATTCATGAGTTTGAATGGTTTTTAAATCTTACTCACTAAAATTAAACTCAAAGTGAATCAATATGTTGCATCTGCACTACATGTTTCCTATGGTTGGCTTGCATATGTTTTATTCCATGCTTATCATCTTGAAGCTTGTGAACAAAAATCCTTAGGAAACCATGCTTATCTAAGTAGTTGACGTTTGAGATATGGTTTGAATGATATGATCTTCGCTCCTTTTTGTTTAAGTGCTTGGGAACTTTATTTCAAATTTTGGAAAACCCTTTGCGAAGCTCCTCTTTGATATGTCAAGGTCCAACCAAAGCCATATGATGATACTTCTTGAAGACCATATACACATATGCTGCTTGTTTTTGCATTGAGCTTCGTCAAATTGTTGTGACCCTTGAGAGAATTCTTTTCATACTTTCATGATCAAGATTCACGTGCACACCTCGTACCCCCTTGCTATGCTTCTTTGAGAAGTTAGCATTGTACCATCCACTCATTCCACAAAATAAATGCTCCACTATATGTGTTGGTCTCTCTCTCTAGTTTTTGTTTAAAAAAAAGAAGAGAGGCATGGGCTATCAAGAAAAAAATATATAGACACATGAAGATCCAAGTATTGAAAAAAAGGAAAAAATGTGGGCACATGAAGGTCCATGAAAAAAAAGAGAAAAAAAGATGGCCATGCTCTCAAAAGAATTTATATAGGGAGAGAGATCATACAAAAGGAGTTTCCATTCCATCCATCACAATCCATGCACGTGCACATCTTGATCTGATTGTATGACTTGTTTTTTCTCTTTGGATCCGGTCTTTGACTTTGCAATACATGTGATACAAGTATGCCTTATCCTTCATACCCTACCTTGAGCTCCACATATAGCCATCACTAGAAGTAGGATGAAGAAAAGGCAATTCAAATGCCTTGGTAAGGACATATACATATTGAGTGATCTGAGAGAATCAAATGAGGAGCTAAGCAAGGTTTCTTTTGAAAACTTATTGAAAAACCCCAAGCTACTTGACATTAGGAGTAGAAGTGATTTGATTCGCGACCATTCCATTCCTCAACTACCCAAGATGGCATGATAGACACTTCAAAGTTCATAAGTGCAAGGTATGGTTTGGAATATCTCTTATGCTCGCTTCATACCTTTGGAAGTCATGTTCCACCTTAGTCCTTTATGCTTTACTCAAGGACGAACAAAGGCTAAGTGTGAGGGAGTTGTTGACAGCTGCTAAGTACCAAATCTAGGTCGTCAACTCCTGCATAAACACATGAAATATAAACATCAACCTAGTGGTAGGGGTTTATTACTGACCATTTCCACGAGTGTTGTTAAATATTTGTATGCAGGTGAATTAAGGGAGAAAACACACTTCATGAGCAGGAAAACACAATCCACAGATCAAGGCAAAATGCGCAACCAACCGGAGAATGAGAATTAGGCTGAAACGGATCAAAACGAGCCCAAATACCCAAGCAAACGAGTGTAGGACAGGCCATGCCCCGTGGGTTTAGGACAAGGGACACCAGGACAGCCCAAATGTCAAGTTTGGGGTAGTTGGAGCCTCGGGCAGGCCGACCGACCTACCAGGTCGACCGACCTGGCCCATGGGCCCCATCACCTCAGCCATGACGCGTGGCAGCTCCTCACTGGCTCCCAAGGTCGGTTCCAAGGGGTAGAGCTGCAATCCTCGCCCGAAAGCACCATGGCTCCCTCCTATATATATGAGGGGAGGGGTTCGTTTTGAGACACCACCAAGTGGAGTTTCACTTCCATCCAAGTGCTCTCTCAAGCCTTCTCTTGGTTTACAGTTGTCTTAGAGTAGGGAGAGGGTAGAGGTACTTAGGAGGGGCGCTGGTCTTCGGCGCTCTTCTCCATTGTTGTATCTCTACGAGAGTGAGGGAGTAGTTCGGGAGAAGTGCCGGGGTCTCGGCTCTCGGCTCCCAGTTTGTACCTCTACAGATGCTGCTACATTCTTCGGTATTTAGTAAGTATTCGTGGTTCCTATCTCTAGTATTATACTTGGTTTAGTGTATGCTAGTAGTGCTTGTAGTTGAGTGAGATCAGTTCTCTTACTTGCGGGTGCGTCACTCTGTATTCGTACAGAGTGTTGTAGTTTGCTACGGCTCGAGATACGTAGTTAGACTGCAGTAGTAATCAATAGCGTAGACGTGGTGTCTAGGCTAGGGGTTATCCTTCGTTTGCCTTATATCCCATGGTTTGTTAGAGGTCGGCCGTATGTGGTGACAACCCTATTGGTCCTTCGTAATCCTCCACGTTCGGATATAGCTTAGAGCTGTTGGCTAGAGTAGACTGGCAGACCGGTTGTAAGCCGGTGCCCGAAGCGAGTATTGTGCCCGAGAGATCGACATTTAACTCAGCAGTAGTGCTATCTTAGGAATCCTCTCTACCCTTCTACCTATCTTGGTGTGTCCTTGGATCGATTAGAATAGAAGAGAGTGCACACACGTTCCCTGTGGATTCGATAACCCTTGGAATACTCTGAGGTGAAAGCTACAACGGTATCTGTGCACTTGTGGATTTATTCATGACACTAAAATACCCAACAATCCTTTTATTTGCTTTTGAATAAATTCGATAAACTTTCAAAACAAAACAAACATTTACTGCTTTATTTTCCTTTATCATGCGCGGTAAGAATGTTTCAACTTCTTATGAAAGTTGAAAGGATGAGCTTTGCTTTGTTCTACCTCGTCTGTTATGTCTAGTTTTGGCTATTCTCTAAGTTTAAGTCTGTTGGCTATGTAAACGCTTTGCCAATGAACCTGAAAGTTTTGTGGGTTGCATATGCTTGATCTGAGTCTAAGTTGTTGCGAGTATAGATATCGTAAATAAAGTCATGCGATCT
Source organism: Panicum virgatum (assembly GCF_016808335.1). NCBI lineage: Eukaryota > Viridiplantae > Streptophyta > Magnoliopsida > Poales > Poaceae > Panicum > Panicum virgatum. The sequence goes on along the minus strand of NC_053141.1, from coordinate 27,145,446 downwards.
TGTTTTAGTGATGCTTGAAATCTGGAGTTTTTGTTTTCGAAAAGTTCAAAAAGAAAAGTTCCTCAGTGATAAGCAAGTCCTACCAGAGCCATATGTCATACACCATGAGAAAACCTTATACATATGCTGCTTGACCTTCTGTTGAGTTTTGTCAAATTTTGTGACCCTAGTGAGAATCTTTTCATGCTTTCTCGATCATAAACACGTACACGTCCCCATCCACTTGGGGCATTCCTACATCGGGAATTAGCATCACCATCATCCACTAATAAATGCTCCACGCTTTGGTAGACTCTCTCTTAGAATATCCCTGAAATGAGATATAGTGTTAGACTATGGTTGCCCCAAAAATAGAAAAGATGGCTTGCCAAAGAAGCATGACCTAAAAAAAAGGGATCAAGAGAAAGAAAGAAAGGGGTAACCATGTCTGAAAAAAGAGAAGGGGATGATACAAGAGAGAGAACCAATGCCCTAAGGGATAAACCATACCACCATTCATCCATCCATCCACACACTAGCACCTTTTTCTCCATGGATCCTCTCTTCAACTTTACAATATATGGAATGCAAGTATGCCCTGTTCTTACCCTACCTTGAGCTCCACAAAAGCTTATTCTACAATAGAGAAGACCGAAGGCAGATACTGCCCTGGTGAGGATAATAAAAGTTGAGTGCTTCGAGAGAATCATTTTTGGGAACTTAGCCATGTTTTCGAAAATCTTCTTCAAAAATACCTCCAGATGAATTGCAGATCTATGAACAAGTGTGTATTGCTTTGCAAACCGTTCTAACTCTCAACAGCCCAAGACGAGTAGATAGCTAAAAAGGCCCATGAAGGAGTAAGGTACTAGAGCAAAGGTATGAGACCCAACTCATTTAAACTTATAGATATCTTTGCTCTAGACTATGACATGACATGTAGGTAAGAGTCAAAATGATTTTCTGATCAACAACCTGATTTGTTCTACTTTTCTCGGGACGAGCAAAGGATAGCTTGGGAGATATTGTTGACGCTCACTAACGACCATTTCTAGGCATCAACTTGATTAGAAAATTATGAGAGTTTGGATTTCTTACACACATCTTTATCCAAATAAATTCCTAAACCACATTTTACCTTCTAGAATATGCAAGATTGGTTTTTGAGCTAATATGCAGGTTGCAAGCACACTTTGGCTTGACATAAAATCATAGAAAATATCGAAGCACCGATTCAGGTTCAAATAGACCAAGTGTAGCCCAAGAACCAAGTTCAGACCACTAAAGACAGGCCAAGACTAACGTGGATCAGATAAGGCAGCCCATGACAGCCCACCAGAGGAAGTTGGGGGGCAGTTGGAGCCCCGGGCAGGCCGGCTGACCAGGGACCAGGCCCAGGGGCCCCACCGCCTCAACTTCACCACGTGGCGCCTCCTCACTGGTCCCTTAGGTCGGTTCTGCAGCCCGTTGCTCCCTCCAATAAATACAAGAGGAGGGGGTAGAGAATGAACACACACACACACACAATCACCTCACCTGTCATCTCAAGGCATTCTGGCTTAGCCTATAGGCTTAGTGGAGTTTAGGAGAAGTCTAGGAGTCATCGAGTCCCCGGAGTTGTTGTTGGCGTTTCTTATGCCCAATAGAATATAAATTTTGCAAGCGCACAGAATCACCGTTGTAGCACTTCACCTTGGAGTATTCCAGGGTATCGTAATTTTCTTGAGGGAAGCACTGTGGTAAAGAGTATCGTAAACCGAATGATAACTATACTAGCTTTATCAACTCACTAACTAGACGGGGGTAAGCCAGATATATAGTTGAGATAAATGGCCAATCAATGACCGAGTGACACACAGAGGCTCAACTCCTTAGAGAGGTAGCAGCTACGAGGACAACAAGCGAGATAAGACACCTGATACACTTTTGAACTATCAAGCTAGCCTCTCTATATCAGACTAAACATCTAACTAATCTTCGGGAAACCATAGCTTACTTCGGTGGCCTCAGGGAAGGACTCAGGCTGGGATGAGATGGGAGACCAACGGCAGTCAGCACTACTGCTATGAAAGCACCCGAATGTGGTGGACTACGAGGGACGGACAGGGCTGTCACCACCTACCGCCTACCACAACGATTCCGTGGGGTGGAACACACTTTCTAGCTAACACTAAGCTCAGAGACCACATATGCACTAGGTGTTAGGATTTCTCTCGATGCCTTCGAGAGAAATACCCCTCAACCTAGAAAACTAACTTGAGTTACTCTAGTCCAAGCAAGAAAACCCGTAAGATAAGATCCCAAATACTAGAAAGATAATTCAGCCTAAGCTGAAGGTATAACTTCTGCGCTCGAGCTGAACACTCGGACTCGAGAGGATAAAAGAATGCGGAAAGTAAAGCTGACTCAGAAAAGTAAAGAAGATAACTTATATTCATAAAGTCAATAAAAGGATACAAGAGCTATACCAGACTTCCGATGACACCGGAATCCCGAGCAAGCTCAACTCGACTCTAACTCCCAAACTACTAACCTACTCTAGAAAGCAAGAGAGATTGAGCTCCAATGGTGTGTGTTTTTCAAGTGAGGGATGGGAGTCCTATTTCTAGTCTTCTAAGGTCGGCTCCGGGCAGGTGAAGCATGGGGCATCAGTTATAAGAAGTTAAGGTTGGTACGCTTGCCTTCCACGCGAAGCCGGGGCTTGAGAGGCTGCAAGGTGGCGCTGGCCAGCCTCCCCTAGTTCGGCCGGCCTAGGGGAGTGGCCACATGACCACTGCCTTTGCGTGAACGTCTGTGATCTTCTCATGGGGTCGGTGCTCTATGCGTAGCTTCAACGCGGACAAGGCCAGGCCGGCCGGCCGGCCTCCCTCTGGCAGGTGCTAGCCCTCCGTTCCACCGACATTGTGACTTGATGCTTGTGATTGCTCCAGGGTGTTGGATCACTGACTTGGACACGATTTCTCACTAAGTTGTGGGTCCTTTGATCCTTGTGCAAGCCTTTCAGACCATTCGATCAAGCCGACGCTCAACCCATGACTCAGAGGCATTTGGATGTGTCACATTACCTTAGGATCAAAGACATGGCACTGTGTGTAGGGGTGCCAGGCCGGCTGGCCTAGGGGAGGCCGGTCGGCCTGGGTTCTCGCCCAATTTCTTCCATTTTTAATACATGAAATCACAACTCATCCAAAACTGGTGGAACTCGTTAGAATTAAATAGAATGTGAATGGAACATAGTGCAAAGCTCGATTTATTTCCGAGAAGTTGATGGTCAGAATGTGAAATAATGGCTGTCAACAGTTGCTCGGGAGTTCTGGTATGGGTGCATATGTAGTTCTCTCTTGTAATATTCGGTCGTTTGTAATAGAATTAGACTATGGTTACCGATATCTGCTTGACATATGTTCTGAGTTATCAGATATATGCTTCGTGATCTGGTTGCGTTATCATTCGATGCTTTCTTTACATGATCGCCCTATGCTTGTGATGGTTAACATATTGGCCTTAGAACTCTATCAACTGCTCCAGTATTCATATGTTTCCTCTAGTATGATGTCTGTCTATCCGGAGGGTGGGGGCTCCACGCGGGATACTAGAGTATTGCTTACTAGTGTAGACATGGTGTCTAGACTAGATAAGTGTTGCTGGATGTCAACTTTTCCCACGGTTTGTAGAGGTAGCCGACAGGTGGTGACAGCCCTGTTCGAGCCCTAGTAATCCTCCACATTCGGATTGGGGGTAGCAAGTACATAAAGTCACCTGAGTGCGCGGGCTTCTCCGATCATTTAGATAGTGATCTTCCGGTTGTGCAGTTCAATCTCTGACAATCTAACCATAAGATATCATACATATAGAAAGCCTAGCACATCTGACTCGAGCTTTAGCTTCTACATTTCTCCCTGACAATAGCATTTCTTTTGTTTATTTATCTTGAAGGTAGTTTGTGTGTGTGTCACACTACCTCCTACCATATTATCTATCTTACCCATGTTTATGTAATTGAATATTCAATCTAAATTAAGTTCGTTAACTAGCCTGTGTATCTTCATTCGCTGCCTTCTCTGTGGAAATATAAATGACACCCTGGTATACTCCCGGGTAAAATGCTACAGTGGTATTTCGTGTGCTTGCAGATTTATTCATGGTTCATGAAATACTTGCCACCCCCTTGACGTCTGTGCGCGTCATCGCTGACTCTCAGTGGTGACGTTAGTAGGCCCACGATATTTTGGTTGCTTTTTCCAAACAATAGAATTTAGATTCAAGGCTTGCGGGCTATTGGGTTGTGTTATCTAAGTTTTTTTTCAAAATTATTTGGAAGACAAGAGTTTAAATTCAAGATTCAAGATGGACCCTCAGCCTGATTCTTCAATTCAATCTAAGGCTCAGGGGCTACTCCATATGAAATATAATTTTTTATTGCACCCTAGATATGAAGATTATTTTTGGAGGCTTCAAGACTACTCGAGCGAGAGCACCACGTAGCCTCAATGCAGCCAAAGAAGTACTCGAAAGTTAAGTTTGGGGCAAAGTTTAAGGGACTCGAAGGCGGCTTCAGAAGTACCCAGAAAGCTGCATTACTCAACTACGAAAAGCTCAGAGTCTTGTCAGACCCAGGGCCATGAGGTACCTGACATGGCTGTTGACGGTGCTTATGTACAAAATTTAGGCCTTCATTTCATGGATAAATACATAAGAGATGAACATCAACCTAGTGGTAGGGATTTATTACTAACCATTTCCACAAGAGTTGGTGAATATTTGTATGTGGGAATATTGAGGCAGAAAACACACCTAAAGGAGCAAGGAAACACACACCTCAATCCTAGGCAATGGGCATTGACTAATCATAGCGCGTCGTTCAGCCTCACATGGATCCATGGGCCCAATAGAGCAAGCAACCGACTTACAACATGTCCTGTGCACCCATAACTATCAAGAGGGCTCACTGCTCAGCCACCCTGCAAAAGATGATGGCGGTTGGCCGCCAAACCATGTCGGCTGACCCCCTAGCTCGGTCGAGCCAAGTTTTGGCTCCACCGACCTTCCCCTTCCATGTGGTTCTTGGTCATTGGTTTCCAAGGTCGGTTTCACAAGTTTCGGCCGGCAATTCAGCTCCCAAGCGCCATGGCACCCATCTATAAATGTGAGGAGGCAGGGGGCTCATTTGAGGACGAACCATCAGGTAGGAAGAACACTCAAACCAGCCAAAAGAGAGAGGCCTAGAGCCTTGCTTAGATTGTGCTTACAAGAGGGAGACTGTAAGGGGATAGTTCAGGAGAAGTGCTGGAGTGCCGGCACTCTTCTCCCAGCTTGTACCTCTACGAATGCTGCTACATTCTTCGGTATTAAGTAAGCATTCGTGGTTCCTATTTATAGTGTTATAATTGGTATAGTATATGCTAGTAGTGCTTATAGTTGAGCGAGATTAGTTCTCTTACTTGCGGGTTCATCGCTCCATATTTATTTGGAGTACTATAGTTTGCTATGGGAGCACAGACGTAGTTAGACTGCTGTAGTGATCAATAGCATAGAGGTGGTGTCTAGGCTAGGAATTATCCTTCATTTGCCTTATATCCCATGTTTTTTAGTGTAGACCATAGGTGGTGATAGCCCTATTGGTTCTTTGTAATACTCATCATTCAGATATAGCGTAGAGGTATTGGCCGGAGTCACCTAGCAGACCTGGTGTAAGCCGGTGCCTGAAGCGAGTATTTTACCCGAGAGATCGACCTTTAATTCAACTATAGTGCTATCTTAGGAATCCTCTCTACCCTTGCCACCTATCTTGTTGTGTCCTTGGAACGACTAGAATAAAAGTTAGTGCAAACACATTACCTTGGATTCGATAACCATTGGAATACTGTGAGGTGAAAGTTGCAACAATATTCGTGCACTTGCGGATTTATTCGCTATCGCTAGAATACCCAACAGTGGCACACATCTAGACAAGATATCGGATGGGGCATGTCCCATACCCATACATCATGTAAAGTACTCGTGTAGATTTAGAATTAGTCGGTATAGAAGGAAAATACTCGAGTAGTACTCCTTAGCTCATATCGATCTAGGGTTTCATGTAACCCTATCCCCCCAGATTATATAAGGCTGGAGAGGGACCCCTCCAATGCATATACTCACCTCGGCAATGCAAACCACCAAACAAAACATAAGGTACCATGCAACTTGTGGCCCAGACCTGTCTAAACCTTGTGTTGCTTGCACCATCATGTTCCTGATTTCGGCGACTCTCTGCCTACAATCTACTAACTTAGGTATCCCTAGGTAGGTTTACCGGCAACACCGATAAGCAATAGGGGGAGAGATGGCGCCGGCGCCCAACTCCTCCCTTCCCTTCCCGGAAACCCTTCGGCCTCCACATCTCTCCCTCTCTTCCTCCTCAGATCTGTGCACTACTCCCTCTCTCTCATCTAGGGCCGTGACCACCATCTCTCTCAACCTCGCCGCCGCTGCGATGGCCGTAGTATGGGCTCTACGCGACCTTCCACACGCCCCACAGCCGTGCCCCCTCCTCACCTTCCCTCACTCCTCCCAATTGCGGTCGCGACTAGCTCATGGGCATAGTCACCATAGTGGCCCTAGCCCCCGCGCAACCGCCCCTTCTATGGAACAGCGCGCTGGAGGCTGTAGAGGGAGCATGCTTGACACCGCCTCGATCTGAGCTAGAGGAGGAGGACATGGTGTTGGGGAAAAGGCTCCGCCAAGCAGTAGGAGAGAAGAAGGGCACAAACAGTACACAAATATGAGTGAACTAAGGAGAGAAAGCCCCCTTTGACCCCTTGGGTCAGCTATATATATAGGAGGGGAGGAGGTGGCAATTTGCCCCCGGCCCCTTGACGAATACAATATTCATAAATAGGCCCTTGAGCTATCACATGAGGCCCATTTACAATATGGGTTGGGCCATTCCCCCAACAGTAGCCTCTCAGCCACTTTGGTTTAATGGGTACAACAAAGCATAGTAACTGAATATATTAGGAGTGGCCCAGATCCATCTATGACTTCTGGTTCCCGAGCGCTCTCAGCCTCTCACCCTTCGCGCCGGATGAGTCTTGTCGCATCTTCGGACTAGTCTTCATCGTCGCCGAAGTAGAAAGGCGAGCCCAGTCGAATTGTGTCGACAAGGGCCAAAGCCGGAGTCGCCGTCGCGGAAGTCGAAGGCGAGCCCCTCGGGTCGAGCTCTGTCGATGCGGGCGAAGGCCGAAGTCATCGTCGCCGAAGTAGAAGGCGAGCCCCTCGGGTCGAGCCCTGCCAACACAGGCGAAGGCCAAAGTCGTCGCTGAAGTAGAAGGCGAGCCCCTCAAGTCGAACTGTATCGACGAGGGCGAAGCCGAAGCAGTCGCCGCCGAAGTCGGAAGCGAGCCCCTCGAGTCAAACTGTATCGACGAGGGCGGAGCCGAAGTAGTGGTCGCAGGAGGTCGACGGCGAGCCCCTCGAGTCGAAATGTGTCGACGAGGACGAAGCCGAAGTAGTAGTCGCCGAAGTCGAAGGCGAGCCCCTCGAGCCAAACTCTGTCGTCGAGGGTGAAGGAGGAAGTAGTCGTTACCGAACGTCGAAGGCGAGTCCCTCGAGCCGAACTCTGTCGATGAGGGCAAAACCAAAGTCGTGGTCACCGAAGTAGAAGGCAAGCCCCTCGAGCCGAACTCTATCGTCGAAGGCGAAGCCGAAGTCGTTGTCGCCGAAGGTAGATGGTGAGCCCCTCAAGCCGAACTCTGTCGACGAGGGCAAAGCCAAAGTCATCGTTGAAGCCGAAATGACGAGCACCGGGCAAGACTTGTTCATTCGTGGGTTCTAGACCCCTGGCCCCACTATAGCCCCTCTTGCCTGGGGTTCGTGGTGGAGGGCATAGAAGTGACAAAGCCCATTTTGGACGAAGTTGCTTAAGCCTCTCAGTTTCACGCAACAAGGCCTCCATGCCTTCGGCTTTGCGCAGTGGATGACTTTAATGTACTAGAAGTGAAGCTAAGGAGCGGGACCCATTCAGGACGTGCAACTCGTGCTTACTTCTTTCAAGCATCTTTGCATGTTACGCGCCGATGACTCCCCTCTTCGCTCGACGAAGAGGGATAGACACTTCGGTGCATACCTGTTTTGATGAGATACTTTTTTCCCATGGGTCTTTGTTTATATTTCACAATGGAATTATAAGAGGGTTCCGCCTCATTAATAAACGCTAATATGGGAGCCGGGGATAAGATTTTCCCACTTCGAAGCTATTTCACTTTCAAAAACATGTCATTTCGTTTCTCATTTATTACAATGCCTTCGGCTTTCCAGCTCGGAGGGGTTCTGTCCTTGCCTTCGGCATTATGCGCGGCAGGACTTTCCTTGCCTTCGGCATTTTGTTCGACAGGACTTTCTTTGCCTTCGGCATTTCGCTGACAGGACTTTCCTTGCCTTCGGCATTTCGCCGGCAGGACTTTCCTTGCGTCCGGCCTTTCACTCGATAGGTTTTTTTTGCCTTCGGCATTTTGCGCCGAAGGACTTCTCTGCCTTCGGCTTTTTGCACGACAGGACTTTCCATGCCCTCGGCATTTTGCGCCGAAGGACTTCTCTGCCTTCGGCTTTTCGCACGACAGGACTTTCCTTATTGTTGGGGTATTTTTAGCTCCATGCCACAGTGCAATGTACACAAGTAATGCAAGGACGAAATAAATGCAATGCTGATGCAATGAGTAAAAGTCGAAGAGTTGGCCTATCAATCAAGACCCAACCTTCAGGTGAGTCCCACTTTGTTATATGGTGGAAATTCCATAAGTTAACTGCAATCAATCAGTACTGAAGGTCAAATAGAATTTCGTGAGCCCTTGGCGTAGACATTGCTGTATATAACTTAGTTTTTTTTTGGGTGAAACCAATAGCCCGAAGATCATTTCGACGGAGACGATTTCGATGACGATAAGTTCGACGAAGAGAATTTTGACGAAGACTACTTGAACAAAGAGAATTCCAACGAAGACCCATTCGACGAAGACCACTTTGAACTTTGACGAAGACCACTTTCGACAAAAGACAACTTCGACGATGAGAATTCCGACGAAGACCACTTTGAAATTCTGACGAAGATCATTTTGTCGAAGACAACTTCGATGAAGACAATTTTGTCGGAAAGAATTTCTGACGAAGACAATTTTATCGAAGACAAACTTCGAGGAAGACCATTTTGTCGAATACAACTTTGACGAAGACCATTTTCTCGAAGAGAATTTCTGACGAAGACAATTTTATCGAAGACAACTTTAACAAAGAAAATTTTGTCGGAGAGAGTTTCTGACGAAGACAATTTTGTCGGAGAGAATTTCTGACGAAGACAATTTTGTCGAAGACCACTTCGACGAAGACCATTTTGTTGAAGAAAAATTCTTCAACAAATTTCGGAGACTATTTTGTCGAAGACGAAGATAATGTCAACGAAGATCCTATCGACGAAGAGAATTTCGACAAAGACTTTTCGACGAAGACCTATTTTGACAAAGATACCTTCGACGAAGATCATATCGTCGAAGAGAATTTCGACGAAGACTTTTCGTCGAAGACTCATTTTGACGAAGATAGTTTCGACGAAAACTTTTCGACGAAGAGAATTTCGACGAAGATAATTTCGACGAAGTACCATTTTGATGAAGATAAATTCGACGAAGATAATTTCGACGAAGAGAATTTCTGGCGAAGACCATTTTGTCGAAGAGAATTTCCAAAGACAATTTCTGAAGAATGCCATTTCGACGAAGACAATTTCGGCGAAGGCCATTTCGACGAAGCCCATTCGACGAAGGCCACTGTGACGAAGAGCATTTCGGCGAAGACACCTCGACAAAGGCTATTTCAACAAAGCCAATTCGACGAAGATATTTTTGATGAAGAGAATTCAGACGAAGATCAATTCGATGAAGAGAATTTCAATGAAGACCCAATCGACAAAGACCACTTTGAACTTCGACGAAGAGAAATCCGAAGAAGACCATTTCTACAAAGCGAATTTCGATGAAGATAATTTCGGATGATGGTACATGACCGACAAGACCGCCTGCGTCATGGGCTGGGGTCACCCATATAACAAATAGCCCGAAGATGATATCTTCGATGAAGAGCCTGTAGAAAAGATATGTGGTATTCTTGCAAACAAAGAATTAGCATAAGCATATAATTAAGCAAGGCCTTTTGAAGGGTAATGCGTGAGCCATTAAGCAGGGTACTGGTCGTCCTTGCCATAAAAGTGAGGACGGACTGTGCCCGCTTATTCGTGGCGTTTCAGCCCCTCTGCTGATGACAACACCCCTTTGAACAAGAGGGGTAGGTTGCTTCAGTGCTGTGAGCCGAAAGATAATAAAATAATCTCTTCGGTAGCAACATAATCTCTTCGATTAAAAAAAAGGGTTAGACAAATCCATAAATCCAGATATATTCTTGGGTGCAAGTATTTATTATTCATTCATTTTTATTTATTTTTTCAATAAAGAGTAGTACATTTTAAAATATATCAAGAGCATGACGAAGGTCTTCTTGAACCGAAGGTACCAAAACCAACGAAGGCAGTCAAAGAACATAGACGAAGGCATTTTTGAACCAAATCACCAACGAAGGGTTAAAAATTAAGTCCGAAGGGGGTAAAAACCAACTACTAGTCACCAACAAAAGGTGGAAAATTAATTTATAACATGTTTTTACTCGAAGGTGAAGGGCCAAATAACCAACTACTAGATGATAAGGCATTGATCTCGAATCCAAAGCTCTTTTTCATGCTTGGGCACTCCGAAGTACCATTGAGTAACTAGCATCATAAATGCATATTTAAAGAACTTTTGTCTACGACACGTGAGCCAAACAAGCGTCGGTCTTCCGAAGTGGTTGTTGTTGTGTTTAAGCCCTCTAGTGGCCTATTTTTGCGAAACGAATTAAACGGAGAAAAGACCGAAGCCCCTCGAGGCCGAAGCTAACTCACGAATCGGAGCTATTTTAAACAGTCCAACAAAAAAAAAAGTGAATCGGCTAAAACCCACTTCGATTAAACTACCGAAGCGGTACTTCAACTTGTAAAAAAAAACCAACCCGACACGCGACCGAAGGGTAAGAAATTTATTTCTAAGGGTATAAATAGACCCAACCCGCCACCAAAAGGCGCAAGATTTAATTTTGATGAATGAATTGAATTACCACCGAAGACCCTTAAAACGCATGCACAAGTAAACTGTGATGAGCCGCGCCGAAGCCCATGGGCGCGCGGCGCTGGAAATGCCGAGGCCCAACAATGGAGATGCCGAAGCCTTTGGTCAGTGACGGAAAAAGAAACCCGTAGGCGTTGAAGCCATGAGCTTCCAATGTCTGGGCCCAACGACCACGACCGAAGCCGTCCAAGCTGGCTTGCTGTTCTCTGCATTGGAAATTAGCGAAGCTTTGATTAGTGGCCTAGTGACACCCTTCGGCGCACTACTCCAGAAGACATACATGTGCGCACTGATTAATATCCGAAGAGGTACAAAGCATGCTATATTGATAAAAGTAAAGATGCATTCGAGAAAGAAAAATTAACGCCGGAATAAGTAAAGCTGTGTAGGCTCACCGGAAGAACATAATATTACATGTGGTGAAGCAGCGAGCAACAAGGAAACGAAGCGGCTGCGCTGGTTACTGAATTACCTCCGAATGTAGACGTCGAAGGGATCTAAACCTGGTTTGCCCCTATGCACCAGTATTTTTTGCAAAACTGAGTGTACCTATGTGTGCAAGTCTGGCGGCGTTGGACCGAAGGTGAGCCCTGGCAGACCGACGAAGACGCTGGCCGAAGCCCAGCGGCGCCGAATCGGTGCTGGGTCGTTCGCCGCAGGTTCAAGCCTGGAGGTGTTGGTGGAGAGTGTCTCTCGAACAGGCGAACACTGCAACAGTGAGGAACGAGCACTCCAGGCGAAGAGAACAACTCAAAATCGAACACAAAGGCTTCGCACAATCAAGCGGAATTCTCTCTCTCTATTCAATGTGTCCCATCAATGTACAGCAGTCCAGGTATTTATAGGTGACGGTTCACCTACCAATTCCCGTAATTTACACCGTAATACCCTCCAACAACTATATTCCCAGAATATTCTAAGGACAAGATGGTATTTTTACACCACATAGTGGATCACGGCTGGACTCTCCACTGTTCTCCGGGCCCAGCCTGGTACGTCATCAATCGCCAGCCCAGTCTTCGCTACCTTCGGGAACGCCGCCTTCATGGAAGCCCTCCTTTCTTCGCTCGAGGGCTTCGCCTCCCCGCACGGTTTCGCCAGATGTCTTCGCTGGACGGCTTCAGCTCTTCGCCAGGCTTCGCCAGATGTCTTTGCTCGACGGCTTCAGCTCTTCGCTAAGCTTCGCCAGATGTCTTCGCCCACTAGCTTCAGCTCTTCGCCAGGCTTTGCCAGATGTCTTCGCCTGCCGGCTTCAGCTCTTCGCCAGGCTTCGCCGTCAAAACCGGAAGGCTGGGTCGGTGGTGATCTTCACTCCGACTCCGACGGCCCGCGGGCCTTCGGTCGATGGCCAAAGGTGGCGACCCCAATAGTAGCTCCTCGGAGTTGTTGCCCCTCCTTGGAGTAGTGACGACTCCAACTTTTTTCTCTCTCGAAGCGCCACCCTCCGGGCCTCGTCCAATTGCTTCGCGGTCCGACGAGGGCAGAATCTCGTTTACATCGCCTGTTAACCAAAGGACAAGATTTCGAGGCATCATAAATGCGTTAATAACTAAATTAAAAAAGCTTGACTTTTTCCTTCGACTCATCGTTCGAGGAGTCCGCTGTGAGTTCTCGATGTTGCACTTCCGCGCGCTCGCCCCGTGAAAGCATGAAGGGCAGAAAAGACTTTTCGCATCATCGTTCCCCCCTATAAAAGTGAGCGTGCGGGGGAGGCACGCTCCCATTGCTTACCTGCTCTGAACCCTTTGCTCTCTCCTGCTCCGACAACTCTTCGACGTGAGCCAGCACATCTTCATCTCTTCTCCCTTCATTAGCACCACGGCGACTTCACCTGATCCCATCATGGCTCCGAAGAAGAACAAAGCCCCGCCTACTACCTTCTTCGGCCCGACGAAAATGACTCTGGCCATGCTTGGTGACATGGAGAAAAGAGGCGTGCTCTCTCCTGGCCTCGGGCGAGTTCCACCGAAGACAGACGTTTATGCGAAGCCCCATGACGACGAAGTGATCGTCTTCAAGGACTTCTTCCTTGCTGGGCTTCGCTTCCCCCTTGACGACGCCGTCGTCAACATCTTCGCCCGGTACGGAGTCTTCCTTCACCACATGACCCCGAACTCCTTCGCTCGCCTCATCCTCTTCATGTGGTTGTCGAAGATCTGCCACACTGCCCCGACCCCTGAGAACTTCGCTCGGGTGATGCGAGTGCATTATCAGCCGAAGACCATCTTCGTGCAGGGCTCCGACGGCAAGTCGGCGGAGATGGAGCCCCAGTACGGTTGCTACACCTTCGCTTTATAGTAAACCGCTCCCAGCCCTGTGGGAGCGTCGAAGAACAAATGGCCAGGGGATTGGTGATCGTACTGGTTCTACCACAAGGTGCCCCTTGACCCCGCCACAAAGCGCCACCCTCTAGTGATCTGTAAACTTGGCAATCTGGGTGACACCCCGAAGGTGGACGTGGACCGCGTGTCTGCTAACGAGGCGTACCTGGAAACTCTTCACGGGGTGTCGAAGATACTAAGCATGAACGATATTACTGAAGAGTTCGTGGCATGCGGGTGCTTCCCCGTGAGAGGTGGGTGGACTGTGTCCTCATGGGCTCCGGCGGAGAAGGAAGTTTACGGGCTTCCTATGCCCAACTTCAGTGAAGTCTTCGGGCTTCAAAAAGAATGTAAGTTTTTTTTTCGAAGACCTGAAAGTCTTTGTCTTCGGCTTGCAGAGATCAATGCAGCAGAGGTGGAGACCCGCGCCGACGAGATCCTTGGTCCCGTGTCTGGGATCGAGTATGATCTACTGTTGACGAAGCTCGTCGGCACGCGGGGAAATCGGGTGTTCTCGTTCTTCGAGATTGAGGCCCCGCAGCGCTCTGCCAAAGCCCAGCTCGCTGCGCAAAAAGCGACGAGCAAGACCGGTGGTGCGGGTGGCACCACCGCCATGCTCGAGAAGAAGAAAAGGAAGAAAGGGGGTTCTGGCCCTGGAGGATCGAAGCGCATTAAGCTTCTCGACTTTCTGTCCTCATCGCCCCTTCGTAGCGCTGGGGACTCCGAGGGCGACAGGGGCAAAGGGAGCCCCGCCACCGCTGCTCCACCTCCTATTGCTGCTCCTCCTCTTTCGGTGATTGCTCCTGGGGCGAAGCTTCCTCCGACCTTGGAGTATAGCACCATGGAGCCGGATAGCGACGACGAGCTCGCCCTCCAGATCCAATCCGCCTTGGCGGTCGCGGAGCAACGTGGGAACACCTCGCCCGCAGCCCCTTCATCCTCCAAATCGACGTCTTCAGGTTCGTCGTCATCATCCAGCGGCGAGGACGTTGTGGGGCGTGGGTTGGGATCCGAAGGACGGGCCAGTACTTCAAGCGTGGGCGCGAAGCTCCCGAATCTGGGTCTGCCAGTTCGGCCGGTTGAAGGCCCGCGGCCTCTACTTCGACGGAGAGCAGCAGCTACCATGTGAGCACCTCCAATCCTATTGAGGTGGCTGCTGCTCTCGGGATGCCAGAGGCAAAGCTGATCAGAGGCAACATTGTTGGAAGCCTCCGGTTCTCAAGCAACAACCGGGAAAGGAGATTTCTCGCCGAAGCCGGCTCCTCCTTCGGCTTCCCCCTCATGGAGAAGCGTCTAATGGCTTACGGAGTGAGCCAGATCCTTCAGGACATCAAAGACCTCTCCTTGAAGGCCTTCGTTTCCTCCCATTGTGCCTCCCGCCAACTAAGAATTGACAACAAGCAGACTTCGCAGTTGGCAGGAGTGGAGGAGCGCGTAGCGAGCCTGGAGAAGGAGAAAGCTACTCTTGAGGAGGACCTTGCCGCTGCGCGCTCCGAGGCAAAGAGCAACACTGAGGCGGCCGAAGCCGCCCGGCGGGACGCTCGCGTGGCGGAAGAGGTAAAGGTCAATGCTAAAAAGGCCAAAACAGAAGCCGAAGAGGCCCAGAAGCTTGGCGAGGACGCGCGCGCCCATGGGAAAGACACTGTCCAGTGATGGCGCACCACTATCACGTCCGCATCAGATTTGCTGCAAGCTGATATGCACGCTCTACTCGGGAAGTTCGGCCTCGATCCTCTGGAGATGTCGCAGGAAGAGACCGTCGAAGTGTCGGAGCTCTTCTGCTAGATCCGTGCTTCCTTGGCGATGGCCAGGTCTGGCGCGGACTTCAAGTGCGAGCTCTCTACCACGGTCGCGACTCAAACACTTAGCGCCGCTGTCTGCCGTTTGCTTCCGACGGAGGGCAGCAGCTCTTCGACGGGCATTCAGAAAGCTCAACTGTGGCTTCTTCGGGACGCATCTTTCGAATGGCCTCCGCTGGACTCCTTGCGCCCCGAGTCTCTACCCACCTTGCCGAAGAACATTGCCAAGAACTTTGCCAAGTACTTCCACGAGAAAGGACGGGGACTCGTCGACCTAGAGCTGGAGCGCATGAAAGATCAGGTGCCTCTTCACTTTTCTCAGAGTTAGATCATTTTGTTTTCATTCTGGTGACTGACAAGTTTCTATTTTCACAGATCCAAGAGAAACCGGAGATCTTCGCTCGAGGTTTTCTTGGCGAAGCTGATGCTGGCAACTTACGCAGCAATGCTCCCGGAAGTGGTGGAGGCGAGGCCGCTGGGCAAGGCGAAGGCGGAGCTCCCGGAGGGCAAGAGGACGGTGCGTCGAAAAGTGGCGAGGTGTGAGGGGTGAAGGCCGAGTGTTTCTATTGTCTTTGACTATTGTGCTTAAACAAAAAATGTTATTGTATCTAACGCCTTCAGTGTCTGCGCAGGACCTTGCGTTGGCTCCTGCGCGGATTACCGAAAGTATAATTCCATGGCGTTTAAACCGTGTTAATTTTTATGTTTCTAGTTTAACTTGGGAGAAGATCCACGCTTGTCACCCTTGGCTTTCGTTCGAAGACTTCTAGTCTCACCAGAAGCATATATACGAATACTAGAACACCGATACAAAGCAATTTTTCCTGGAATTCCAGTGCGATCCCAAAAGACATGCTAAGATTTTGTCCGAGTGTCGGCTTCGCCGCGAGATTAAGGCTTCTGGACACCGATAAGCCTTATAGTGTGCCCATGGGCCTTCTGGAGCCGAAGCCGGAGCCCGTGGATGAAGTGCTGACGCCACACGTATTTATGTATCGCCGCAAAGGAATTTTTGACGAAGAGTCCGCTTAATGTTGCGTTGCCCTCACTTGCAGGGGATGATTTTGAAGCATTTCTTCGTCGAAATGCCGAAGAGATATTAGATCACGCAGTCCGCGAGGTCATATCTGACTTGGACCGCATTATCTTTGAAGAAGAAATCTCAGATGTAACTGTATGATTTAAATTGTTGTATCTTCTTCGCCTTCGTGCGAAGTGTATATTTGTATCTTATTCACCTTCGTGCGAAGTGTGAGTTCGTATTGTAACAAAAACCGTGCTTTGTATATGCAATGGATGTGTTCTTTCCTCGTTTACCCTTCGACTGTGCAAAAAATTATATGTTGGAAAGCGCCACCCCCATTTGTGCGGGCGAGAGAGTGAACGTGTTTTGTTTTATTCATCGACGCCGCTGTTGAGCGTGAATTGGTTTTGCGAAGCGCCACCCTCCCCCCCCTCGCTCGCCTTGCGGGGGTGATGAATTTTGCGTGTCTTCGATCTTTTCCCGACAGGACTTCTGCCTTAGTCTTTTGCACATAAGGACTTTGTTAGGGGACCTTCGGCTTTCGCGCGACAGGACTTTCCTGCCTTAGGCTCTTCGCTCGTAAGGACTTTTTTGCATTAGGCTCTTCGCTCGTAAGGTCTTTTCTTCCTTAGGCTCTTCGCTCGTAAGGTCTTTTCTGCCTTAGGCTTTTCGCCCATAAGGTCTTTTCTGCCTTAGGCTTCTTCCCTCATAAGGACTTTTCTACCTTAGGCTCTTCGCTCATAAGGACTTTTCTGCCTTAGGCTCTTCGCCCGTAAGGTCTTTTTTGCCTTAGGCTTCTTCGCTCATAAGGACTTTTCTGCCTTAGGGTCTTCGCTCATAATGACTTTTCTGCCTTAGGGTCTTCGCTCATAATGACTTTTATTGCTTCCACGTTCTATGCGACGTTCTATGCGAAAGGGATTTCTTATTTAAAATCTTCGAAAGTGAAGCTAAGGGGTACGAGGCCCCAACCTGGCATTATGCCCCGTGCTTACTTCTTTCAAGCGTCATCGCTTGTTTTGCGCGCTGATGACTCCCCTCTTCGCTTGGCGAAGAGGGATAGATGCTTCGGCGCCTTCAGAACATACCTATTCCTAAGAGATTTACTTTTTGCGGGGGCCTTGCTAATATTTCACAAGGGGTTTACACAGGGTTCCACCTCGTTAAAAACCTCACATCTTCGACGCCCAATTTGAATCGTGTGAAGACTTCCCCCGTGAGGAAAAGAGTACGGTCCCTTTGATACATCGTGTGAATCTTTGCAAGTGGAAATAAAATTTGAACAAAGAAAAAAAAAACTAAACTACAAGTCCCTTCGGTTATTTTCCTCCGGCTGCTCTTACACAAATCCTACACATAGTACCTCTGTAGCATGTCCTTGTTCCATGAATATGGGTCTTCGACGGCCTCCAGCGTGCGAAGTCTGCAAACTTCTGGTCTCACCATGGAGGCGACAATGAATGGTCCTTCCCACTTGTTGTGCATTTTTCCTTTTTGTTTGGCCTTCAGGATTCTGCGAAGCACGAGATCTCCTTCCCTTATCTCTCTGGGCTTCACTTTCTTGTTCTTCCACCTTCGAGTTTCTTCTTGGTACTTGCCAAGGTTGATTGCAGCTTATATCTTGACCACTTCGATCATGTTGATCGAAGGCTTTATGACTTCTTCTATTGTGTCTGGCCCTACGGTTGTTCTCCAAGATTTGATCTTGATTTCCTCTAGTGTGACAGCCTCCTCACCGTACAGCAGCTTGAATGGGGTAAACTTCGTGGCCCTCGACTCAATCGTGTTGTGGGACCAAATCACTCTTGGCAGCTCATCGACTCATTTTCCCTTCGGCAACTCAGTGATGTTTTTCTTTATGCCCGCGAAGATGATGCCATTGGCCCTCTCCACCGCGCCATTTGCTTGCGGGAGATAAACCAAAGTGAAACATAGCTTCGTCCCCAACTGTGTGGTGAAGTCTCTGAATGTGGCGCAGTCAAACTGCTTGCCATTGTCTACAGTGACCTCCTTCGAGACGCCAAAGCGACATACGATGTTTTGCCAGAAAAACTTCTGCAAGGCTCCGGCAGTGATATCCCTGAGCGCCTTGGCTTTGACCCACTTCGAGAAATACTCCACTACGATTGCAGCGTACTTGTAGTTTTCTGGCGCTGTGGGCAGGGGCCCGACAATGTCGATGCCCCATCGTGCAAGGGGCCACACCGGCGGCAACAACTGCACTTCGTCTGGTGGGAACTTGCTGTACGGTGCATGCCTTTGGCAATTTGGGCATGTGCGAACCACGTCTGCGCGTCTGCCACCGCCGAAGGCCAGTAGAAACCTTCGCGAAAAGCTTTGCCTACCAAGGCCCTTGTTGCAATGTGCAAAGAGCACATGCCTGCATGTATCTCTTCAAGCAACTGTTTGCCTTCCTCACGAGAAATATACTTTAAGAGAGGCACGCAGACCCCCATCGGTATAGGTCTTCGTTGATGATTCTATAGTTCCGGGCGCGAAGCGCCTTTCTCTTTTCTTCCTTGTCATCCTCCGGGACAGAGTGTTCGCGGAGATAGGCCATTATGGTGGCCCTCCAGTCTTCGGTGGTTATGGCGTTGATGAATTTTGCTGGCTCTTCGGCACAGTTGACGGAGCCTTACTTTAGAGTTTCGAAGAACACATCAGGTGGTAGTGCATCACACTGCGCTGCAGCCTTCGCCAATACGTCGGCTTGCTTGTTTTGTGATCTAGGAAAGCTTCGTATGCTGAATCCGAGGAAAAACTTCTCCATGCTTCGCTCAGCTGCTAAATACTTCGCCAGCTCTGGCTTTAGCGCTCTGTTTAACTTGTTGATGTGTCCTGTGATTAACTCAGAGTCGGACCTGATGGATAACCTTCACGCTCCTAGTGCTCTTGCCTTCCGAAGACCCAAGAGCAAGCCTTCGTATTTAGCAACATTGTTCGTACACCCTTTGAAGTCAAGCCTCACTGCATATTTCAGCTGTGTGCCCGAAGGGGCTGTTAGGATTGCCGAAGCCCCAGCTCCATCTCTCTGGTATGCCCCATCACATTCAAGCTGCCATACTGTTTCTAACTTCGGTGGAGTCCAGTCTGCAATGAATTCTGCCAAGACCTGGGACTTGATTGCTGTTCTGGGGGATGAAGTCAATTGTGTGCTTGTTATCACCATAATTTAACAGGTTAAATTATGGGCCACGAGTGAGTTGGGCCTAATGAAGAAATTGAAGGAGGCTTACGAATCGGCTCCTGCGTGAGCATTTGGGCCATGTGGGCCATGTATCCTTAGACTTAGTTCAGATTGAGTTAGAGATAGAGTCTGATATGGAAATATTAGTTTAGATTGTTTCCCAAGTCTCCGGACTATAAATATGTACCCTATGGTATTTGTAAAAAGGGAACATCATCACGTTTCGCAAACAACAACTCTCAGCGCACCGCCACCCCTAATTCTAGGGTTTCATCCAAGTAAGCGCCATGCTACCCTGATCGTTTCTTGCGATCAGGGCAGTGTTGTTCTTACTTTTACCTTGGTATTACTCGTACTGAAGCATTTTTTATGGCGAGTAATGCTAGTTATACTGATGTTCGTAGCATGGCTTTTAGTAGATCTATCGTGCTTCTGTTGCTTATCATCTACGAATATCATGTTATCTCTGTGCAAGTCACGTTTTAATCTTATGCTAATTCTCGTTGCATAGAATTAGTTGCGCGGAGATAACACCATGCTTCTTTTCTATCTAGTAGATCTAATCTGTTTTGGTTTGTTCTTATACATAATAATTGGCGTAATATCTGCTAGGTTAGGCCTTGCAAACGAGTTGGATGATCCGGTGATGTATTAGATGCTTTGCCTTAGTCTTAACAGGGAATTGATACGGGAATCGGCTTTAGCTTGTTCTTAGGCCTCTATTCTAGTTAAGGTTCAGTTATTTATTACGCTCATTAGGCCTAACTACGTGTAGGATGTTCCGATCTAGCAATGAAGCTTTTACCGTTGTGGATTAGATTAGCTAGATTTAATCGAAGCAGCTTTACAGTTATTTGCTATATTTATCAATATCTGGATACATACAAATCCAATCTGACACCGGGACTCGATTGGCTCTTTAAAGCCGATGCAAGAGTCGTCCCGGGGAGCCGACCACAGCTCGGACTTATGTTTGCACGTGTTTGTGTATGCAGGCAAATCGTCGCAAGCATGTTCGCACCTTTCTGATCGGGTATAGGTCAGGTGGCATGCCCTTCGTCTTATAAAGCCGCATTGTGTGCCAAGATTTCAGGCCGTTGATGAGCGAGCTGTGCCTGCCAGTGCCCCGGCGACCTCCCGGCTCTTCGTGTTGCCTGTCGCTACACGCCGGTTGGTTTTGACCGACAACACATTCTGGCATGCTTGGTGGGACCCTCATCGGCAACAATGCCCGCCGCAGAGATGACAGGACCTCAGGACCAAGCACCGATTCTGCTGGTCACCAAGCCTGTCACGTATGAAGAGCTGACTCCAGAACACAAGCAAAAATATGATGAGGTCAAAGCTCAGTTCGAAGCCAATCTCATTGGCTCTTTCGAGAGGACCCGCAACCACGGCATCAGGTGGAAGGGGTTCTCACCGGAAGGCGCTCTCGACAACGTTGACCTGTCCGTACCATCAGAAGAGCGCACCAGAGTCATGCGCCAGGAGATGAACTACATGGTGTCTCACACGCTTCATCGGCACTCAGAAAGCCTGGTGAATGAGGTCGAGCGTGTGGCACATCGTGTCATCCAGTAGGTGATCAAGAACCAGTACTCCCAATCAGGACCAATCCTGGGGAGTCACAGGGGAGAGGCCGCACTTCAGTCTAGGCCGCCATTGCCATATTCGCTCACAAACCCAGGACCGCAAGGTTCACTGATCTACGTCGTCTACAAGATCGGCGGTGACCCTGGAGAAGGCCAGTTCCTGAACGAGCCGCCTAAGGAGATCCCACACGGCTACACGTGCGTGTACATACCTGATAGCATCAGTCCAATGCGCGCGGGACATCTTGTGGGTACTGGAGCTTCAGGAGCTGATGCGGAGAAGCAGGCATGGCTAGCGAAGTACGCTACCGGGCTGAGTGCTGAGCCTTCGGCCCCAGGAGTTCTAAGTGTGGAGCAGGTCAGTGCCATATTAAGGGACCAGTTCGGCATCCTGCCCAAGAGAAAGGCGATCGGCTACTATAAGCCGTATCCAAGTGATTATGACTTGATCCCGTTGCCACCCAAGTATCGGCTCCCGGAGTTCACCAAGTTCAGCGGGTCAGAAGGGGCCAGCTCCATCGAGCATGTGAGCCGATACCTAACGCAGCTCGGGATGATCTAAGTCTCGGATCCTCTAAGGGTCCGTTTCTTTTCCCAGTCTCTCACGGGTTCATCCTTTGAATGGTATACGTCACTACCCCCAGATTTGATTCGGACTTGGAGGCAGCTGGAAGATCAGTTCCACACCCAGTATCATTCAGAGGCTGCTGAAGCCGGGATTGCTGACCTCGCCCAACTCAAGCAGAAGCGAGGGGAAAGTGTGTCGGAGTACGTGCAGTGCTTCAGAGAAGTTAAGAATCGATGCTACTCATCGCGCATCACAGAGGAGGCAGTCGATTTGGCAGTTCTGGGACTTGCTAAGGCGATCAAGGATCTGGCTTTTCAATTGGAATTCACTTCTCTGGCGCACATGGTACATAAGCTCACGGCGTACGAACACTACCACCCTGATCTGTACCAGGAAAAATTCAAGCGCCATGTGAATATGGCCCAAGCAGGTGATTCCGATGATTCTGGCGGGGAACAAGAAGTGGCTGTGGCAGAATGAACCCAGGGGGCAAACCCCGTCCCATGCAAGTGGGCCAAACAGAAGGGGCTTGTGAAGGGCTTTGACTTTGACGTGGCCAAGGCGGAGCAGATATTCGATCTACTGCTCAAGGAAAAGCAGTTGAAGCTCCCAGAGAATCACAAGCTGCCAACGACACAAGAGCTGCAGGGGAGGCTGTACTGCAAGTGGCACCATTCGTTCACCCATGCCACGAATGACTGCAAGGAGCTGCGTCGGCAGATCCAATCGGCTATCGAGCAAGGCCGATTGATTCTAGCCCAACACACGATGAAGGTGGACAGTCAACCGTTCCCACAATCTAACGTGGTGGAGCTGTCAGGTTTTGGACCTGAGGGCCAGAATTTGGCATTCCAGATTAACATGGCGGGACCCATGCGCCGCCGTGACGAGCAGAGGAAAGAGGCCGCTTCTGGCAAATGGCCCCAGGATGAAGACGAGCCGGAGCAGCAACATGTTATTGAAGAACAAGTGCGTCACATCCGCAATCAACTCCCGGCTTCCAATCGGCTTCTGGAAAAGTACTAGTACCAGTACAAGTTGCGCCGCCGATATGAATCGGAAGAGGAGGAGTATGAGCACCACACAGGGAGGACGCTGGGGAGGCGCCAAGCTATACGCGACCACTGGCATTGCCCGTTCTTCAGGTACTGTTGGAATTCCGGCATGAGACGATTGCCTACTATAGATGATTGCTAGGAGTGCAGGCCTCGGGGACGCCAGCCAGGCAAGACATCAGTGTTCCAGCGCCTGGGGCCCAGAACACGTCACGACGACCATGTTAGGCGGCCATCCAGGGATGATCTTGAGCTAGAAGAGGAAGATAAGTATCATCGTCCACGGTGGTGTCCTGACGGGCTCAGCCGCTCGCAGAAGCGCAGAGTGCAGCGCCTACGCAATCTCAAAGAGGCAGAAGCAAGGTACCTCGACGTGCTGAGGAAAGTGTGTCCGGATCCCGCGGAGCAAGTCAGGCATCCACGAAGAGTGGAAAGGCGTCCTCCGAGGGAGTGGTGCCCGAAGCAGCAAAGAGCCGATGAAAAGCCATCTGCTAATGTGAATAAGGTGTTCGTGCTCCCGTCGGAGTTTCGGGCACCCCAACAGGAGGAATTGGCCGTCGCGCAGCTGGATCTTGGCCCACAGCCGATCATCTTCGAGAAGCTCAAGGAGAAAAGCTACAAGCACCTGAAGGGATTGTATCTCAAGGGCCTCATCGATGGCAAGCTTGTGAACAGGATGTTGGTTGACACTGGTGCCACAGTCAATCTGATGTCGTACTCAGTGCTGCGCCGATTGGGTCGTGGTGCTGCTGATCTTATCAAGACCAACGTGATGCTCAATGATTTCAACGGTTAGCCGTCGGAGGCACAGGGTGTCCTCAATGTGGAGTTGACAGTTGGCCGCAAGACCGTCCCAACCCCGTTCTTGATTGTCAACAGCAAGAGTACGTACACAGTGCTGCTTGGGAGGGATTGGATTCACGCCAATTGTTGTGTCCCTTCCATTATGCATCAGTGTTTGGTCCAATGGGATGGCGATGAGGTGGAGGTGGTCCGCGCAGATGATTCCAGCGAGGTTTCGCTCGCAGACATTGTGACACCCCGGCCTACAGATAGTACAAGAGAGGTTGAGAATCTCTCAGACGAAACAGAAGAGTTATGCTCTAGTTCCTTGTTCCCGGATTTATGTAACACCTATCTGGAGTTATCAGCAGTAATGCCTGTGCAGTGTTGCCTAAATAGGATAGAACCTTAAATAATGGAGTTTTTCTCTCTTCCTTGACCTTACTAATCTGTATTTCCTTTTATCCCAGCTCAGATGTCGGCAGAACAAAAAGACCTTGGAGACAGTGCAATGGGTGATGGTGAGAAAGCTTGTCCGTGTTGCCACTTCTATGGCGTCCCATGTCGTCAAGTTCGTGCGACTGAAGATGAAGCCACAACTAGGAGGAACCAGAGGTTGTTCTCCAGTACAAAGAGAAAGAGGTCTCGTCAAGAGCAGCTAGCAGAGGATTCTCTTTTCCTTAACGGCCCATCGGTCAACGAACTACAGACCATCCAGAAGAGAAAGGACCCTGAGTGCTCTACAGATACACAGGTCAAGAACCAAGCACTCTATGATTATGTTGATGGGCTGACTATCACTATGAATGTGATCCAGCCACGCGGCCGCAAGGAGTCCAAAAAGCAAGCAGCAGAAATAATGTCAGATGTGATGTTAAGTTCACAAGGAGGTCAACCAAGTAGCGACATTCACCACCACCGCATGTGCTACAAATGTGGGCAAAAAGGTCATTATGCCAAAAGTTGTCCAGCACCTCAGGCTCCACGGCAGGCAGGACAGCAGGGGCGCCCAGCCCAACCCAGGGCGCCACAACAGGGCAAGGTGAACCACGTGACGGCCGAGTCAGCGGCTGAGGCTCCTAACATGGTTATTGGTACGTTCATGGTCAACTCTCATCCAGCTACGGTGCTTTTCGATACCGGTGCTACTCATTCTTTCATTTCCAAGTCATTTGCCGAGCAGCATCATATACCAGTTTCGTGTATCAGGACAGTTATGGTAGTTACCTCACCCGGGGGCCAGATACACACATGCTCCATATGCTCCAGAGTTAGTATTGTCATAAGGGGGGCAGAATTCCGCACTGGTTTGATCGTCATTGATTCCTCGGGGATAGATGTGATTTTGGGCATGGAGACCCTTATCAGATGGGGAGTCCGTATTGATTGTGCTCAGCGGACAATTCACTTGTCAGCATCTGATGGCCAAAAGGTGACAGTCAGTGCCACAGAGCCTTCTGGTTTTCTTCATCAGATAGAGGCTAGACCCACGGATGGTATTCGCGTGGTGTCTGAATTCTCGGATGTCTTTCCGGAGGACTTGCCAGAAGAAGGAAGAGGAGTTCATGAAGACATATCCGGGCCTCTTAGCTAGCCAGCCCAGAATCTCGGGACGAGATTCCTGTAAGGGGGTAGGATTTGTAACACCCTAATTTAAATTTCAACAATTAATAATAAATTTAATTGGCTTTATTTAATTTTCTAGGATTTAATTTGCTTAGCCTTGCATTTATAATTTATTTTCGCTTCATAAAGTAAATAAAATTTATCTTAGGTTCAACCTGTTGTTGCATTCATGCTGGTGCATTGTTTTATTTGGTTGAGTGCATAGGGTTTGAATTCAAATTGGAGTTTGAATTCAATTAGTTTGAGTGAAGTTTGAAAAGAAAGGAAATAGGAAAAACCAAAAATAGGAAACCCGAAACCAGCCTAAACCCTGCTTCGGCCCAGCCCGCTCCCTTTCCTTCTCTCCCCCGGCCCAGAACGCTCGCGCGCAACCCAGCACCCAGCAGAACGGCGCCAGCCCAACTGCAGCGCAGCGAACCACCCGTGCGCACCTCAACTCCAAGGCGTCCCCACCTGGCATCCACACCGCACCTCCCCTCCTGCATGCGAGCGCGCCCTTCGGCCTCTGTCATCGACGCCCGCGTGGCCCAGCAGCCAGCCTCCCTCCTCACGCGACACCGGCCCATCTCTCCCAGCAGCTCACCCCACGCGCGCAGCACCTCGGCCCCACACGGCAGCCACGATCCTTGCCAGCAGACGCGCGCAGCGGCAGCACTAGCGACACCACCCCCTGCTCGCTTGGCCCCACTGTCGGCGACCAGCGGACGCACGCCAACGGCAGCGCAGCGCGCGCCTATCTCCTCCCGCATAGGACCAACAAATGGCAGCACAGCAAGCCTCAGCACGGCCGCTCCCACGCGTCCGGCCCGCCTCCCTTTCCTTTCTGACACTGATAAACCGGCCCCCCCACGCCAATCCTTTCTTTCAGAACCTTGCACCGGCCCCGTTCGAACTCGCCGCCGTGATCTCCGCTGCAGCCCGCTGATCACGCACGCCGAGATTCCGGCACCGCCTCTTTAAATGCCCCCAGGAACTGCCCCTACGGACCTGCGCCCCCATCTACCCGAGGCCGGCAAGCCCTGCGTGCCCTTGGCCTTGCATGCACTCCACCTGCGCTGGTTTCTCGATGCCTCACGTCACCGATCAGATCACCACCGCCGCCCAGTCCTGTTTGCATGACCACGAACAGAAACAAGCCATCACCGGCCACCGGTACAGCACCTCGCCAAAGCAAGCGCCACCGCCCAGGAAGCAGGAACAGAGGCCATCACCAGTCGTGCCGTGTCGGAACGTCGTCGCCCACGGAACAGATCGTCACCACTGCCGTCAGCCTCGATTCCGGCCATCCCGAGGACCCCCGCCGCCGGTAAGCCCGAAAACGAGTTTCCCCCATCATCCTCTCTGTTTTTCCCATCTCACCATGATCTCTCGTGCTCTTGAATGCCAACAAAGGAAAGCCTCTGCAAGTGACCACCTCCGCGAGCTCTGCGTCTACCTTGCCGCCAGAAGGAACCGCCGCCACTCGACGTCGCTCGTTGTCGCAGTGCCAGGAAGTCCCAGTTTGAGCTCTCCACGTCCCGCGATCAGCCCGCGCCGTCGCAGCTTCCCCCAGTGCCCTAGGTGAGATCCCCATGCCGAGAGCTTTCCGTTTTGCCGCTTCCGGGCGTTTTCCGTGGAGCGTAGAGAGATCTAGGGTTGTAGCAAGGAGCTCTGTACACACGTTCATGGAGTCTGCGTTCACCATGTTCTGGTCCTTTTCGTTGCCATCCAGAGGTAGAAGAAGGCCTGTGAGCCCTTGGATCTAAGATCTACGGTCCATATTAGATGTGATGCATACCCCTTCGTGTGTTGTTGGCTCACCGTAGACTGCAGTTATAGCTCTCTGGTCTACGGATCCTATAGACCGAGTTCACAGTATAGTGCACAACCATATCTCCACATGAAGGCTGCTGTATAGATGCACTTTTGCAATTCAGACCTTGTCCTTAATTGATATTGCGGCACAACTTTTCTGTGTCATGCTAATATTGCCTTCTAGCCCCTGAATACCTTGTTAATCACTGCTTTGACCCTAAACCTTGTACGTAAGACACCCCAGAACATGGTCTGATGCAAGTTTTTGTGTTACTGTTCACGTTACAGTACACCCATTACAGTTTAATCCCTGTTATTTGCGCAGTATTTCAGATAAACCCTTGTATCTTATAACGCTTATATCTTTTTATTTATAGCTCCGTTTTTTTTGTTCTTGCGCTCTCGCGATCGTTGTAGCGTGTAGAATAGTTTTAGACTAGTTTAGTGTGCTGTTTTTATGTATTGGTGTACTGTTTCTTAGTTTTTGCTATTGTTTGCATGTATGTTTATGTTGTGCCTTGATTTTTGGCCATGTGTTCGTGAGTAGACGTTGATCCATCCGAGGAACCCCAGTACCAGTACCCGGAGCAGCCGTCTTCCGACCAGTTTGAGCAGCAGCAGGAGCAGTACGAGGAAGGCAAGTATAACATGAACAACACCTATCACTTTAAATACAATTTCATACTGCATTTTAATATTGTATGCCTATAAGGATTTCCTAGCCACATCTATCCTTTATATAATTACCTTGGGTTAAATTTTGGTTAGTTGTGCTAGGTGCCGCGCTATAACACACTTGGTCCTTTTTAATTAATTTGATTAATGGTATATGCAACTTAATTCTGAGAGTGGCCCTCTGTGTGGCTTGAGTGGCTCACGTCTCGTTAAAATGGGTTTTGTTAGAAACATGGTTTAGGGGGCCAGCACGGTGCTTAGTGCTTGGTTGGCCACTGCTCCAGAAGGACCGGTTCATAGAGCGACAACCTGGGACAACAGCGCTACCACAAGACTGGAATGGGATGGTCTTGGCATACTAATTAGATCTTTTTGGTTTGGAGTAACTTACCTGCGGGGCAAGGGTGGTAAGCTTCAATGGTCCCTGCTCCTCCGGCTTGGTCTGTGCTACGTGCTTGTACCCCTGGAGGTGGGCCCCATCGTCGCTCATCTAACTCTTCGCGGTTACGCCTTACCAACGAGATTCTTTGTAACGGCCTCGTAGTGAGTTTGCTAGTTATCTCACCTAAGGAAGTGTGATGAACAACTAGCGTAGCTCACGACTTGTGGGTAAAGATGTGCAACCTCTGCAGAGCGTAAAACTGGTATACTAGCCGTGCTCACGGTCATGAGCGGCTCAGATCCTCCTTTTGATTATTGGGGTTATTTTCCTTTGGCGAGGCAGGTTTCCCCGGGTGGCTTGGTTTGGTTTGGTTCTCAGTAGTTTCTTAATTAATTCTGATCAATTACTATGTAACTAGGGTTAATGGTAATTCATCAACTCGTAGTAAATAGCTTTAATAAAATTTTGCCAAGACTTAAAAGCTAATGCAGTTGAGTCAGCCAACCTTAGAGCCTCATAGTTTGTGTTATACTTGTTGAGTACAAGTTGTGTACTCACTCTTGCCTCTTCTCTACTTTTTCCTCTTGGCTACGCTACTGCTGCTCAGTTCCTGCCGACACGAGGGAGTTCGCTCAGCGCTACCAGGACTACGAGGACTTCTAGGCGTTCGTCTCCCAGTCGACGTCCCTGTGGCGCCCTGCTCAGCT
This sequence comes from Panicum virgatum, assembly GCF_016808335.1. Taxonomy (NCBI): domain Eukaryota; kingdom Viridiplantae; phylum Streptophyta; class Magnoliopsida; order Poales; family Poaceae; genus Panicum; species Panicum virgatum. Next base: position 27,116,768 of record NC_053141.1, on the reverse strand, counting down.
TTGGAGAGTTTTTATCGTATTTTGTACTTCGCTTCCGTTGTATCAGACATTTTGTCATTAATGTAATAAATTACATTCGTACTCGCTTTATTATATCTTTTACGTGATATGTGCTGTGATATACTGTTCATTCTGTTATATATACGTGTGACTTGATCCTGGCACGTATATGATTGCTCGGTTTATGTCCTTTTATAAACCGGGTGTTACAGAGTGGTATCAGAGCCGTATCGACTGTAGGACGAAAGCCTAGATAGAACTAGTCGAGTTTTAAGTCTTCTTCTCTCTCAGCCTTGTCTGCTAAAACTATTTTGCTATTATACCCCTTGAATTCCAAGATTCTTACTCGTCTTGCCTGGATTTCACTTTATAGAATAGTTTCCGTAGATTCTTGCCTGGAGTAAGTCGTCTGACCATCATAGGTGTAAGCTAGATGACCCCTTTATAATAATTCGATAGCACGTTCTGCGACGCGTTGTGTTAGTCGAGTCGTGTGTTAAACTCGGCTAAGGTATGAAATTTGTATGCTTGTGTTTATGCAAATGTTTGATTTGGATTTTTGGTTGATTGCATAGTTTAGTAGTTAAATTTGTATGAAGAAAATCAGTCATAAGTTAAAGTAAATTAACTAATAAAATGAGTTAGATCGTTGGGGGTAAAACCGTCCACTCTATCCTCTCTACCTTATCATGCCTTGGGTTTCTCCTGTCTTGCTCGTCGAGAAGAAGGATAGCGCGAAGAGAAGGTGATATCCAGAGATTCACCGACGAGGACGTCAGGTTTCTGTAAGGGGGTAGGGATGTGACACCCCGGCCTACAGATAGTACAAGAGAAGTTGAGAATCTCTCAGACGAAACAGAAGAGTTATGCTCTAGTTCCTTGTTCCCGGATTTATGTAACAACTATCTGGAGTTATCAGTAGTAAAGCCTGTGCAGTGTTGCCTAAATAGGATAGAACCTTAAATAATGGAGTTTTTCTCTCTTCCTTGACCTTACCAATCTGTATTTCCTTTTATCCTAGCTCAGATGTCGGCAGAACAAAAAGACCTTGGAGACAGTGCAATGGGTGATGGTGAGAAAGCTTGTCCATGTTGCCACTTCTATGGCGTCCCTTGTCGTCAAGTTCGTGTGACTAAAGATGAAGCCACAACTAGGAGGAACCAGAGGTTGTTCTCCAGTACAAAGAGAAAGAGGTCTCGTCAAGAGCAGCTAGCAGAGGATTCCCTTTTCCTTGACGGCCCATCGGTCGACGAGCTACAGACCATCTAGAAGAGAAAGGACCCTGAGTGCTCTGCAGATACACAGGTCAAGAACCAAGCACTCTATGATTATGTTGATGGGCTGACTATCACTATGAATGTGATCCAGCCACGCGGCCGCAAGGAGTCCAAAAAGCAAGCAGCAGAAATAATGCCAGATGTGATGTTAAGTTCACAAGGAGGTCAACCAAGTAGCGACATTCACCACCACCGCATGTGCTACAAATGTGGGCAAAAAGGTCATTATGCCAAAAGTTGTAAAGCACCTCAGGCTCCATGGCAGGCAGGACAGCAGGGGCGCCCAGCCCAACCCAGGGCGCCACGACAGGGGAAGGTGAACCACGTGACGGCCGAGTCAGCGGCCGAGGCTCCTAACATGGTTATTGGTACGTTCATGGTCAACTCTCATCCAGCTACGGTGCTTTTTGATACCGGTGCTACTCATCCTTTCATTTCCAAGTCATTTGCCGAGCAGCATCGTATACCAGTTTCATGTATAAGGATAGCTACGGTAGTTACCTCACCCGGGGGCCAGATACACACATGCTCCATATGCTCCAAAGTTAGTATTGTCATAAGGGGGGCAGAATTCCGCACTGGTTTGATCGTCATTGATTCCTCGGGGATAGATGTGATTTTGGGCATGGAGACCCTTATCAGATGGGGAGTCTGTATTGATTGTGCTCAGCGGACAATTCACTTGTCAGCATCTGATGGCCAAAAGGTGACAGTCAGTGCTACAGAGCCTTCTGGTTTTCTTCATCAGATAGAGGCTAGACCCACGGATGGTATTCGCGTGGTGTCTGAATTCTCGGATGTCTTTCCGGAGGACTTGCTAGAAGAAGGAAGAGGAGTTGATGAAGACATATCCGGGCCTCTTTGCTAGCCAGCCCAGAATCTTGGGACGAGATTCCTGTAAGGGGTTAGGATTTGTAACATCCTAATTTAAATTTCAGCAATTAATAATAAATTTAATTGGCTTTATTTAATTTTCTAGGATTTATTTTGCTTAGCCTTGCATTTATAATTTATTTTTGCTTCATAAAGTAATTAAAATTTATCTTAGGTTCAACCTGTTGTTGCATTCATGCTGGTGCATTGTTTTATTTGGTTGAGTGCATAGGGTTTGAATTCAAATTGGAGTTTGAATTCAATTAGTTTGAGTGAAGTTTGAAAAGAAAGGAAGTAGGAAAAACCATAAAATAGGAAACCCGAAACCAGCCTAAACCCTGCTTCGGCCCAGCCCGCTCCCTTTCCTTCTCTCCCCCGGCCCAGAACGCTCGCGCGCAACCCAGCACCCACCTCTCCTTTCCCGCGGGCAGCCCAGCAGAACGGCGCCAGCCCAACTGCAGCGCAGCGAACCACCCGCGCGCACCTCAACTGCCAAGGCGTCCCCACCTGGCATCCACACCGCGCCTCCCCTCCTGCATGCGAGCGTGCCCTTCGGCCTCTGTCATCGACGCCCGCGTGGCCCAGCAGCCAGCCTCCCTCCTCACGAGACACCGGCCCATCTCTCCCTGCAGCTCACCCCGCGCGCGCAGCACCTCGGCCCCACACGGCAGCCACGATCCTTGCCTGCAGACGCGCGCAGCGGCAGCACTAGCGACACCACCCCCTGCTCACTTGGCCCCACTGTCGGCGACCAGCGGACGCACGCCAACGGCAGCGCAGCGCGCGCTTATCTCCTCCCGCACAGGACCAACAAATGGCAGCACAGCAAGCCTCAGCACGGCCGCTCCCACGCGTCCAGCCCGCCTCCCTTTCCTTTCTGACACTGATAAACCGCCCCCCCCCCCCACGCCAATCCTTTCTTTCAGAACCTTGCACCGGCCCCGTTCGAACTCACCGCCGTGATCTCCGCTGCAGCCCGCTGATCACGCACGCCGAGATTCCGGCACCGCCTCTTTAAATGCCCCCAAGAACCACCCCTACAGACCTGCGCCACCATCTACCCGAGGCCGGCAAGCCCTGCGTGCCCTTGGCCTTGCATGCACTCCACCTGTGCTGGTTTCTCGATGCCTCACGTCACCGATCAGATCACCACTGCCGCCCAGTCCTGTTTGCATGACCACGAACAGAAACAAGCCATCACCGGCCACCAGTACCGCACCACGCCAAAGCAAGCGCCACCGCCCAGGAAGCAGGAACAGAGGCCATCACCAGTCGTGCCGTGTCGGAACGTCGTCGCCCACGAAACAGATCGTCACCGCTGCCGTCAGCCTCGATTCCGGCCATCCCGAGGACCCCCACCGCCGGTTAGCCCGAAAACGAGTTTCCCCAATCATCCTCTCTGTTTTTCCCATCTCACCATGATCTCTCGTGCTCTTGAATGCCAACAAAGGAAAGCCTCTGCAGTGACCACCTCCGCGAGCTCTGCGTCTACCTTGCCGCCAGAAGGAACCGCCGCCACTCGACGTCGCTCGTTGTCGCAGTGCCAGGAAGTCCCAGTTCGAGCTCTCCACGTCCCGCGATCAGCCCGCGCCGTCGCATCTTCCCCCAGTGCCCTAGGTGAGATCCCCATGCCGAGAGCTTTCCGTTTTGCCGCTTCTAGGCGTTTTCCGTGGAGCGTAGAGCGATCTAGGGTTGTAGCAAGGAGCTCTGTACACACGTTCATGGAGTCTGCGTTCACCATGTTCTGGTCCTTTTCGTTGCCATCCAGAGGTAGAAGAAGGCCTGTGAGCCCTTGGATCTAAGATCTACGGTCCATATTAGATGTGATGCATACCCCTTCGTGTGTTGTTGGCTCACCGTAGACTGCAGTTATAGCTCTCTGGTCTACGGATCCTATAGACCGAGTTCACAGTATAGTGCACAACCATATCTCCACGTGAAGGCTGCTGTATAGATGCACTTTTGCAATTCAGACCTTGTCCTTAATTGATATTGCGGCACAACTTTTCTGTGTCATGCTAATATTGCCTTCTAGCCCCTGAATACCTTGTTAATCACTGCTTTGACCCTAAACCTTGTACGTAAGACACCCCAGAACATGGTCTGATGCAAGTTTTTGTGTTACTGTTCACGTTACAGTACACCCATTACAGTTTAATCCCTGTTATTTGCGCAGTATTTCAGATAAACCCTTGTATCTTATAACGCTTATATCTTTTTATTTATAGCTCCGTTTTTTTTTGTTCTTGCGCTCTCGCGATCGTTGTAGCCGTGTAGAATAGTTTTAGACTAGTTTAGTGTGCTGTTTTTATGTATTGGTGTACTGTTTCTTAGTTTTTGCTATTGTTTGCATGTATGTTTATGTTGTGCCTTGTTTTTGGCCATGTGTTCGTGAGTAGACGTTGATCCATCCGAGGAGCCCCAGTACCAGTACCCGGAGCAGCCGTCTTCCGACCAGTTTGAGCAGCAGCAGGAGCAGTACGAGGAAGGCAAGTATAACATGAACAACACCTATCACTTTAAATACAATTTCATACTGCATTTTAATACTGTATGCCTATAAGGATTTCCTAGCCACATCTATCCTTTATATAATTACCTTGGGTTGCATTTTGGTTAGTTGTGCTAGGTGCCGCGCTATAACACACTTGGTCCTTTTTAATTAATTTGATTAATGGTATATGCAACTTAATTCTGAGAGTGGCCCTCTGTGTGGCTTGAGTGGCTCACGTCTCGTTAAAATGGGTTTTGTTAGAAACATGGTTTAGGGGGCCAGCACGGTGCTTAGTGCTTGGTTGGCCACTCTCCAGAAGGACCGGTTCATAGAGCGACAACCTGGGACAACAGCGCTACCACAAAACTGGAATGGGACGGTCTTGGCTTACTAAATAGATCTTTTTGGTTTGGAGTAACTTACCTGCGGGGCAAGGGTGGTAAGCTTCAATGGTCCCTGCTCCTCCGGCTTGGTCTGTGCTACGTGCTTGTACCCCTGGAGGTGGGCCCCATCGTCGCTCATCTAACTCTTCGCGGTTACGCCTTACCAACGAGATTCTTTGCAACGGCCTCGTAGTGAGTTTGCTAGTTATCTCACCTAAGGAAGTGTGATGAACAACTAGCGTAGCTCACGACTTGTGGGTAAAGATGTGCAACCTCTGCAGAGCGTAAAACTGGTATACTAGCCGTGCTCACGGTCATGAGCGGCTCAGATCCTCCTTTTGATTATTGGGGTTATTTTCCTTTGGCGAGGCAGGTTTCCCCGGGTGGCTTGATTTGGTTTGGTTCTCAGTAGTTTCTTAATTAATTCTGATCAATTACTATGTAACTGGGTTAATGGTAATTCATCAACTCGTAGTAAATAGCTTTAATAAAATTTTGCCAAGACTTAAAAGCTAATGCAGTTGAGTCAGCCAACCTTAGAGCCTCATAGTTTGTGTTATACTTGTTGAGTACAAGTTGTGTACTCACTCTTGCCTCTTCTCTACTTTTTCCTCTTGGCTACGCTACTGCTGCTCAGTTCCTGCCGACACGAGGGAGTTCGCTCAGCGCTACCAGGACAACGAGGACTTCTAGGCGTTCGTCTCCCAGTCGACGTCCCTGTGGCGCCCTGCTCAGCTTCGGAGAGTTTTTATCGTATTTTGTACTTCGCTTCCGCTGTATCAGACATTTTGTCATTAATGTAATAAATTACATTCGTACTCGCTTTATTATATCTTTTACGTGATATGTGCTGTGATATACTGTTCATTCTGTTGTATATACGTGTGACTTGATCCTGGCACGTATATGATTGCTCGGTTTATGTCCTTTTATAAACCGGGTATTACAGACATGAATGCCTGGGATGCGGAAGGTCAAGAGCCGATCTCAGGGATCGCGCTGGAAGATTGTGACTGGATCGAAGCGACAAAAAATGGATTGAGGCTGGTCTTATCCACTGGCCTCACAGAATAAACACATCCTGGCACGCTATGGAGCCTAGCAGGTTTAGAGAGGCTGGTCCCGGTGACCGGCCACAAAAAATAGACAATTTTTGTTTAGAGTCGAAACTGTTACAGTGTGGACAGACTTTAGCCTGCTCTAGCAGATGGTTAGTTAATGAGCATTCAGTTTCAAGGAGTAATATAGAAACGGCCGGCACGTACGGTCGGCCGAAAATTTTATTTTGTCATCTCCCCGTGTTTGCTATCGACATGGCAGATGATGACGAGTCTCCTGCGTCCACAGTCGATTTAACAGGCGAAGGCAAGTTGGGGTACGGGTTTACATCAGCTGACGATTTGGAGGAGGTTGATATCGGTCCCGGGGATAAGCCGCGACCAACATTTATCAGCAAGAAGTTAGACCCGAGTCTGCGTGAGCCGATGATAGCACTATTGAAAGAATTCCGGGATTGTTTCGTGTGGGATTATACTGAAATGCCTGGTCTGGATAGAAGCATCGTCGAACATCGGCTCCCGCTTAAGAAAGGATTTCGGCCGTTTCAACCACGAGCAAGGCAGATGAAGGCTGAAGTCCTGGAGGAGGTCAAGAAAGAGGTGCAAAAGATGTTGGACGCAGGGTTCATTAGGCCATGCAGGTACGCAGAATGGATCTTTAGTGTGGTCCCTGTACAGAAGAAGGATGGCCGATGGAGAGTCTGCGTGGATTTCAGGGACCTCAACAGAGCAACGCCAAAGGACGAATATCCGATGCCCGTGGCAGAAACATTGATCAACACCGCTGCTGGTCACAAAATGCTGACCTTTATGGATGGTAACGCTGGCTACAACCAGATATTCATGGCCCTAAAAGACATAAGCAAGACCGCGTTCAGAGTACCAGGCGCGGTCGTCTTGTTCGAGTATTTGGTTATGACCTTCGGATTGAAAAATGCGGGTGCAACGTATCAACGCGCCATGAATTACATTTTTCATGATCTCATCGGCAAGCTGGTAGAAATCTATATCGATGATGTTGTGGTCAAGTCCACATCCGCTGGGGGGCATCTAGAAGATTTGCGTAAGGTTTTGGAGCGAACTCGGAAGTTTGGGCTCAAAATGAACCCGAAGAAATGTGCCTTTGGCGTATCAGCCGGTCAGTTCTTAGGATTCCTGGTACATGAGCGAGGAATCGAGATCGGCTTGAAGAGTCAAGAAGCGGTAAAAACAATGAAGCCGCCTACTACGAAGAAAGAGTTACAGAAGCTTATCGGCAAAATCAACTTTGTCAGACGATTTATATCCAATCTGTCTGGGCGTATCGAGCCGTTCATGGGTCTGGTGAAAATCAAGTCTGTGGATGAGTTTCACTGGGGGGCAGAACAGCAGCGGGCTTTTGATGAAATCAAGGAATATTTGTCAAAGCCTCTAGTATTGGTTCTGCCTCGACAGGACAGGCCCTTCTACGTGTACTTGTCTGTGGGTGACACTTCCATAGCCTCGGTTCTGATTCAGAAACATGATGACCAGGAGAGGGTTGTCTTCTACCTCAGCAGGCGCATGTTGGACGCCGAGACCAGGTATCCTGAGATCGAAAAGCTTTTCCTTTGTTTATTCTTTACATGTACAAAGCTTTGACATATTTTGCTCTCGGCGGAAACAATCGTCATATGTAAATCGGATGTCATCAAGCATATGCTGTCGGCTCCTATTCTGAAAGGCCGACTAGGAAAATGGATGTTTGCGTTGTCAGAGTTCGATATCCGATATCAACGTGCAAAGGCAGTCAAGGGACAGGCACTGGCGGATCTCATTGCAAACAGAATCAACACTGACGTATCTGCACATTTTGTACGTGCTTGGACCCTGTTCTTTGTCGGATCGGCTTGTGATGATGGGTGCGGCGTAGGAATTCTGTTGGTATCGCCTCGTAGGACGACATACTCTTTTTCCATCAGGATGGCTACTCCATGCACCAATAATTTAGTAGAGTATGAGACCGTTCGCAAGGGAATGGAATTACTCTTGGAAGCTGGTGCAGAAGCAGTGGAAATATTTGGGGATTCGAGGCTGGTGATTTTTTCAGCTCACGGAAGAATATAAATGTGAGAGCAAGGCTCTTTTTCCAATATGGATGCAGTGCCGTGAGTTGATGCCACGATTCAGGTACATTAATTTCCACTGGATACGAAGGACTTTGAACAGTGAAGCCAATGACTTGGCACAGATGGCTTCCGAAAACAAGGAAACAGCCGATGGGGTCGATGTAGAGGTTCAGTTTCTAGAACCTGGAGACTGGAGAGCCGATATCTTCAATTATTTGAAGGATTCGGCTCGGGGGGCACCTAGAAGGATAAGACTCAAAGCTATGAAGTATGTTCTGATAGGGGATGACATGTTCTACAGGACTTTGGAAGGACTGCTGCTTAAATGTTTGGGGCCTTCGGAGTCGAATCGGCTCTTGCATGAGGTTCATGAAGGAGCCTGCGGCACTCATCAATCGGCTCATAAGATGAAATGGTTGATTAGGCGATCGGGATATTACTGGCCTACCATGCTTGAGGACTGCTTTAAATATTACAAGGGATGTCAGGCATGTCAGAGATTCGGCAAGATTCAGATGGTGCCGGCATCAGTGATGAATCCTATCATTAAACCATGGCCATTCAGGGGTTGGGCCATGGATATGATTGGCCAGATTAACCCGCCATCTAGCAAAGGTCATCAATGGGTGTTAGTTGTCACATATTATTTCGCAAAATGGGTAGAGGCAGTACCCATGAGATCGGTGGCGTCAAGAGATGTGATCAGTTTCGTTAAAGAGCACATCATTCATAGGTTCGGGATTCCTCAAACCATTACGACTGATGGAGGATCGGTCTTTATATCAGAGGAATTTAGAAAGTTTGCCGATGACACGGGGTTCAAGCTGATCAGATCATCCCCATATTATGCCCAGGCTAATGGATAGGTTGAAGCATCCAACCAGAGCCTTATCAAGCTGATCAAGAGAAAGATCGATGAATATCCTAGGCGCTGGCATGAGGTGTTGTCAGAGGCTTTGTGGGCATATCGTATTTTGTGTCACGGATCCATCAAGACGTCACCATACCATCTGGTCTACGGTCAAGACGCTGTGTTGCCATGGGAGATCACGGCCGGATCAAGGCGTGTTGAGTTTCAGAATGATCTATCGGCTGAAGAGTATGCAGCCTTGATGAGCGATATTGTGGAGGATCTTACAGAGCTAAGACTTTGGTCACTTGAAAAGATTAAGGAAAACAAGGCTAAAGTTGCTCGTGCATACAACAAAAAGGTCAAGCCGAAAGAATTCCAGGTTGGAGACTTAGTTTGGGAGGCAGTGCTACCATTGGGAACTAAAGACAGGAAGTATGGCAAGTGGTCTCCTACTTGGCATGGACCGTACAAAGTTGATCAAGTACTGTCTGGAAATGCGTACATGCTTGAAGAATTAGATGGTGTCAAGTTTCCTGTATCTGTCAATGGCCAACACCTCAAGAAGTATTTTCCGAGCATGTGGGAAGGCGACTAACAAGAGCCGATGAGATCCATCTGGCTGCATTGTAAAAGGCCAACATGTTGAGTTGGCCAGCAAAAAAAAATGAGATAGGCCAACACGTTGAGTTGGTCAGTAAAAAAAGAGCAAAAGTGAGAGAGAGGCCGACACGTTGAGTTGGCCAGCAAGAAAAAATTATATGAGAGGCAAGGCAGCCGATGTGTAACCATCGACTTAAGATGTTTTTAATAGATACGAGTTTCAGTTTAACAGGAAACACTAAATGTTTTCTAAATTGTTCTACTAGTTCAGGAATCCTTCTATGGCATGGATGGCTTCTGCGCGTATGGTGTCGGCTCTTGCTATGACTGCTTCATCATCCTTGTTATCTCCTATTACTTTTTGTTGACTCAAGGTGTTGATTTCTGCAAACTCTGCCCGTATTTGCTCGGTTATTTCTTGGGCTTCTTGCTTGGAGTTTGCAATCGAGGCTTTCTCCTCTTGGATCAGTCTTTGTGTGGTGCGGACTTTGTCTTCGAGTTCTGCCAGTTCTTTCTCCAGGAGGCTGAGTCGCCTTGTACTCGCTGAGATATCGGCTTTGGCATCTAGAGTTGCCTTCTTCTGGTTTAGCATCTTGCACCTTTCAGCGATGCCAGCTTTCAGAGGAACTTGAGAATGCCTTAGTTCTATCCTCTGTTGCGCTGCTTTCACCTCTGCCCGAAAGAAGGGAAGATGGCCGGCTGGCCAGAGCTTGACCCGAAGTAACTCTAGGAGTTGGGATTCTATCTGCTCAAGGACTTTCTGTATTTCGCTGGAGTCATCGACCAGGTTACTGATTGGAGCAAATAGCAGAGTTTTGATGTGTTGAAGCTGATCCGCGAGGTCAATCGGCTACTGTGGTTGTGGTATCTTCGCTCCAAGGGCGATCAGACCCATTGATGCCGGGTCAAAGGAGAGCAAATCTGAAATGTTGAAGCCCTGTGGAGATATCAGAGTTAGTTTTGGGAGCAAGGCATATCAACAGAGTCATCGGCTGATTTAAAATCGGCTCATGCGATGTTACCTATTGTAAGGAAGAAGTGATAGTCTATCCGAGTATGATCGACTCAGTTGGGGCAGCAACAGTAGCATCGGCTATGTTGGCTTGTTCATCACGCGTCTCTATTGGAGCTTCGGGAGTTCTGAGTTGGGCTTCCATCGTCACATCATCTGTTGCGGTTTCTTCGCTGCGAATTTCTGCTTGGACGATGGTTGCTTCTTGCTGTTCAGGGATTTCAGTTGTTCCAGTATTGATTTCATGAACAGCAGTTCTCTGTTGTGATGGGCTTCCAGTGCTAAGGATTTCTTCAGTTGTGTCCTGGAAAAAGGATTATAACCAACCAGAGTATATGTGCATATAAAAGGGGAAAACATTCAAGAAAATTTAGAGAGATGGATTACCTGGTTGGTGTTGGAGTCTGATGGACTTGGAGAAGGTTGTGCTGTCTTCTTGATGACCCATCTTGTGAAGATCTTCATTTTCTTAGTTGGCACTCGGGGGGCAGCACCTCCAGAGAATTGTCTCCCCTTAGAGGCCGACTGGGGTGAGTCTGGCCGAACAGTCATTATCACTTTCTTCATTGGCGGTGATCCCTTGCAAAAGAGAACATCAGGGGCAGATGGAAGAAAGTAGAATGGTTCCCCGTTATTTGTCATGGGTTCTGGACCATCTTGTTGCTGCAAGCAAGGTGAGCAAGGTTAGCCAAGAGAAATTGCGAGAGGGGTTAGAAAGAATAAGAGCACGGATTCAGTACCTCTTCCTCGGGGATTGCATATTCAGGATCAATTTGCTGCAGTAGAGGGCCTAAAGCTCTTCTGAATATGTGAGTTTTCCACATTTCCCACCAAGTGTTAAAGCCGATTGACGAGGAAGTAAAAGATAGATAGGCTGGTATTCGAATGTGGAGGTTGTCAAACATGCTGTAGCATCTTGAGCTGGTGAAACCATCGGGCAGATCGGCTCTGCTCTCCACCAAGTGGTGAATATGGAAGTGGGGAGGGACTTGTCCTAGGCCGAATTGCCGAGCTGCTATGACTGGCTGATAGGTTTCATAACCTGGTTTGATGATTCTGTTGGAAGTGCTTATGCCGACAGGAAGAAAGCCAGGTCGGATCATTAGAGAATATAGATGCCGAATGCTGTCGTCATCGGCAAAACTATCCAGTCTAAAGGTAGTTGGGTTCTCAAAAGCTTCAGATTCAGTGAATGGAAAATAAAGGGGATTGTCTAGGCCTTTGTAGAAAATTCTAAACCATTTTGCTGCATCTGTTGAGTTTAGTTTACTGCCAGGGAGGCTGAATAAGGCTTGGCCATAGCTGGTGCATCTAATTGGTCTGCCATTCTCGTCAGGGAAGGAATTCTTGGCTAAGCTTTGAAAGTTTGGAATTTGATGCTGGAAGTAGAGTTGTGCCCATAACTGAAGGAACCACCAAGGGCCTCCAGTTCTGAGTTTCATTTGGCTGAGCAAGCTAGTTGTCATCAAATGGAGACATCTGTATGTTTCTCCGAGGAAAAGCTTGCCTAGGCTGGTGTGGTTGCCATGGGCTAGATGGTAAGCCAAAGGAAGATAATTCTTGGTTGGGGCTAAGGAAGGACCACAGAAGATGAAATGTTCTAACCAAAGATTTAGAAAGGTTGTGTGTTCCTTTTTGCTTACCGGACCTTTCGTTTTCATGTGCTGGTTCATGTAAGTGCTCCAGTTCGTGCAGTCTGTTTTAGATGAAAGTTTGAAGGGGACTTCTACCATTCTGTGAGCTGCAGGATCAGGGGATCCAATGTCAAGGCCAGTGATCATGGTAATATCCAGCAGAGTAGGGGTCATGGGTCCATGACCAAAGAGGAAAAAGTTTAGAGCGTCGGACCAGAAATAGCCGATGGTCTTCAGAAGGTTTTCATCTTTATCCAAGGAAGATAATGATAGGCTGAGTGCATCAGCTATGTTCAGTTCTTGCCACAAGAGCATGTAGGCTTTTGATACTCTGCTGTACCATGTAATCCAGCTTTCAGGTGGATTAGGCCAGGCTCTTAAGCAGTCGGCCCAGGCATTCAAATTGATGTTTTGACTCACGAAAGGGATTCTATTCGCTTCACAGGAAATTAAATCTATGGGATTTTCATAAGTTCGTGGGCCAAGACAAAAGGATTTTGGATTGGAAGGATGCGGTAGAAGGATGTCCGACACCTGAAGTTCAGAGATTCAGAAATTTACATGTGGTGTCATATTTCAGAGTTTAATTTGTTGGAGGCTTAACAAGCTGAAGAAAAGTTAAAAAGGCAGGCTGAATGTTACCTTCAAGCCACAGATTGCTGCATCGTCGATTGAAGAACTCGTTGCTTGAGCTGCAGAGTCCGCCATGGTTCAGATCTGCTGATTTAGGGTTTGGTCGTTCTGCGGATTCTGGTTCGAATTTTGGATGCTTTGTGAGTCTTTGCTCGAATTTATGGAGCGGGATTCTCGAATTAAGCTCGGATTTGGAGTGTCTATTTCGAGTCGGATTCAGAGTGGAAGTGGTGTTCTGTTCTTATACGGGTTGCTTCCAATTTTGAATTCCGTCGGCTCTTGGACATTGGTAAAGCCTGATGCGATGCCATTGGCTTTTGGGATAAGATTCGAGCAAACAAGTTAAAAGATGATAAGTTTCATTAAAAGTTGGATTCTTACAGAAGAGCCGATTTGACAAAGGAAAAATCCTTCGGCTTTACAATACTACTTCTACAGTACTACCTACGTCTACCGCTCATAGGTACCTAGTACCTACGGCGCTTGGGACTTTGAGCCGGCGCATCTACGCCGTCGCTGTCATCGTCGTTGCTGGCGCCGTCAAAGGCGCTGCTGCCGCCGTCGGTCTCAGCGTCGCTACTCCAGCCGCCGCCGCCGCTGCTCTCTTCCTCGCTGTCTTCCTCGGAGGACCCGAGGAATCGGAAGGGTTTTCCTCCCATCAGGTCGTCGCCGCTAGAGGAGGAGCCGATCTCCTCTTCCGAGGAGGAATCGGCTCCACCCCAGGAGAAGCCTTCCTCGCTGCTGCTCTCCAACTCCTCCTGGAACAGGAGTTGGAGGTCTTCGCCTTCAGTTTGGGGCTCGTTGTCTTCGGAGGCGATCCCGAAGTCGAACTCCTCTGCATCCCAGTGCAGAGGAGCGAGCGCCTCATACGCCGCCGCCGGGTCGTACTCCGGCGTCGGTTCCCGACTCTCAGGAATGGAGTCGAGGGAGGAGGCGGAGAGGTTTGAAGAAGAAGGGGAAGAAGGATAATCAATGGAGTTGGGGCCAGAGGAGGAGGAAATCGCCATGGCTACTGAAGGTTGGGGTTTTCTGCGCTACTTGGCTTTGGGAGGAAGTTGAGTTTGCGGTGAAATGAGTCGATTTGGGATGAGATTAAATAGTAAAAAATGGAAGACGGATCGGTAGTTTCACATTCTACGAGGAGCCAGTTGCAGAGACGTTGTGTCTTCCATGGCGGTTCTTGTGCGTTTTAATGAAGCATCAACGGGAAGATGAAGCCGCGAAGTGGTTTTGGAATTATCATTGCCAAAACCAAGGGGGCATGTGTTATCGCCATAATTTATGGGCCGCGAGTGAGTTGGGCTTAATGAAGAAATTGAAGGAGGCTTACGAATCGGCTCCTGCGTGAGCATTTGGGCCATGTGGGCCATGTATCCTTAGACTTAGTTCAGATTGAGTTAGAGATAGAGTCCGATATGGACACATTAGTTTAGATTGTTTCTTAAGTCTCCAGACTATAAATATGTACCCTATGGTATTTGTAAAAAGGGAACATCATCACGTTTCGCAAACAACAACTCTCGGCGCACCGCCACCCCTAATTATAGGGTTTCATCCAAGTAAGCGCCATGCTGCCCTGATTGTTTCTTGCGATCAGGGCAGCGTTGTTCTTACTTTTACCTTGGTATTACTCGTACTGAAGCATTTTTTATGGCGAGTAATGCTAGTTATCCTGATGTTCGTAGCATGGCTTTTAGTATATCTATCGTGCTTTTGTTGCTTATCATCTACGAATATCATGTTATCTCTGTGCAAGTCACGTTTTAATCTTATGCTAATTCTCGTTGCATAGAATTAGTTGCGCGGAGATAACACCCTACTTCTTTTCTATCTAGTAGATCTAATCTGTTATGGTTTGTTCTTATACATAAGAATTGGCGTAATATCTGCTAGGTTAGGCCTTGCAAACGGGTTGGATGATCCGGTGACGTATTAGATGCTTTGCCTTAGTCTTAATAGGGAATTAATAAGGGAATCGGCTTTAGCTTGTTCTTAGGCCTCTATTCTGGTTAAGGTTCAGTTATTTATTACGCTCATTAGGCCTAACTACGTGTAGGATGTTCCGATCTAGCAGTGAATCTTTTTACCGTTGTGGATTAGATTAGCTAGATTTAATCGAATCAGCTTTACAGTTATTTGCTTTATTTATCAATATCTGGATACATACAGATCCAATCTGACACCGGGACTCGATCGGCTCTTTAAAGCCGATGCAAGAGTCGTCCCGGGGAGCCGATCACGGCTCGGACTTATGTTTGCACGTGTTTGTGTATGCAGACAAATCATCGCAAGCACGTTCGCACCTTCCTGATCGGGTATAGGTCAGGTGGCACGCCCTGCGTCTTATAAAGCCGCGGCGTGTGCCAGGATTGCGGGCCGTTGACGAGGGAGCAGTGCCTGCCAGCGCCCCGGCGACCTCCCGGCTCTTCATATTGCCTGTCGCTACTCGCCGGTGGGTTTTGACCGACAACAGTGCTCCGCTAGCTTTGTGGCCCACTTGCCAATTCTGCCGGAGGCCTTTCTATTCTCAAACATGTTCTGAAGAGGGAACGAAGTTGGAACTTTTATCTTGTGACTTTGGAAATAATATCGGATCTTCCACGAAGCCATGACAACTACATATGCCATTTTCTCCATTTCTGAATACAAGAGTTTTGATCCATTCAGGGCTTCAAAGACAAAGTAGATGAGGACCTGCTTGAGTTCGCCTTCGACTGCGCGCTCTTCCACAAGAGCTGCGCTGACTACTGCGCCTGATGTGGCGATGTACAACAGAAGCTCTGCCTTCTCCGAAGGGCTGCACATGATGGCCAGTTTTTCTATGTATGCCTTCAAGGCTTCAAAGGCCTTCGCTTGTTCTTCGCCCCACTGCATGTTGCCAGATCCTTTCAGTGCCTTGAAGAAAGGAAGACATTTTTCTGCCGATCTGGAGATGAATCTGTTCAGCGAAGCTAGTCGGCCTGTCAACTTTTGGACCCCTTTCTTCGTAGTTGGTGGTTTCATCCGCCTAATGGCCTCAATTTTTTTAGGGTTTGCCTCTATGCCCCTTTCAGTGATCATGCAGCCTAGTAGCTTGCCTCTTCGGACGCCGAAGACACACTTTTCAGGATTCAATTTCAGCCCATGTCGGCGAAGGTTTGCAAATGTTTCACGAAGATCTTGAATGTGATCTTCCCTTTTCCTGCTTCGAACGACCACATCGTCAACATATGCGGAGACATTTCTTCCCAGTTGGTCTCTGAGCACTTTCTTAATCATTCTATTGAAAGTTCAACCCGCATTGCGAAGGCCTTCTGGCATTCTCCCGAAGGGAGTGGTGAAGCTAGTTTTCTCTTCGTTCGCCTTGTTCATGAAAATCTGATGATAGTCGGAGAAACAGTCCCATGCTCAGCATTTCTGAACCAGCTGCCATGTCAACCAATGTGTCAATGCGGGACAAAGGATATTCATCCTTCGGACAAGCTTTGTTGAGGTTCGTAAAGTCAATCCACATTCACCACTTCCCATTCTTCTTCGGTACCATAACAACATTTGCCAGCCACTCTGGGTATTGCACTTCGCGAATAACCCCCGCATCTAGTAGTTTCTGGACCTCGGCCTGCGTGGCCTTCTGGCTTTCTTCGGACATTGACCTCTGGCTCTGCTTTATTGGTTTTTCCTTTGGGTTTACTGTGAGCGTGTGTTCAATGACTTCTCGACTGACTCCTCGCAAGTCCGACGAAGACCAAGCGAAGACATCTTGATTATTCCGCAAAAACTCTAGAAGTCTTGCTTCTTCAGCCTCCTCAAGGTCCTTGCCGATGACCACCATGCGGTCGGGCACGTCTTCGCACAGCGATACCTTCTTTGTGTGTTCCGCTGGCGACACCCCTTCGTTTTTATGGTTTCTCTGCATGTCTTCAGTAGCAAATGCTTTGGCATCCTCTTCAGACGCTTCAATGGCATGCACCGTCTTGTTGGCACTGAATGTGTTGTCTTCGCATCTGTGCGCTTCTTCTTGATTGCCGTAGACAGTGACAACTCCACCTGCCGAAGGCATCTTCATACACAAGTATGGCTAATGAATCACTGTTGCGAACTTTACTAGTGTGTTGCGGCCGAAGATGGCGTTGTAGGGGTAATTGATGTCCACCACATTGAAGGTTATCGCTTCTATTCTCTGTATAGCCCCTTCGCCAAACATGACGTTGAGCTCTATCTTGCCGAGGGCTTCAATTCTCTTGCCTCCAAAGCCAATAAGAGGGTACTGCGATTTCTGCAAAGCTTTCTCTGTGAATCCCATCTTGACGAAGCACTGCCATACCAAAATATCTGCGGGAGCTACCATTGTCGACTAAGATCCTCCCTACATCATTTCCTGCGAAGTGTACTGAAGTTTTGCCGAAGTTGGGTCTGATGACGAGGGGGTCATTGTGAGGGTAGTATTGCACCCGAAGATCCGCCTGTGTGAAGGATATCGGGACATGTTACCACGGGGTTCGGAAGCATTTGCCTTCGCTCACATGAGACACAGTTCTAAAGTATTCTTTGCGCCGCCTCTTCGTCTCATGCACTGGTTCGTTGGATCCTCTTCGTTGGATCTTTCCAGTATCTGTCCTGGTTCTAGCTTTGGTGGTGGGGGTAATGGCATGGAGCTCTTTGACCATGTGTTGGCGTACTGCGGAGCGGGTAGCATCGGCATCGGCTGGTGCGAAGGTGGTGGCATGGATTGCTGCGAAGGCAATGACATTGGAGGTGTGTATGATGGGTTGTAGTTGTAGACTGGGTATGATATTGGCCAATTTGGTGTTGGGGTCCAAGTGGTGGGTGGAAAGGAAGCTTGTTGCGGTTGTTGCGAGGTGTAGTTGACTGGTTTTGCTGACAGGGCATTCTGGCGCTCGAGCTTTGCTTTCCTTTCGATGGCGATGGGGCATTCATTGGTCCAATGGCCTTGATCTTTGCCATGGAAGTAACAGAATGGTGTTTTTCCTCTTCGGTCCCCCTTTTCTCTTCGGCCTTTACGGTCTTCGTGGTTGTATCTGTCTTCGCGGCTAAACCGGTCAACACGGCTAGACCTGTCTTCACGGCTAGATCTGTCGTCGCGATGATCTCTGTCACTCCTACTCTTGTGATGCCTGGATTCTCGTGACTCCTCTTCGGAGACACTGCTGACAGTTTTCTGTTGCCTCGACTAATCGGAGTGTCATGGCTTCGAGTGCGACCTCTCACTATTCCGTGACTTCTTCTGCTCATTCATCTCTTCGAGTCTTCGCCTCTTCACGTGGTCGGATACACAATATTCTTGCATTATCTCGAACAACTTGGTGACTGTCTTCAGCCTGCGCCAGGATAAGTATTCTCCGCATGGGGCCTAGACTGATCCCTTTGACCACTGAGTCAATGATGCTCTGATCAGCAACGTCTGGCCCTCTTGCGCGAAGCTTTATCCGGCTCTAAAGGTACTCATGTATAGTCATGTTGGTGGAGAGCGCCTTCGGAACGGACGAACACTACAACAGTGAGGAACGAGCGCTCCAGGCGAAGAGAACAAATCAAAATAGAACACAAAGGCTTCACACAATCAAGCGGAATTCTCTCTCTCTATTCAATGTGTCCCATCAATGTACAGTGGTCCGGGTATTTATAGGTGACGGTTCACCTACCAATCCCCATAATATACACCGTAATACCCTCCAACAACTATATTCCCAGAATATTCCAAGGACAAGATGGTATTTTTACACCACATAGTGGAGCACGACTGGACTCTCTACTGTTCTCCGGGCCTAGCCTGGTACGTCATCAATCGCCAGCCCGGTCTTCGTTACCTTCAGGAACGCCACCTTCATGGAAGCCCTTCGGCCTTCGCCCGAGGGCTTCGCCTCTCCGTACGGCTTCGCTAGATGTCTTCGCTTGACGGCTTCAGCTCTTCGCCAGGCTTCGCCAGATGTCTTCGCTCGACGGCTTTAGCTCTTCGCCAGATGTCTTCGCCCGCCGGCTTCAGCTCTTCGCCAGGCTTTGCCAGATGTCTTCGCCTGCCGGTTTCAGCTCTTCGCCAGGCTTCGCCAGATGTCTTCGCCTGCCGGCTTTAGCTCTTCGCCAGGCTTCGCCATCAAAACCGGAAGGCTGGGTCGGTGGTGATCTTCACTCTGACTCTGACGGCCCGCGGGCCTTTGGTCGATGGCCGAAGGTGGCGACCCCAACAAGAGGGCACCTTGCTGGGCCGAAGGGCGCCTTCGTTGAAGCAGGGGCGCCCACTGCAGGGCCGCATTATCGCTTTGTGGGCCGAAGACGTGGCGCAGCGTGCTGGGCCGTCTTCGCCTATGGCAGAAGCCATGGAGCGCCGTTGGCCGAAGGCTGGAGGTGGCCGCTTTCTGCTGCGGGCCGAAGCTTTGGCACGTGTTGGACGGGCCGAAGCCAAGACGCTGGGCCGAAGTTTGATGAAACGAAGTGGGCTTCATCTTTGAGCCGATGATCGCTTGACTAGTTCAGTGCCTGCACTTGGAGCGGGCTTGCTGGAGCAGAACCGAAGGCAAAACCTGATGCCAACGCCTGGTGACGCTGGTTGGAGCAGGCGGTCGGGCCGAAGGAGTCAGCGCGTTGCGCAGCTGACCGAAGGTAGTGGATCATCGACAAAGACTATTTTGGGTAAAAACTATTTCTGACGAAGGTCCATGACCGACGAAGGCTGTTATTGACTGATGAAGACCCATGGATAGTGTGGTGAAACGAACCGACCGGTGGGCGCCAAACTGTTGAGGAAAAGGCTCCGCCAAGCAGCAGGAGAGAAGAAGGGCACAAACAGTACACAAATATGAGTGAACTCAGGAGAGAGAGCCCCCTTTGACCCCTTGGGTCAGCTATATATATAGGAGGCGAGGAGGTGGCAATTTGCCCCCGGCCCCTTGACAAATATAATATTTACAAATAGATCCTTGGGCTATCACATGAGGCCCATTTACAATATGGGTTGGGTCATTCCCCCAACACATGGTAAGGGAGTTGTGAGTCTTGCCGTCAGCCTCCCAGGCTCTTGTAGGTCGCCATGCCAAGTTGTAGGTCCTGCATTGAGAAAATTGTTATTATAGAATCCTAAACAACAGGCTTCGCTAAAATGTCACCCGAAACATTTGCACTTCGGAATATATGACATTGTGACCATTTTAATTCATTTGATAATCCTAAATACATGTGTAATCTAAGCCTCCTGGGGTGCGGCGTTGGGGCGGACGTCTCTGTACATCGTCGTGGGTGGCAAGACATTCTAGGTCCGCTCGCCGGTGTGCCTGGCGGAGATCTGCGGCTCGACGGCGGACGCCACGGCGTCGCCCATCACATTGCTTGACAACGAGCCCGCCATGTTTAGGAAAATGGTCGCGTTCGTGAACGCTGCCGGCCGAAGACGACGAGCTCGGGGAGGCGCGCATCAAGACAGTGTGGTGCGGAAAAGAACACCGCTCCTTCTGCAAACTGCTCTTGTTTTGGGCGACATGTACCGCCGCCCGGAGCTGAAGGGCAAGTGCAGAGACTCTGTTTGCGGTGGAGAAGAACATGCATGGCGACTGCTACAGAGGCGGCCAGCAAGCCATGGATAGCGGCAAGGCACCCAGAGAGCAGCCAAGGGCCACATCCAGCCAAGGCCAAAGGGCCACGTCCAGCCCCTTTTGAATGAGTAATGGCAAAATTGTCATCTCAGGCCATAATACATGTATTTAGGATTATCAAATGAATTAAAATTGCCATAATGTCATGTATTCTGAAGTGCAAATGTTTCGGGTGTCATTTTAGCGAAGCGAACGTTAGAAGTCCTATTTTAGCGAAGCCAGTTGTTTGGGATCCTATAATAGCAATTTTCTCACCTGGATCATGCCCTTTTCTTCCTGTTCTTATTATCATGGATTCTGCTTCATGTAGCTAACGTAGGTTTTAGTTTTGTAGGAGGGAAGTGTCGTTTTGGGTCTTCTGCTGCTTGACAAAGGGAAGCAACGCCTTCTAGGCTTTACGTTAGGTAATTGCTGGTGAATCTTTCTCCTCACCTGCATATTTTTCTTTTTGTTGCTCCTTTCTCACTACGGGAAATGGCACGTTTGCCGTGCCCTTTGCTAGTTACCCTGCAGTTGTTATTAGTATGGATTGTTGGTTACCTCTGCAGATTGCTAAGTTTGTTGGAAAGCATTGTACAGGTGAATGAGTTCTATGACCTGTGTATTTCTGAATCCAGGAAGGCATTCTAGCAGAGTTATGTTTGTGTAGTAATTCCCTCTTCCTGATAGTTCTTTTAGTAATTCCTTCTTCGTGATTGTTGTATTGGTAATCTTGTGAACTAGTTGAGTTGAATTGAAAAAAAAAAGACCTACAGGTAATTTTGTTCTGGTAGTTAAATAGGTGGTCATTTTACAAGTCAGTGCTTTCTCATCATGTACTGCTGATTCCAGCAGTGTCTACATTTGCTAGCTGTTTGTTTTCTTCATCATTTTATTTAGAATAACACTTGAATGCTATTATAACATATAGGCTAGTTGCCATGGATCTGTAGTTGCTTAAGGATCGACTAGGACATATACCTTTCACAAAAAAAAAACGCTGATAGTGCTGTGTTGATTCATTTCAGAATTTAGAGCAACTTCCTCACAAGACAAAAAAACTTCCGCGGGGCAACAAACTCCATGCGTTGCATGTACAGAAAAATGAGTGAAGGTTAGAATGTTAGAATCCCTTTTTCTTAAGTGTTCTTTTTCCTGCTGCATCGTTTCGTAGTTTTTGCTTTTTTTTTATTTTCTGGTTTTGTTGCCCTGAATCGTTACATGCTATTTTATGTGAGTTTTGATTGACTAATAATATTTTCCTCACAAAGTATAGATAGGGAATACATAAGGTTAATCAAATATTGCATCCTGCCTGATAGTTTGCTTTAACCCTCATATGTACATACATGTGTGAAATGTAGCAACTAGCATCCAGCCTGATGGTTTGTTTAAATACAGTTATATTTTCCTTTGACTTTATCGCTTGTATACATCCTGAAGCTTTAACTTGAACATCATTTTCTGACTTCTCTTTGAACAGCCCGTGTGAAGTATGACTGTTGGCTAGTGGATGCTTGTGGGAAGCAAACATGGTGGCAGCGAGGATGGATCAAACATATATACCATGCACAACTGCAGAAAATATTTTTAGGGGCGGGTAAAACAGCATTTGTAGAGGCGGGCACGATACCCGCCCCTGTCTGTCGCAGCTACAAATCATCTTTGTAGGGGCGGGCCCTGTAAATGTGTTTCTAGGGGCGGGTCAAGACATCAACTGCCCCTAAAGATTTATTTCTAGGGGCGGGTAATCTGCTACAGTACCCCCACTCCTTTTGTAGGAGCGGGGTACATTTGAACCCGCCCCGAAAAAAACCGGGCAATGCTACAAATCATTTCTGTAGTAGTGATGCATGACTTAATATAGGAGCAAATAATTGTCTTGTGAGGGGGAAAGAAATGATACTCTGATAGTTCTGTGATGTTAATGTTGAATGCTTTTTATTTTGGTGGAACTTTTAAGTTAATTGCTACCTATGTTAGCTATATAATTGTACCTATGTCGCTTAGCTGGTCAATTTTAATGGTCCAGATTTTTTGGATCCATAAAAATGGTTGAATAAGTGGTTTTGTGGGCTAGAAAAATATTTAGTCAACATTAGTGGTCTGCTTTTAATATGGGCCCACTAATAAAATGGGTTGCGTTTAGTCACATCTATGTCATCAGCCATGTCATCATTCACATAATTGGCAATGTCAGCTTCCACGACAGTGTCCATGTCAGCAACCACATCATCATCCATGTCAGCAGCCATGTCATGTGGCTATACAATCTATTATGTTCATTTTTGTCGTAAACACTAGGCCTGGGCTGGGCTACGCGGACTCAAAACCAATCTATGATGGTTAAGAAACATCATGGATTGCTTCAATCCATGACGATTTTGCTAAAACCGTTGATCGAGAAGCAATCCATGACGATTTTGCTAAAACCGTTGATCGAGAAGCAATCCATGACGATTTTGCTAAAACCGTCGATCGATTTAAACTAGGAAAAAGTCTAAATTACTCCCCTCAACTATAGTCAAAATTTGAATAACCCCCTAAACTATAACTTGGTTCGGTTTACCCTCTAAACTATGTCATTTAGTTCATTTTACCCTCGTAATATAATTTGTCTTTTTTGTTTTTTATACACAAATTGAATTTTAATTTCAAATTTTACAAAATAGTAGTGGATATTACAATAAATATTTTAAAAAATTATTAGAATTTTTCTTGATATTTTTCATATAATTTTGAGCTCCAATAATTAATTTATTATTAATTACCCTAATGTGATGTATTTTTCTAATATGTTTTATGATGTGTACTATCATCATGTAAAATTTCAACTTACAACTCCACCTATGCATGGAGAAATAAAGACGAACTAATTGTATTAGGGGCTAATTTGAACCAAAAATCATAGTTTGAGAGGTAAAATGAAGCAAACAATAGTTTAGAGTGTTATCCAGACTTTGGCTATAGTTGAGGGGAGTAATTTAGACTTTTTTCTTGAATCTATGATGCTCAATTCATAATCCATGACGTTATTCAAAATATTCATATACACTGTTTTATGACGTTTTGTTCAACGATCTGCTACGAATTTTTCCGTCAGAGATTAAATAGTCTCTTGTAGTGCAATTTGAGAAGTTTCTAGAGGATATTCAAGTTTCTCTATTCCCTGTCAACTGCTTGTGGAGATTGGTCGTTCCACTGCAGGAATAAATGCAAGGTTGAAATGCTTATTTATTTATTTCTCTTCATCAACCCATTTTTGGTTTCTAATAAATAACTACAATACTTATGATATGGCTACTTATTCACTTTTATTGTTATATCTGTGTAATTTTAATTCTAGCGCAGATTTATTGCTCAGTTTATTTCTTCAAAAACAGGTGTGACGAAGTGGAGCTACCACGTTTCGACTGAGTATTGGACTGTGTGAATTCGTAAATATGCAATGACCTGACAGACACTGGACCTCACCACTTCGAAGCTCAGGCCTCTCGCATGGGCGTAATGGGCCGGCCGTATACAAAAAGGAGGCCCGTGTATGAGCGAACTACTGGGCCTTGGTACTTCATTTATAAGGCTAGCAACGAGTTATCTACATACTGCCTCCGTTCTAAATTATAAGTCATTTTAAAAATCTTGGAGAGACAAAGTTTTTCAAATTTGACTAAATTTATATAATAATATAATAATATTTATAATAATAATTAAGTATCATTAGATTCTTTGTTAGCTATATTTTTATAGTGCACTTATTTGATGTTATAAATCTTTATATTTCTCTCTATATTTTTGGTCAAACTTTGAGATTGTTTGACTCTCCAAGATTCTTGGAATGACTTATAATTTGGAACGGAGGGAGTAACTCATTTGGCAATTTATTGTAAACTTCATGTTAGCGAGCACTTATAACAAAATAATATTCAAATAAAGGACAAGCACGTGAGAGGATAAGCTAAATTTATTAATGATGATTGTACGTACCACTCCTACATGGAAACCCACTCTCCATTTTACAGAAATGATGAACCATTTTACATTTAACGACAATGTGGGACCAAACTTTACTGTATCATTAGCGGTGAAACATTACCTACATGTGCCGCCGCGACGCAGGCGCGTGGCTGCTGTGTCGGTGGAGCAGCAGCAGGCGGCGGCGAAAGCTACATTCCGAGAGTGCACCATGCCGAGGCTGTTTCTGAAGTGCGGCACGAGCACGGGCGGCGCCCCCGAGGCTGCGGACGCCGTGGGTGCACAACCTCCCGGCGTTCGACGTGGCATCCAGCACGTCGAGGGCGAGGCCGCTGGAACCCGCGCACGCCCACGCGCCGCGCCACGCCCGGTCCGTGTTCGAGCTGCCGTTCGATGCCGCGGCGCTGGAGGAGGAGGAGGAGGCGAAGGCGAAGCTGGGACCCGGCGGCCGTGGCACGACATGCGCTGCCGGTTGGACGGGCCGGCGTCGTACGACGTCGTCGACAACTTCGAGCAGCGGTGGAGGAAGACCAAGAGGTTGCGCCTGCGGGGGGTGCTACCATTCGGCGAGAAGGCGCACTGGATGGACTGTATAGCCTGAAACTGTTTTGAGATGTTGGTTTGACTGTTGCTCGCATGTTCTCGCTTTGCAGCTAAGGACTGTATAGCCTGAAACTGTTTTCAGATGTTGGTCTGACTGTTGCTCGCATGTTCTTGCTTTGTAGCTAAGAGCAGGTAGCAGGACGAGAGCAGCAGCTGAGT
The DNA here is from genome assembly GCF_016808335.1 of Panicum virgatum. Classification (NCBI taxonomy): domain Eukaryota; kingdom Viridiplantae; phylum Streptophyta; class Magnoliopsida; order Poales; family Poaceae; genus Panicum; species Panicum virgatum. The sequence goes on along the minus strand of NC_053141.1, from coordinate 27,091,568 downwards.
GCTGAACTGGTGGCTCTCGAGTTGAAGTCTGAACACGCTGCGTCTTTTCCGCAAGCCATCTGTGTAAATCTTCAAGCAGTTTCTTCTTTCACATTAGTTTGCCCATCATGAAGCAAGAACCAAGAGTTGATCGGTGCTGTTAGAATCATGTAATGCTCGGAGCTGTGTCACAAATTATTTTGAACGAAGTTGGGCAGTGCTCTGTTAATTTCAATCGTGAGTGTTGCTTGCTCTGTTAATTTCAATCATGAGTTTATCCACTTGGGGACCGGATATGATTCCATGCTTCGTTTTTGGACAAGCAGTGGCCTCTCTGACTTCGCAGTCAGGGTCCAGTCGAGCTGTGTAGGCTATAGCAAAGTTGGCATTCGCTTTATTCAGTTTCGTCAGAGCTACGCAAGAAGAGGTGCTGCAGAGCAGTCGGCGTTTAAGCTAACAAGTGGTCGACTTCAGCTCGTCGTCGTCCACTCTGCATCCAACGGCCAGTAACCGTGTCTTTTACCTATAACTTTAAGTCTTTAACCCAGACAGTGCATTATAGGCCTGGGGGATCTGGGTGGTATGGTATTCCGTCAATGAACTAGTATGAACCCTAGGTAGAAATAGGATAGTTTAGCGCTCGTCGTCTCCCTGGCGGCATGAATCGAGATCTTGTATCGGATATTTATCTTGATTCAGTCAGCTAGCTATCCGTTCCTGCCATATCAGTTCTTGATCTGCAATTTTGTTCGAGTTCTCGTTTTCCTTTCTACTTTTTCCTCTCAAGCTGATTTGTCTGAAGCTCTGTTACTGCAATTTATGTGGCAATTTCATTGAGGCCAATCCAGATGATGTCTACTGGTGCATGCACGCCGAAACCACATTCCCATGGACAGAAGGTCGATGGCCCCCGCGCCGCACAACTCACAATCACCGGGTCAAGTGTTCAGCTCGCTCTCGTAATTCTGTTCGCCGACCCTGAAGACCCTGACTGAACCCAATGATGCACGCGTCGCGGTGTCGTCGTCAGATCAGGCAGGCGCTTCTAGCAAAACCAGCCCCTCTCCGCCGATTGGCATGACAATCGACTGCGGGCGCAGCGTGAAGCGCACGAGACCTCCGCTGCCGCCGAGGTTACTTCGGGGCATGCATGAGGCGTGGTTGGCTGTGCTTGTTTCAATTACTACAGTATCTTTCATCAATTAAATTTAATTAAAACTACTAATTTGGATGAGCACCTATAGACATTGAAAAGCACCCACAACCACAGTAAAAAAGCTCTATGACTAATTGGATTGGTCATTACAATCCAAAATAGACTCGATTAGTTCAGAATTAGTTTTTGTTTAACATATTATCAAACATCGGGCTAAACTTAGTCCGATTTTAGTCAATCCAAACAGGGCTTTAGTGTGCACACACAAGCCTAAGTGTATGAGTCGGTAATGTACCATTTTTTTGTCCATGACAATTTGTTCCGTCCTCCTGAAACTTTCCTTTTTCATTGACATGTACCCTTTCCACATCGTTGGCGCCTAATGTGAATATGATTCGTGTTAAGGATGTGTTTAGTTGGTGAAAAAGTTTGAATTTTGGTACTATAGCACATTTTGTTGTTATTTGAAAAATAATGTCCAATTATGGACTAATTATACTTAAAAAATTCATCTTATGGTAATCAGTTAGACTATGTAATTAGTTATTTTTTCAACTGTATTTAATGCTCCAGGTATGTGTCCAAAGATTTGATGTGACGTATACTGTAGGAAACTTTTTCGAAAACAGGGTCTAAGTGTTGTATGACTATCTCTTCTACTAGATGAGTTTTGTTAGTTTTGTTATTAGTTTTTTTGTGTTCTTACTGTTATGAAGAATTAGAATTAATGATTAGTTTCTGTAATAGTTAATTAGATTAGTCATTAGACGGTTATCTTTCATGAAAGGGCCATCATGAAAGGGCTTCCACGAAAGGACCAACTCACGAAGGGACATGTCCCTTCGACCTCCTTGGTCTTGTATATAAACAGTGATGTCTATCAATCAAGACAACCAATCATTCATTCCCTCAATTCTCTTGCTCTCTCAATTCTACACTTACAACACTTACTAGGGGTGGTAATAGGCCATGGCCGTAGTGGCCTCTTCACATCCCATCAAGGCCTTTAAATTTTTTAGCTCAAAATTATATAAGATTAAGTCTGGCTCTTAGATTTTCTAGTTCAAAATTTTGGGCTCTTTACCACCCGTTCTTACTCCTCGCTTAAAGTGCAATTGTGGTTATATCCTTATTTTTAACTTTATGATTTACCTTTATTTTTCACGAGTTATTACGATTTTACACTTGGTCTTGGGGTAAAATTGCAATGACTTGAAAAGAGAGCCTCTTTTTTATAGTTCTATATGTGTTGGACCTTTTTTCGAGCAACTTTACGTGTTGGACCTTGAAAAGCTTATTATTGGTAAATGGTAAATGAGAAAATATTGGCACACTAGTCGATCTTGGACCAAGGCCAGACAAAAAAAAACCACACTACCACGGACCCGGGCGCCATCATCCAATCGTCATGGATAAGGACGGCCTTGAATCTACCCAGGGAACAGATTCGCCAAGCGGGCCCCACTCTTTGAGGCCAGCCCGGCGTGCCGCTGCCGGTCCCGCCGCCCCGCCGCCTTCTTCCCGTGCACACGATAGCGCTCGGACCTCGGAGGTCGCTGCTGGAGGCTTGGAGCCTTGTGCAACGTACAGTGGGAGCCACCCCTTCCTTATCCCTGCCCTTGCCTGTCGTCCCCTGAATTATGGAATCCCCTTCTCCCCGTTTGCCAGATATTTTCCCTTCTACGTCTGTATCCCATTGGTTTGGAGCAGTTTGAATTCCATCTTGGATAACATTTTGTCTCCTCTTTCTGGAACGTTTACTAGACCTTCTCCAAAAAAAATTCATTCTTTAGAGTTTAGACTCTCCCAAATAAAAATCTTTATACCTAACCTTTTTTAGGTGAGAGCCAAATGAAGACGTGGGTCGTTCTCACGCCTAGTGCTTAACAAACACAAATAAACTAAACTATACTGCGTAACAGCGAGCTTTCGTGCAACTTCTTTATTTCCTCTCAACATTATTGAGGTCGTTGTACGCGTACTAGTCAGCTATCACTCCTATTGTGCTGGCAATCAGTAATAGTATTTTTCTCTCACACAAATCAGCAGCAGCCACCAGTCAGTCTTTCGTAACAAATCAGCACCAGTCACAGTCAGTCGAAAAGAGTGCAGATGTTGAGATTAAGACGTTGACGTGATGAGCTAGTGCTAAAAAATGTGGTTACCCACCTCTACACGGCTTCCTTGGTCCCAGCGATGCAGCGCAACCACATCTGCCTGACTGTCCATTCGTTCTAATCAAGCTGAATGCCGTTGCCCACACAATCTGCATTTATATGTTGAGCTGCTGCACATGATACGGCCTAATTTATGCCTTGTTTGGTAGGGATCTTGGTTTTTATTCTCATAAGAAACAATAAGATCCTTTTCATACGGTACCACTAGCAAGTATCTAGAATCAGAAACAGCCGAAACCTGTAATTTTTCATTTTGAACGTTGCTGGCAGGATCCTGCCAAGCTTGCATTAATATAGGAGAGAAATCTGTGTATTTTCCTTTTTCTACAAAGAAGAACAACTTAAAATAATATTTATCACAAGATTCTCTTCTGCCCCATAGATACAATATATTTTTTCAGGTAATACATACAATTTTGAATGAATCCAAAATCATCGTATCATCCAAACGGTCGGACAAATCGATTCTCATTCAACAAACCAACATTTTTAAGAGAAAGAAAGTAGTAAAAAAAAAAAGAATGCGAAACTCCACCAATTGGGACATAACTTTTCTTTCGCTGAGATGTTTACATCTGCTATAGAAACAAGCATAGGTACAATTTAGTTTTCCTTATTTTATTTCCATAAATAAAAGATAATACAAAGTACACCTATTTGGGAAAAAAAAGGTGAAGCGGAGGGCGGTAAAAAAATCCGTTTAAAAGAGCCCTAGCCAATTTTAATGGATGATTTCATTTTGTTATTTCTAAAATTGCCACATCAACTAAACACAAATACAACCTAGTTGAAACTCACTCCAAAAAAGCATTGTTTCATGTGTGCTATTTCATAGGCTCTGTTTAGATGCGTAAACTATGGGGTGTAAAGTACTGTAGCACTTTTGTTTGTATTTGGTAATTATTATCCCGTCATGGGTTAATTAGGCTCAAAAGATTCGTCTCGCAAATTATAGACAAACTGTGTAATTAGTTATTTTGTTTAGCTACATTTAATACTTCATGCATGCGTTGAAACATTCGATGTGATGGGAAATCTTGTAAAGTTTTGGAATTTTAAAGGCAACTAAACAAAGGCCTTAATTCTTAGACTCATTAAAAGTTGGTAACCGTACTTATATGATTTCATCTAGATGAAACTCATTTCCACTCTGTTCGGCTGGCTGTGGCTGGTGGTTGTTGCCGATTTGTTGTGAGAGAAAAATACTGCTGGCTGACTGGTGCTTATTGTTGCTGATTTGGTGTGAGAGAAAAATATTATTGGCTAATTGCAACCGAATAGAGTGGATCTCCCTCGTCATTACTCAAAAGTCGCATCATCTAAATTGGTGACACGCTTTTGGTATGATGATGTAATAATCGACAATGGCTGTATGAATTGGATGATGCAAAAGGACAAATCTTTCATTTTTTAAAAAATTAAATTGGTGATATGATACTCTATTTAATATGCATAAAACTCTAATGAAATTTTCACTAAAAATGACCTACTCCTTCCATCCCGAAATGACCGCCGTTTTACCGTTTGAATTTCGTTTTACAGGTACGAGGCAGCTAGGTCTATTTGGACCCACACCTAGTACAACACTATAATATTCATCCCCTCCTGTCAAAAGAGCTAGACACGTGGACACATTTCCCTCCGTATATTTGCTGGCTTTCTGGTTCCTTGGTCCCGCACCTCCCTATTCCCCGTCCAATCTCTAGCTCTTTTTTTTGTTTTTGAGTAACTATCTCATATCTGATTCATATCAAAAAAAAATAATTGGTAGTATAATAAAATGACAATTTGACACAAGACGATATAAAGAAAATATAATAACACCGAAGAGTTATCTGGTCATCTTCTTCATCCGATTGTTCATCGTCCACCGGAGCTTAAAAAACACACTGAAAAAGATAGTAAGGGAAAGAGATACCTGCAAATGGCATCGCCACATAAAACTTTAAAGACCACAAAAACCACTCGCTACTTGCAACGAGATCTAGCAATCGCTGAAAAAATATCGGCTTGGGGAACACCCCGAGCAACACAGACTTGCAAGGAGCAAGGAGCAGGCCGATGCAAGAATACGGCGCTGGGTAGTGTGCGAGTGGGACAGGTCATAGATGTATTTTCGTCATTTCTCATATACATTGATAGGGAGTAAATATTTAACATTTATAGCTTTATACATGGTCTCAAATCATGAAATGCTTAAATTCATTGCAACAGTCTCCACATGGAAAACTAAAAACCACAAAGTAATTCACGTCCTCCCCGGAGCACGTGGAGTCCAAAATTACACCTTCCGGTGCCTTGCATCAGTTGGACGAACACAATTTTTTTCACAGAAAACGGTTTTGACAAAACAAGGAGAGAGAAAAGGAGAGAGAAAGGGATGGGTGGTGCTGGAAGGGAAACTGGACCGGCCTTATCCGATCCACCGCAAGTCCGCAACGCCAACGCGTCGGCCTGCGCGCGCTCCTTGGCTCTTGCCCTGCCAATGCAGAGAGAGTGGGAACAGACAACGCCCTGACCACTCACGACTCTTCCTCCCTTGTCCAGACCTTACTCCGGCGTGTTTATATCCGTAAAATGGTAGTAGAAAGATTACATCGGATGCTGTAGTATTTTTGTTTGTTTGTAGTAATTGTTGTTCTACCATGACCTAATTAGGCTCAAAAGATTCGTCTCGTCGTGTACATCAAAACTATACAATTAGTTTTTTTATTTACCTACATTTAATACTTCATACCTGAGACAAAAAATTGATGTAATAAATGAATAGTGAAGTTTAAAGATAAAAATTTTGGAGCTAAACACAGCCTCCGGCGTCAGCCGTCACAGGCTCACAGGCCGCCGAGCGAAGCGAAGCGGCTGCCGGTGGAAAGACGCAAATGCCCCCGGTGGACAAGGACGCGGGGGTGATTGCATCTTCGGGGACAGAGTGTTCGTGCGTGAGCAGGTAATGGCGTTAAGAGGGCTTCTAGAGGATGATGCTAGTTTGACATTTTTCGCCCCACTACGTGGCTCCGGGGCTGGCTCTGGGCTCTTGTACAGTACATCGGCTTAGTTTATTTGCCACATTTGTAGAGCCTACATGCATTTTCTCTTGGACGTTAGGATACTTTAGTTTATTAGGATGTGTTTAGTTCCCCCAAAAAATTTACGCCGTATCCGTCACATCGAATTTTTGGACATATGACTGGAGTATTAAATGCAGTTAAAAAAATAACTGATTTCTACAAGATGAATTTAATGATGCTAATTAATTCATGATTAGACATTAATTGTCAAATAACAACGAAATGTGCTACAGTAGCCAAACCCAAACTTTTTCACCAACTAAATACCCCCTAATTGTGTGTATGTGTTGTCGGTCAAAACCTACCGGCGAGCAGTGACAGGCAACACGAAGAGCCGGGAGGTCGCCGGGGCGCTGGCAGGCACTGCTTCCTCGTCAACGGCCCGCAATCCGGCACACGCCGAGGATTCCGGAGAATGTAAGGCGTGCCACCTGACCTATACCCGATCAGGAAGGTGCGAACATGCTTGCAATGATTTGCCTGCATACACAAACACGTGGAAACGTAAGTCCGAGCCGTGGTCGGCTCCCCGGGACGACTCTTGCATCGGCTTTAAAGAGCCGATCGAGTCCCGGTGTCATATTGGATCTGCATCTATCCGGATATTGATGAATAAAGCAAATAATTATGGAAAACTTGCTTCAATTAAATCTAGCTGATTCGATCCACGACAGTAAAAGTGTCACTGCTAGATCGGAACATCCTACACGTAACTAGGCCTAGCGAACATAACAGATAACTAAACCATAATAAAAAATATAGGGCTAAGAACTAGCAAGAGCCGATTCCCGGAACAATCCCTATCAAGGCTAAGATAAAGTATCTATTACATCACCGGAACATCCAATCCGTTTGCAGGGCCTAACCTAGTAGATATTGAGCTAATTCTTAGAAAATAAGAACAAACTGTAACAGATTGGATCTACTAGATAGAAAAGAAACAAGGTGTTAACTCTATGCAACTAATCCTCTACGATGAGAACTAGCTTAAGATAAAGCATGAACACAGAGAAAACATGATATTCGTAGATGGTAAGCAATAAGAGCATATAGATCTACTAAAACCCATGCTACGAACATCAAGATAACTAGCACTACTCGCCATCAAAAACGTTTCAGTACGAGTAGTACCAAGGTAAAGGCAAGAACAATACTGCCCTGATCGCGAGAAGCGATCAGGGCAGCATGGCGCTTACTTGGATGAAACCCTAAGATTAGGGGTGGCGGTGTGCCGAGAGTTGTTGTTTGCGAGACGTGATGACGTTCTCTTTTTTACGAATACCATAGGGTACATATTTATAGTCCGGAGACTTGGGAAACAATCTAAACTAATGTGTCCATATCAGACTTCATCTCTAACTCAATCTGAACTAAATCTAAGGATACATGGCCCACATGGCCCAAATGCTCGCGCAGGAGCCGATTCGTAACCCTTCTTTAATTTCTTCTTTAAGCCCAACTCACTCGCGGCCCATTAATTAACCCTGTTAATTTATGGCGATAACACATGCCCCCCTAGTTTTGGCAATGATAATTCCAAAACCACTCCGTCGCTTCATCTTCCCGTTAATGCTCATTAAAACACACTGCAACCACTAAGGAAGACGCAACGTCTCTGCAACTGGCTCCTCGTAGAATGTGAAACTGCCGATCCGTCTTCCATCCTTTTACTATTTAATCTCATCCCGAATCGGCTCTCTTCACGGCAAACTCATCTTCTTCCCAAAGCCAAGTAGCACAGAAAACCCCACGTCCAGTAACCATGGCGATTTCGTCCTCCTCCGGCTCCAACTCCTTCGAAGATTCTCCCTCCTCCTCTTCTCTTTCTTCTTCTTCCCTCTCCGCTTCTTCCATCGACTCCATCCCGGAGAGCCGAGAGCCGACTCCTGAGTGGAACCCGATGGCAGCGTACGAGGCGCTGGCTCCTCTGCATTGGGATGCAGAGGAGTTCGACTTCGGGGTCGTCTCCGAGGAGTACGAGCCCGAGACCGAGGGCGAAGACCTCCAACTCCTGTTCCAGGAGGAGTTGGAGAGCAGCGACGAAGAAGACTCCTCCTCGGATGGAGCCGATTCCTCCTCGGAAGAGGAAATCGGCTCCTCCTCCAGTGACGAACCGATGGGCGGAAAGTCCTTCCGGTTCCTCGGGTCCTCCGAGGAGGACAGCGAGGAAGAGAGCGGCGGCGGCTGCGGCTGGAGCGACGACGTCGAGACGGACGGCGGCAGCAGCGCCTTCGACGGCGCCAGCGACGACGACGACGACGGTGGGGATGCGCCGGCCCGAAGCCCCAAGCGCCGTAGGTACTAGGTACCTACGAGCAGTAAACGTAGTACTGTAGGAGTAGGATTGTAAAGCCGAAGGATTATTCCTTTGTCAAATCGGCTTTCCTCTGTAAAAAAACCTTTCCTTTTAATGAGGTTCATTGTCTTTCAATTCTATGTGTTCGGTTTACTCCCCAAAAAGCCGATGGCAACGCATCTAGCTTCCATTAATACCTAAGAGCCGACGAAATTCAAACTGGAAGCAACCCGCATAAGAGTAGAACATCACTTCCACTTCGAACCCAACTCAAAATACACTTCCAAATCCGAGCGTAATTCGAAAATCCAGCTCTACAAATTCGAGCAAGAACTCTCTAATCATCCGTAATTCGAATCAGAGCCCACAGCAACCAAACCCTAAGTCAACAGATCTGAACCATGACAGACTCTGCAGCTCAGACAACGAATTCTGCAACCGATGATGCGGCAATCTGCGGCCTGAAGGTAACATCCAACCCAATCCTTTTAACTTTCTTCAGCTTATCAAGCCTCTGAACAAATTAAACTCTGAAACATGACACCATATGTAAATTTCTGAATCTCTGAACTTCAGGTGTCAGTCATCCTCCTGCCGCATCCTTCCAATCCAAAATCTTTCTGTCTTGGCCCACGAGCTTACGAAAATCCCATAGATTTGATCTCTTGTAAAGCAAATAGGATCCCTTTCGTAAGTCAAAACATTGATTTGAACCTCTGGGCCGACTGCTTAAGAGCCTGGCCTAACCCCCTTGAGAGCTGGACTACATAGTACAGCAGAGTAGCAAAAGTTTATATGCCCTTGTGGCAGGAATTGAACATAGCCGATGCACTTAGCTTATCATTATCTCCTCTTGACAAAGATGAAAATCTTCTGAAAACCATCGGCTATTTTTGGTCTGATGCTCTGAACTGTTTCTCCTTTGGCCACAGTCCCATGACCCCTACTCTGCTAGATGTCACCATGATCACTGGCCTAGACATTGGATCTCCTAATCCAGCTGCCCACAAAATGGCAGAAGCCCCGTTTAAACTTTCATCCAAAGCTAACTGTACAAACTGGGGCACTTACATGTGCCAGCACAGGAAAACAAAAGGTCCAGTGACTGAAAAGGAACACACAGCCTTCTTAAATCTTTAGTTAGAACATTTCATCTTCTGTGGTCCTTCTTTAGCTCCAACTAAGAATTACCTTTCTTTGGCCTACCACCTGGCCCATGGCAACCGCACCGGCCCAGGCAAACTTTTTCTTGGAGAAACATACAGATGTCTCCACTTGATGACAACCAATTTGCTTAACCAAAAGAAACTCAGAACTGGAGGTCCTTGGTGGTTCATTCAGTTATGGGCACAACTTTACTTTAAGCATCAGATCCCAAACTTTCAAAGCCTAACCAATAACTCCTTTCTCGACGAAAACGGCAAGCCAATTAGATGCACTAGCTATGGCCAAGCCTTATTCAGCCTTCCTGGCAGCAAACTGAATCCAACAGATGCAGCAAACTGGTTCAGAGTTTTCTATAAAGGCTTAGAAAATCCCCTTTATTTCCCATTCACTGAATCTGAATCTTTTGAGAACCCAACTGCCTTCAGACTAGGATAGTTTTGCTGATGACAACAGCACTCGGCATCTATACTCCCTGATGATTCGACCTGGCTTCCTTCCTGTTGGCATGAGTACTTCCAATAGAATTATCAAACCAGGCTATGAAACCTATCAACTAGTCGTAGCAGCTCGGCAATTTGGCTTAGGACAGGTCCCTCCCCACTTCCATATTCACCACTTGGTGGAGAGTAGAGCCGATCTGCCTGACGGTCTCACCAGTTCAAGATGATACAGCATGTTTGACAACCTTCACATTCCAATACCAGCCGATCTGTCCTTCACTTCCTCATCAATCGACTTCTGCACATGGTGGGGAATGTGGAAAACTCACATTTTCAGAAAAGCTCTAGGTCCTCGACTGCAGCAAATTGACCCTGAATATGTAATCCCCGAGGAAGAAGTACTGAATCTGTGCACTTTATCCCTTCTGAGTCCTCTATCCATTTATTCGTCTAATTCTTGCTCACCTCTCTTACAGCAACAAGATGATCCAGCACCTGTGACCAGTAATGGGGAACCATTCCACTTTCTTCCAACTGCTCCTGATGTCCTCTTTTGCAAGGGATCACCATCAATGAAGAAACTGATAATGGCTGTTCAGCCAGACTTACTTCAGTCGGCTTCTAAACGAAGACAAACTTCTGCAAGTGCTGCCCCCCGAGTGCCAACTAAGAAAAGGAAGATGATCACGAGGCGAGTCATCAAGAAATCAGCACAAGCTTCTCCGAGTCCATCAGAGTCTAACACCAACCAGGTAACTCATCTTTCTAAAAACCTCTCCTTTATTGTGTATATATGTATTCTGGTTGACTGTAATTCTATTTCCAGGACGCAGCTGAAGACATCCCTAATACTAGCAGCTCAATGCAACACGAAGTCATCATTCACAAAGCTGCAACTGGAGCAACTGAAACTCCCAATGCTCTAACGGATGTGCATGATGAACAGGTTGACATAATCGAAGCCCCTGTTATCACCTCCAATCCAACTGGATCGGCCACACTTGAACCGATCATCACTCCTTGTTCAGAACAGGTAACTCTACGAGCCGATTTAAATCAGCTGATCACTCCATTAATGCACTTCGCTCCCAACTAATCTTCATTATATCGGCAGGGCTTCAATATTTCAGACCTGCTCTCCTTTGACCCAGCATCAATGGGACTGAATGCACCGAATGCAGAGGTGCAATCACCACAGCAGCCGATTACAGTTACAAATCAGCTTCAGAATATCAAGCGTCTGCTCTCTGCTCCAATTACTGCTCTAGTTAGTGATTCCAACGAAATAAAGAACATCTTCGAGCAAATAGAATCCCAACTCCCGGAGCCATTGCAAATCAAGCTCTGGCCAGCCAGCAATCTTCCATTCTTCCGGGTAGAAGTGAATAGAGCACAACAAAGAATAGAAGCACGTCATTCTCAAACTTCTCTGAAAGTTGACATTGTCCAAAAATGCAAGGCCCTCAACCAGAAGAAGGCAACTCTAGATATCGTGTCAGCCGATAGATCATTCTGAAACTCAACACGCCTTGATCCGGCCGTAATCTCCCATGGTGACACAGCATCTTGGCCGTAGACCAAATGGTATGGTGACGTTTTGATGGATCCGTGACACGAAATTCGATATGCCCACAAAGCTTCTGACAACACCTCGTACCAGTGCCTAGGATATTCATCGATCTTTCTTTTGATCAGCTTGATCAGGCTCTGGTTGGATGCATCAGCTTGTCCATTAGCCTGGGCATAATATGGGGATGATTTGATCAGCTTGAACCCCATGTCATCAGGAAACTTTCTAAATTCCTTCGATATAAAGACTGATCCTCCATCGGTCGTAATGGTCTGAGGGATCCCAAACCTATGAATGATGTGCTCTTTAACGAAATTGATCACATCTTTTGATGCCACCGACCTCATGGGTACCGCCTCTACCCATTTTGTGAAATAATCTGTAACAGCTAACACCCATTGGTGGCCCTTGCTAGACGGTGGGTTAATCTGGCCAATCATATCCATGGCCCAACCCCTGAACGGCCACGGCTTAATAATAGGATTCATTACTGATGCCGGCACTATCTGAATCTTGCCGAATCTCTGACACGCCTGACACCCCTTGTAATATTCGAAGCAATCTTCAAACATGGTAGGCCAGTAATATCCCGATCGCCTAATCAGCCATTTCATCTTAAGAGCCGATTAATGAGTGCCGCAGGCTCCTTCATGAATCTCATGCAAGAGCCGATTCGACTCTGCAGGTCCCAGACAATTAAGCAGTAGCCCTTCCAAAGTCCTGTAGAACATGTCGTCCCCAATCAGAACATACTTCATGGCTTTGAGCCTTATCCTTCTGGGTGCCCCCCGAGCCGAATCCTTCAAATAACTGAAGATATCGGCTCTCCAGTCTCCGGGTTCTAGAAACTGAACCTCAACATCGACTCCATCGGCTGTTTCCTTGTAGCCGGAAGCCATTTGTGCCAAATCATTGGCTTCATTGTTCAGAGTTCTGCGTATCCAGTGGAAATTAATGTACCTGAATCGTGACATCAACTCACGGCATTGCATCCATATTGGGAAAAGAGCTTCGCTCTCACATTTGTATTCTTCCGTGAGCTGAGAAATCACCAGCTTCGAATCCCCAAATATTTCCACTGCCTCTGCACCAGCTTCCAAGAGTAATTCCATCCCTCTGCGCACAGCTTCATATTCTTCTAAATTATTGGTGCATGGAGCAGTCATTCTGATGGAAAAAGAATAAGTCACCCCCTGCGGTGATGCCAACAGAATTCCCACGCCGCATCCATCATCACATGCCGATCCGTAAAAAAACATGGCCTAGGCATGTATAAACAGTGCAGCTATATCAGTGCTGACCCTGTCTGCCACGAGATCCGCCAGTGCCTGTCCTTTGACTGTCTCCGCAGGCTGATATCGGATATCGAACTCCGATAATGCAAACATCCACTTCCCGAGTCGGCCTTTCAGAACCGGAGCCGACAACATATACTTAATGACATCCGATTTGCATATGACAATCGTTTCCGCCGAGAGCAAAATATGACGAAATGTAAAGAATAAACAGAGGCAAAGCTTCTCGATCTCAAGGTACCAGGTCTCGGCGTCTAACATGCGCCTGCTGAGGTAGAAAACCACCCTCTCCTGGCCGTCGTGCTTCTGAACCAGTACTGAAGCAATGGACGTGTCACCCACGGACAGGTACACGTAGAAAGGCCTATCTTGCTGGGGTGGAACCAACACTGGAGGTTTCGATAGATATTCCTTGATTTCATCAAAAGCCTTCTGTTGTTCTGCCCCCCAGTGAAACTCAGCATCGGACTTGATTTTCACCAGACCCATGAACGGCTCGATGTGCCCAGACAGATTGGAGATAAATCGTCTGACAAAGTTGATTTTGCCGATGAGCTTTTGTAACTCTTTCTTCATAGTAGGCGGTCTCATTGTCCTTACGGCTTCTTGACTTTTCAAGCCGATCTCGATTCCCCTCTCGTGCACCAGGAATCCTAAGAACTGACCGGCTGATACACCAAAGACACATTTCTTTGGGTTCATTTTGAGCCCAAACTTCCAAGTCCGCTCCAGGACCTGACGCAAATCTTCCAGGTGTCCCCCAGCCGATGTGGACTTGACCACAACATCATCAATGTAGATCTCTACCAACTTGCCGATGAGATCATGAAAAATGTAATTCATGGCACGTTGATACGTTGCACTGGCATTTTTCAACCCAAAGGTCATGACCAAGTACTCGAACAACCCGACCGCACCTGGTACTCTGAACTCGGTCTTGTGTACATCCTCTGGGGCCATAAAAATCTGATTGTAGCCGGCATTACCATCCATAAAACTCATCATCTTATGACCAGCCGCTGCGTTGATCAATGTTTCCGCAACAGGCATCGGATACTCATGTTTTGGCGTTGCTCTGTTGAGATCTCTGAAATCTACGCAGACTCGCCATCGGTCATCTTTCTTTTGTACGGGGACCACGCTGGATATCCACTCCGCATACCGACATGGCCTGATAAACCCTGCATCCAGCATCTTTTGCACCTCTTTCTTAACCTCCTCTAGGACTTCGGCATTCATCTGCCGTGCTGGTTGCTGAAACGGCCGAAATCCCTTCTTAAGCGGGAGCCGATGCTCGACGATATTTCTATCTAGACCGGGCATCTCAGTATAATCCCATGCAAAACAATCCCGGTTCTCCTTCAACAGTGCTACCATTTGTTCACGCAAGATCGGGTCTAACTTTTTGCTGATAAATGTCGGTCGCGGCTTATCCCCGGGACCAATATCAACTTCCTCCAAATCGTCAGCAGACGTAAACCCGTACCCTAACTTGCCGCCGTCTGAAAGATCGACATCGACAGCAAACACGGGGAGATAACAAGAAAAATTTTCCGGCCAACCGCATGGGCTGGCCGTTCCCATATTGCCATTATTATTCAAAACTGAATGCTCAGCAAAGGCCATTGCTTGTACATAATGTAACAATTGAGACATCAAGTACATATTACTCATTTTTTGGGGCCGGTCGCTGGGACCGGCCTCTTTAACCTTGCTGGATTCTGTAGCTCGCCGGGATGTGTCTACTCTGTGAGGCCAGTGGATAAGACCAGCCTCAGTCCGTTTTTTGTCGCTTCAATCCGATCACAGTCCTCCAGCGCGATCCCTGAGATCGGCTCTTGCCCTTCCGCATCCCAGGCATTCATGTCTGCAAGCGAAACCTCGCTGGAATCATCTGCACGGACCACCTCCACTTCATCGCCATCCCACTGGACCAAACATTGGTGCATCGTGGAAGGGACACAACAATTGGCGTGAATCCAATCCCTCCCAAGCAGCACTGTGTACGTACTCTTGCTGTTGACGATGAAGAATGAGGTTGGGACGGTCTTGCGGCTAATTGTCAACTCTACATTGAGGACGCCCTGCGCCTCTGACGGTTGACCGTTGAAATCATTGAGCATAACGTTGGTCTTGATGAGATCAGCAGTAGAACAACCCAATCGGCGCAGCACTTAGTACGGCATCAGGTTGACTGCGGCGCCAGTATCGACCAACATTCTATTCACAGGTTTGCCATCTATGAAGTCCTTGAGATACAATCCCTTCAGGTGCTTGTAGCTTTTCTCCTTGGGCTTTTCGAAGATGATCGGCTGTGCGCCGAGATCCAGCTGCGCGACGGCCAATTCTTCCGGTTGGGGTGCCCAAAACTCCGATGGGAGCACGAACACCATGTTCACATCAGCCGATGGCTTCTCATCGGCTCTTGGCTGCTTGGGGCGCCACTCCCTCCTTGGAGGATGCCTCTCCTCCCTTCGAGGTCGTCTGACTTGCTCCGCGAGATCTGGACATGCTTTCCTCAGCACGTCGAGGTACTTTGCTTCCGCCTCTTTGAGATTGCGCAGGCGCTGCACTCTGCGCTTTTGTGATCGGCTGAGCCCGTCAGGACACCATCGTGGACGATGATACTTGTCTTCCTCTTCTGGCTTGAGATCATCCCCGGGTGGCCGCCTCACACGGTCACCGTGACGTGTCCTGGGCCCTAAGCGCTGGAACACCGATGTCTCGCCTTGCTGGCGTCCCCGAGGCCTACACTCCAAGCAATCATCTATAGTAGGCAATCGGCTCATGCCGGAGTTCCAACAGTACCTGAAGAACGGGCAATGCCAGTGGTCGCATATAGCCTGGCGTCTCCCCAGCGTCCTCCCTGTGCGGTGCTCATATTCCTCTTCTTCCGATTCATATCGGCGGCGCACTTTGTACTGATACTGGTATTTTTCCAGAAGCTGATTGGAAGCTGGGAGCTGATTGCGGATGTGACGCACTTGTTCTTCAGTAACATGTTGCTGCTCCGACTCGTGTTCATCCTGGGGCCGTTTGCCAGAAACGGCCTCCTTCCTCTGCTCTACACGGCGGCGGATTGGGTCCTGCCATGTTGATCTGAAACGGCAAATTCTAACCCTCAGCTCCAAGATCTGACAGCTCCACCACGTTAGCCTACGGGAACGGTTGACTGTCCACTTTCATTGTGTGTTGGGCTAGAATTAATCGGCCTTGCTCGATAGCCGATTGGATCTGCCGACGCAGTTCCTTGCAGTCATTCGTGGCATGAGTGAACGAGTGGTGCCACTTGCAGTACAGCCTCCCCTGCAGCTCTTGTGCCGTTGGTAGCTTGTGATTCTCTGGGAGCTTCAACTGCTTTTCCTTGAGCAGTAAATCGAATATCTGCTCTGCCTTGGCCACATCAAAGTCAAAGCCCTTCACAAGCCCCTTCTGTTTGACCCATTTGCACGGGACGGGGTTTGCCCCCCGGGTCCACTCTGCTACAGCCAATTCTTGTTCCTCGCCAGAATCATCGGAATCACTAGCTTGGGCCATATTAACATGGTGCTTGTACTTTTCTTGGTACAAATCAGGGTGGTAGTGTTCATATGCCGTAAGCTTCTGCACCATGTGTGCCAGAGAGGTGAATTCCAACTGAAAAGCCAGATCCTTGATCGGCTTAGCGAGTCCAAGAACTGCCAAATCAACCGCTTCCTTTTCTATTATGCGCGACGTGTAGCATCGGTTCTTGACCTCTCGGAAGCGCTGCACGTACTCTGAAACACTTTCCCCTCGCTTCTGCCTGACTTGAGCGAGGTCGGCAATCCCAGCTTCAGCAGCCTCTGAATGATACTGGTTGTGAAACTGATCTTCCAGCTGCCTCCAAGTCCGGATCGAATCTGGAGGCAATGATGTGTACCATCCAAAAGCAGAACCCGTGAGAGACTGGGAGAAGAAACAGACCCTCAGGGGATCTGATACTGAGATCATCCCAAGTTGCATCAGGTATCGGCTCACATGTTCAATGGAGCTGCCTCCTTCTGATCTGCTGAATTTGGTGAACTCCGAAAGCCGATACTTGGGTGGCAACGGGATCAAATCATAGTCACTTGGATACGGCTTGGAATAGCCGATCGCCTTTCTCTTGGGCAGGATGCCAAACTGGTCCCTCAGTATTGCACTGACTTGCTCCACACTAAGAACTCCTGGGGCCGAGGGCTCAGCACTCGGCCCGGTAGCATACTTTGCCAGCCATGCATGTTTCTCTGCGTCTGCAACTGAGGCTCCTGTACCCACCAACTGCCCCGTGCGTGTTGCGCTGATGTTGTCAGGTATATACACGCACGTGTAGCCATGCGGGATCTCCTTGGGCGGTTCGTTCAGGAACTGGCCCTCTCCAGGATCACCGCCGATCTTGTACACGACGTAGATTGGCGAGCTTTGCTGTCCTGCTGCCGCGAGTGAATATGGCAATGGAGGCCCAGACTGGAGCGAGGCTTCCCCCTTGTGACTCCCCAAGATTGGTCTTGACGGGGAGTACTGGTTCTTGATCACCTCCTGGACAACGCGATGTGCCACGCGCTCAAGCTCTTTCACCAGGCTTTCTGAGTGCCGATGGAGCGTATGAGCCACCATATAGTTTATCTCCTGGCGTAGGGCCCTGGTTCGCTCCTCTGACGGCACGGACAGATCAACGTTGTCGAGAGCGCCCTCCGGTGAGAACCCCTTCCATCTGATGCCATGGTTGCGGGTCCTCTCAAAAGAGCCGATGAGATCAGCTTCGAACTGAGCTTTGACCTCATCGTATTTTTGCTTGTGCTCTGGAGTCAGCTCTTCATATGTGACAGGTTTGGTGACCGGCGGAACCGGTGCTTGGTCCTGAGCTCCTGTCATCTCTGCAGCGGGCGTCGTTGTTGATGAATGTCCCACCGGGCGTGCTAGAATGTGTTGTCGGTCAAAACCCACCGGCGAGCAGTGACAGGCAACACGAAGAGCCGGGAGGTCGCTGGGGCGCTGGCAAGCACTGCTTCCTCGTCAACGGCCCGCAATCAGGCACACGCCGAGGATTCCGGAGAATGTAAGGCGTGCCACCTGACCTATACCCGATTAGGAAGGTGCGAACGTGCTTGCAACAATTTGCCTGCATACAGAAACACGTGGAAACGTAAGTCCGAGCCATGGTCGGCTCCCCGGGACGACTCTTGCAGTCGGCTTTAAAGAGCCGATCGAGTTCCGGTGTCAGATTGGATCTGCATCTATCCGTATATTGATGAATAAAGCAAATAATTATGGAAAACTTGTTTCAATTAAATCTAGCTGATTCGATCCACGACAGTAAAAGCCTCACTGCTAGATTGGAACATCCTACATGTAACTAGGCCTAGCGAACATAACAGATAACTAAACCATAACAAAAAACAGAGGCCTAAGAACTAGCAAGAGCCGATTCCCGGAACAATCCCTATCAAGGCAAAGATAAAGCATCTATTACATCACCGGAACATCCAATCCGTTTGCAGGGCCTAACCTAGTAGATATTGAGCTAATTCTTAGAAAATAAGAACAAACCGTAACAGGTTGGATTTACTAGATAGAAAAGAAACAAGGTGTTAACTCTATGCAACTAATCCTCTACGATGAGAACTAGCTTAAGATCAAGCATGAACACATAGAGAAAACATGATATTCGTAGATGGTAAGCAACAAGAGCATGATAGATCTACTAAAAGCCATGCTACAAACATCAAGATAACTAGCACTACTCGCCATCAAAAACGTTTCAGTACGAGTAGTACCAAGGTAAAGTCAAGAACAATACTGCCCTGATCGCAAGAAGCGATCAGGGCAGCATGGCGCTTACTTGGATGAAACCCTAAGATTAGGGGTGGCGGTGCACCGAGAGTTGTTGCTTGCGAGACGTGATGACGTTCTCTTTTTTACGAATACCATAGGGTACATATTTATAGTCCGGAGACTTGGGAAACAATCTAAACTAATGTGTCCATATCGGACTTTATCTCTAACTCAATCTGAACTAAATCTATGGATACATGGCCCACATGACCCAAATGCTCGCGCAGGAGCCGATTCGTAACCCTTCTTTAATTTCTTCTTTAAGCCCAACTCACTCGCGGCCCATTAATTAACCCTGTTAATTTATGGCGATAACACATGCCCCCTGGTTTTGGCAATGATAATTCCAAAACCACTCTGTCGCTTCATCTTCCCGTTAATGCTCATTAAAACACACTGCAACCACCAAGGAAGACGCAACGTCTCTGCAACTGGCTCCTCGTAGAATGTGAAACTGCCGATCCGTCTTCCATCCTTTTACTATTTAATCTCATCCCGAATCGGCTCTCTTCACGGCAAACTCATCTTCTTCCCAAAACCAAGTAGCACAGAAAACCCCACCTCCAGTAACCATGGCGATTTCGTCCTCCTTCGGCTCCAACTCCTTCGGAGATTCTTCCTCCTCCTCTTCTCTTTCTTCTTCTTCCCTCTCCGCTTCTTCCATCGACTCCATCCCGGAGAGCCGAGAGCCGACTCCTGAGTGGAACCCAATGGCAGCGTACGAGGCGCTGGCTCCTCTGCATTGGGATGCAGAGGAGTTCGACTTCGGGGTCGTCTCCGAGGAGGACGAGCCCGAGACCGAGGGCGAAGATCTCGAACTCCTATTCCAGGAGGAGTTGTAGAGCAGCGACGAAGAAGACTCCTCCTCAGATGGAGCCAATTCCTCCTCGGAAGTGGAAATCGGCTCCTCCTCCAGCGATGAACCGAAGGGCGGAAAGTCCTTCCGGTTCCTCGGGTCCTCCGAGGAGGACAGCGAGGAAGAGAGCGGCGGCGGCGGCGGCTGGAGCGACGACGTCGAGACGGACGGCAGCAGCAGCGCCTTCGACAGCACCAGCGACGACGACGACGGTGGGGATGCGCCGGCCCGAAGCCCCAAGCGCCGTAGGTACTAGGTACCTACGAGCAATAGACGTAGTACTGTAGGAGTAGGATTGTAAAGCCGAAGGATTATTCCTTTGTCAAATTGGCTTTCCTCTGTAAAAAAACTTTTCCTTTTAATGAAGTTCATTGTCTTTCAATTCTATGTGTTCGGTTTACTCCCCAAAAAGCCGATGGCAACGCATCTAGCTTCCATTAATATCTAAGAGCCGACGAAATTCAAACTGGAAGCAACCCGCATAAGAGTAGAACATCACTTCCACTTCGAACCCAACTCAAAATATACTTCCAAATCCGAGCGTAATTCGAAAATCCAGCTCTATAAATTCGAGCAAGAACTCTCTAATCATCCGTAATTCGAATCAGAGCCCACAGCAACCAAACCCTAAGTCAACAGATCTGAACCATGACAGACTCTGTAGCTCAGACAACGAATTCTGCAACCGATCATCCGTAATTCGAATCAGAGCCCACAACAACCAAGCCCTTATGGCAGGAATTGAACATAGCCGATGCACTTAGGTTATCTTTATCTCCTCTTGACAAAGATGAAAATCTTCTGAAAACCATCGGCTATTTTTGGTCTGATGCTCTGAACTGTTTCTCCTTTGGCCACAGTCCCATGACCCCTACTCTGCTAGATGTCACCATGATCACTGGCCTAGACATTGGATCTCCTAATCCAGCTGCCCACAAAATGGCAGAAGTCCCCTTTAAACTTTCATCCAAAGCTAACTACACAAACTGGGGCACTTACATGAGCCAGCACATGAAAAGAAAAGGTCCAGTGACTGAAAAGGAACACACAGCCTTCTTAAATCTTTGGTTAGAACATTTCATCTTCTGTGGTCCTTCTTTAGCTACAACTAAGAATTACCTTCCTTTGGCCTACCACCTAGCCCATGGCAACCGCACCGGCCTAGGCAAACTTTTTCTTGGAGAAACATACAGATGTCTCCACTTGATGACAACCAATTTGCTTAACCAAAAGAAACTCAGAACTGGAGGTCCTTGGTGGTTCATTCAGTTATGGGCACAACTTTACTTTAAGCATCAGATCCCAAACTTTCAAAGCCTAACCAAGAACTCCTTTCCCGACGAAAACAGCAAGCCAATTAGATGCACTAGCTATGGCCAAGCCTTATTCAGCCTTCCTGGCAGCAAACTGAATCCAACAGATGCAGCAAACTGGTTCAGAGTTTTCTATAAAGGCTTAGAAAATCCCCTTTATTTCTCATTCACTGAATCTGAATCTTTTGAGAACCCAACTGCCTTCAGACTGGATAGTTTTGCCGATGACAACAGCACTCGGCATCTATACTCCCTGATGATTCGACCTGGCTTCCTTCCTGTTGGCATGAGTACTTCCAATAGAATTATCAAACCAGGCTATGAAACCTATCAACTAGTCGTAGCAGCTCGGCAATTTGGCTTAGGACAGGTCCCTCCCCACTTCCATATTCACCACTTGGTGGAGAGTAGAGCCGATCTGCCTGACGGTCTCACCAGTTCAAGATGATACAGCATGTTTGATGTAACACCCGGTTTATAAAAGGACATAAACCGAGCAATCATATACGTGCCAGGATAAAGTCACACGTATATATAACAGAATGAACAATATATCACAGCACATATCACGTAAAAAGATATAATAAAGCGAGTACGAATGTTATTTATTACAATAATGACAAAAATGTCTGGTACAGAGTATGCGGAAGCGTAAAACATAAACGAAGCCTCTCGGAAGCTGGGCACCACAGGGACGTCGACTGGGAGAGGAACGCCTAGAAGTCCTCGTAGTCCTAGTAGCGCTGAGCGAACTCCCTCGCGTCGGCAGGAACTGAGCAGCAGTAGAGTGTCCCCAAGAGAAAAAAGAGTAGAGTAGGCAAGAGTGAGTACACAACTTGTACTCAACAAGTATAACACAAACTATGAGGCTCTAAGGTTGGCTGACTCAACTTCATTTGCTTTTAAGTCTTGGCAAAATTTTATTAAAGCTAATTATTACAAGTTGATGAATTACCATAAACCCAGTTACATAGTAATTAATCAGAATTAATTTTGATACTACTGAGAACCAAACCGAACCAAACCACCCGGGGAAACCTGCCTCGTCAAAGGAAGATAACCCCACTAATCAAAAGGAGGATCTGGGCTGCTCATGACCGTGAGCACGGCTAGTATTCCAGTTTTACACTCTGCAGAGGTTGCACATCTTTACCCACAAGTCGTGAGCTACACTAGTTGTTCATCACACTTCCTTAGGTGAGATGACTAGCAAGCACACTACGAGGCCTTTACAAAGAATCTCGTTGGTAAGGAGTAACCGCGAGGGTGGATCGGCGACTATGGAGCAGGTCTAGTGGGCGTCAAGACACGAAGCACAGACGAGGCCACTCAGCACGAGGGCCACAGAAGCTTACCGCCCCTGCCCCGCATGTAAGTTACTCCAAACCAAAAAGACCTAATTATTACGCCAAGACCGTCCCATTCTAGTCTTGTGGTAGCGCTGTTGTCCCAGGTTGTCGCTCTATGAACCGGTCCTTATGGAGAGTGACCAACCAAGCACTAAGCACCGTGCTGGCCCCCTAAACCAAGTTTCTAACAAAACATATTTTAACGAGACGTGAGCCATCCAAGCACGAAGCACAGAGGGCCACTCCCAGAATTAAGTTGCATAAACCATTAATCAAATTAATTAAAAAGGACCAAGTGTGTTATAGCGCGGCACCTAGCACAACTAACCAAAATGCAACCCAAGGTAATTATATAAAGGATATAAAGTGGCTAGGAAAGTCCTTATAGGCATACAGTATTAAAATGCAGTATGAAATTGTAATTAAAGGTGATAGGTGGTGTTCATGTTATACTTGCCTTCCTCATACTGCTCCTGCTGCTGCTCAAACTGGTCAGAAGATGGCTGCTCCGGGTACTGGTACTAGGGCTCCTCCGGTAGCTCAACGTCTACTCACGAACACATGGCCAAAAACAAGGCAACAACATAAACATACATGCAAACAAAGGCTAACACTAAGAAATAGTACAACAATACATAAAAACAGCATACTAAACTAATCTAAAACTATTCTACGCATTACAACGATCGCGTGGACATAAAGAACGCCTAAAACGGAGCTAAAACGCAAAATCTAGGCCAAAAACAAGTTCCAGGGACCTATTTGTAAGAAAACTGGAGTTCCAGGGGGTTTTTGGGCAAAACCGCGGACTAAAATGTAAATAAAGGATAGACCCCGGGGCTAACGTGCAAAACCGAGGGCTCTAGACTGCGGGTTCTATTTCTATAAAGATCTGGGGTCTAACTGAATAAAACAGGGCCCGGTTGGAAATAGTTTTGAACGGGCCCGGACTGCGGGTTGAATCCTAAGAAACCGGGGGCTCTTTAACAAAAACACCAGCCCGAACCGGTATCTAGGGTTCTGCATAGCTCTTTTGCCTACTCTGTGCAATCCTCTGATTTTCTCGCACAGCCTGAACCATCTGCTCTGCATCTTCTATGATATCAGGGCCAAAGAGCTGCTTCTCACCAATCTGATCCCAATAGAGAGGAGTCCTGCACTTTCTGCCATACAATGCCTCGAAGGGGACCTTCTTCAGACTGGCCTGATAGCTGTTCTTATATGAGAACTCAGCATACGACAGGCACTTATCCCAACTAGTACCATACTGAATAGCACAAGCTCTCAGCATATCCTCCAACACTTGGTTGGTTCTCTCTGTCTGCCCATCTGTCTGAGGATGATAGGCGGTGCTGAATCGTAGCTTCGTAGCGCAAAAAGAACCGGGGATGGTTGCGGGTGATCACCGGGCTCGAAAACGAAGGTGCTGGCCGGGCGTAGTCAGTGGCGGCGTTGTCCGGCGGCGTGGCGTGGACTGGTGCTCGCGGAACTGGCCGGCGGGTGATCCTCCGGGCTACAGATCTTTACTGATCGACGAGTGAGGTCGCTGCGAAATGGTACGAGGGGTCAGAGAGTCCAGCGGCCAATGGTGGCGAGATAATTCGACGTCGGAGGTGCTCACCGGCAGCGGGTCGGGGTGGAATTCCCGTGCGAGGCGTGGGGCAGAGGGTCGGAAAGGCGGCCGTGTCGATCCTGGCCCCAAGGCGGAGCTCCTGCGGCGGCTCTCGGTGGCGGGGGGCGCGGTGGAGCTGCGGGACCACGGCGGGCAGGGGGCGTTGCATTGCGGAGCAAGGCGGGCGGCTCTAGGGTTTGATGTAGAGGGTTGGTGGCGAGATAGGGTCTAGGGGCTGCGGCGCGGGTGGTTAAAAGGCAGGGCAAGGCAGGGATTGCGGCGGGGCGCAGCGGGATAAGGATCCCGGCGAACTCGCCGGTGATATCGGCCGTCCGTTGCACGGAGGGGGAAGAGAAGGGGGAGGGGGCTCTGACGCGTGGGGCCGCGCGTCAGAGGCGGGTGCACGGACGAGCGGAGGAGCTGGCTGGCCTGTGCGTTCGGGCGTTGACGTGGGCTGAGCGCGGCTGGGCGCGGGGGCGCGGGATGGGCCGCTGGGGTCGAGTGCGAGCGGAAAGGGGCGAGCTGGCATGCGCTGCTGGTGGGCTGCAGGAGAGGGACAGGTTGGGCTGGTGCGGTCTGTTGGGCCAGGAGAGGAGGAGTGGGCCGCCGGGTTGTGCTGCTCACGGGTTTTGGGCTGGGTTGGCTATTGGGCTGTTTCCTTCTCTTTTCTATTTCCTATTTCTACCAAACTAAACCTATTTGAACTCAATTTGAATTTGAATTTAAACCACACTCAAACCAATAAAATTATGCACCAGCATGCACAACTGCGGCTAACTCAAGATCATGAGTGGGATAGTTCAGCTCATGCCGACGTAACTGCCGTGAAGCAAAAGCAATCACTCTGCCCTCCTGCATCAGAACACAACCAAGACCATCCTTCGAAGCATCACAGTACACCGTGAACCTCTTGCTCTGGTCAGGCAGAGTAAGGACTGGCGCCGTAGTAAGCCTCTTTTTCAACTCATCAAAGGCCATCTGACGCTCATCTGTCCATATGAATGCCGCATTCTTCTCTAGCAAGGAAGTCAAGGGCTTCGCAATCTTGGAGAAATTCTCAATGAACCTCCGATAATATCCTGCTAAGCCCAAGAATGACCGGACTTCCTTCACCGTCTGCGGTGTCTCCCACTCGAGCACATCCTTCACCTTACTCGGATCAACTGCAATACCTCCCTTGGAGATGATATGACCGAGGAATGGAACCTCGTCAATCCAGAACTCGCACTTGCTGAACTTAGCATACAGCTGATGCTCCCTCAATCTCTGCAACACTAGCCTCAGATGCTCTTCATGCTCTTCCTCTGTCTTGGAGAAGATCAGAATATCATTAATGAAGATCACCACGAAGACATCCAGATAATCCATCAAAACCATGTTCATCAAGTGCATGAAGAAAGCCGGGGCATTAGTCAAGCCGAAGGACATGACCGTGTACTCATAAAGCCCGTACTTGCAAGTGAATGCCGTCTTCGGAATATCCCCAGGACGGATCCTCAGCTGAAAATAACCTGAACGCAGATCAATCTTCGAGAATATACGAGCACCTCGAAGCAGATCAAAGAGATCCTCAATACGGGCCAGTGGATGCTTGTTCTTGATAGTAACTGCGTTCAGCTCCCGATAATCAACACACATTCTCTTCGAGCCATCCTTCTTATCTACTAGCAACAATGGAAAAGCCCAGGGAGAGAAGCTGCGACGGATATAGCCCTTGGCTAGCAACTCATCAATAGTCTTCTTGACTTCCTCATGCTCTATAGGTGCCATGCGGTAGGGCCGCTTTGCAATAGGAGCTGTGCCAGGCAAGAGATCAATAGAAAACTCGATGTCGCGTTCAGGCGGCATACCAGGCAAATCATCCGGAAAGACATCCGGGAATTCGGACACCACGCGAATACCGTCCGTGGGTCTAGCCTCCATCTGATGAAGAAATCCCGAAGGCTCTGAAGCACTAACTGTCACCTCTTGTCCATCAGATGCCGATAAGTGAACTATCCGCTGAGCACAATTAATACGGACTCCCCATCTGGTAAGTGTCTCCATGCCCAAAATCACATCTATCCCCGAGGAATCAATGACGATCAAACCAGTGCGGAATTCTACCCCCTTTATGACGATACTAACTCTGGAACATATAGAATATGTATGTATCTGGCCCCCAGGTGAGGTAACTACCATAGCTGTCCTCATAC
This sequence comes from Panicum virgatum, assembly GCF_016808335.1. Taxonomy (NCBI): domain Eukaryota; kingdom Viridiplantae; phylum Streptophyta; class Magnoliopsida; order Poales; family Poaceae; genus Panicum; species Panicum virgatum. Next base: position 27,065,260 of record NC_053141.1, on the reverse strand, counting down.
AAGAAACTGGTATACCATGCTTCTCGGCAAATGACTTGGAAATGAAAGAATGAGTAGCAGCGGTATCGAAAAGCACTGTAGCGGGGTGAGAGTTGACCATGAACGTACCAATAACCACGTTAGGAGCCTCGGACGCTGACTCGGCCGTAACGTGGTTCACCCGACCCTGTGCTGGCGCCCTAGGCTGAGCTGGGCGCCCCTGCTGTCCCGCTTGCGCCTTCCGGGGGCAAGAGTTGGCGTAGTGCCCCGGCTGGCCGCAGTGATAGCAGGTGCGAGGGGGTCCCTGAGCCTGCTGTCCGGCAGGAGGAGCTGCCTGCCGTGGAGCCTAAGGTGCTTTCGGAGCTGGTGGAGCAGCACGAGCCGGAGGTGCCGGTAACCTCGGGCCCTGACCTGCCTGCTGCTACTGTCGAGGCGGGTCCTGCTGCGGCCTCTGCTGGTACTGCTGGGGAGGCCGGTACTGCTACTGCTGGTACTGCTGAGGCGGCTGGAGGCGAGGACGAGTGTTGCTGCCGGAAGCAACGGGGACAATCTTCCTCTTCTTGTCCTCCATCTCCAGGTGCTTGCGCTCAGTGTTGAGCGCGCTGTCAACCAGATGGTTGAAGTCGTCGAAGCGGAGGTTGAGCAGCGCGTACTGGAGGTAGTCCTCAAGACCCTCCATGAAGTGCTCCTGCTTCTTGCGGTCATCTGCAATCTCGGCAGGGGCATAGCGAGCAAGCTGCAGAAAACGATCACGATACTCTGTGACCGTCATAGTCCCCTGAAGCGAAAAAGACAGATATATACATATCAAAGGATTAATTCATGGTTTAGAAAGATAGAACAAGGGGGTATTAGCTCAAAAGGAAACGCTGAATGATTATTTCTGAGATTACCTGCTTCAGTGCAAGGAAACTGGGTCTAGTGGGCGTTAAGACACGAAGCACAGAAGAGGCCACTCAGCACGAGGGCCATAAAAGCTTACCGCCCCTGCCCCGCAGGTAAGTTACTCCAAACCAAAAAGACCTAATTATTACGCCAAGACCGTCTCATTCCAGTCTTGTGGTAGCGCTGTTGTCCCAGGTTGTCGCTCTATGAACCGGTCCTTATAGAGAGTGACCAACCAAGCACTAAGCACCGTGCTGGCCCCCTAAACCAAGTTTCTAACAAAACATATTTTAACGAGACGTGAGCCACCCAAGCACGAAGCACAAAGGGCCACTCCCAGAATTAAGTTGCATAAATCATTAATCAAATTAATTAAAAAGGACCAAGTGTGTTATAGCGCGGCACCTAGCACAACTAACCAAAATGCAACCCAAGGTAATTATATAAAGGATATAAAGTGGCTAGGAAAGTCCTTATAGGCATACAGTATTAAAATGCAGTATGAAATTGTAATTAAAGGTGATAGGTGGTGTTCATGTTATACTTGCCTTCCTCGTACTGCTCCTGCTGCTGCTCAAACTGGTCGGAAGACGGCTGCTCCGGGTACTGGTACTGGGGCTCCTCCGGTAGCTCAACGTCTACTCACGAACACATAGCCAAAAACAAGGCAACAACATAAACATACATGCAAACAAAGGCTAACATTAAGAAATAGTACAACAATACATAAAAACAGCACACTAAACTAGTCTAAAACTATTCTACACGTTACAACGATCGCGTGGACATAAAGAACGCCTAAAACGGAGTTAAAACGCAAAATCTAGGCCAAAAACAAGTTCCAGGGACCTATTTGTAAGAAAACTGGAGTTCCAGGGGGTTTCTGGGCAAAACCGAGGACTAAAACATAAATAAAGGATAGACCCCGGGGCTAACGTGCAAAACCGAGGGCTCTGGACTGCGGGTTCTATTTCTATAAAGATCAGGGGTCTAACTAAATAAAACAGGGCCCGGTTGGAAATAGTTTTGAACGGGCGCGGACTGCGGGTTCTGGGCCGTTGGATCTTGATCAAAAGGCTCAGATTCATTGGGAGTCAGATCTAATCGCGTGCGTCCGAAACCAATCGGACGGCCCTGGGGCTTTGGGCGCGCGGGCGGCGGCGGAACGCACGGAGCGTAGCGGCGCGCGAGGGAGCTCGCCGGAGTTCGCCAAATCCAGCACTCCGGGGGTCGGTTTGAGCCGGGGATGGGCCGTGGAGGATGCTCGTGGCACGTGTAGTCCACCTGGGGTGCTGGTTAGGTTTGGGGAGGTTCGGAGCACTGAGTTCGGCGGCCATGGCGGCTCTGGGCGGCGAGGCCTCACCGGCGTGCGGCGTTCTAAGGGCTCTAGGGGCTACGGCCTGTACATTCTAGCGCAAAAAGAACCGGGGATGGTTGCGGGTGCTCACCGGGCTCGAAAACGAAGGTGCTGGCCGGGCGTAGTCAGTGGCGGCGTTGTCCGGCGGCGTGGCGTGGACTGGTGCTCGCGGAACGGGCCGACAGGATGATCCTCCGGGCTACAGATCTTTACTGATTGACGAGTGAGGTCGCTGCGAAATGGTACGAGGGGTCAGAGAGGTCCAGCGGCCAATGGTGGCGAGATAATTCGACGTCGGAGGTGCTCACCAGCAGCGGGTCGGGGTGGAATTCCCGTGCGAGGCGAGGGGCAGAGGGTCGGAAAGGCGGCCGGTGTCGATCCTGGCCCCAAGGCGGAGCTCCTGCGGCGGCTCTCGGTGGCGGGGGGCGCGGTGGAGCTGCGGGACCACGGCGGCGCAGGGGGCATTGCATTGCGGAGCAAGGTGGGTGGCTCTAGGGTTTGATGTAGAGGGGTTGGTGGCGAGATAGGGTCTAGGGGCTGCGGCGCGGGTGGTTAAAAGGCAGGGCAAGGCGGGGATTGCGGCGGGGCGCAGCGGGATAAGGATCCCGGCGAACTCGCCGGTGATATCGGCCGTCCGTTGCACGGAGGGGGAAGAGAAGGGGGAAGGGGGCTCTGACGCGTGGGGCCGGCGCGTCAGAGGCGGGGTGCACGCGATGAGCGGAGGAGCTGGCAGGTGGGCCTGCGGTTCGGGGTGTTGACGCGGGCTGAGCGCGGCCTGGGCGCGGGGGCGCGGGATGGGCCGCTGGGGTCGAGTGCGAGCGGAAAGGGGCGAGCTGGCATGCGCTGCTGGTGGGCTGCAGGAGAGGGAGCAGGTTGGGCTAGTGCGGTCTGTTGGGCCAGGAGAGGAGGAGTGGGCCGCCGGGTTGTGCTGCTCACGGGTTTGGGCTAGGTTGGCTATTGGGCTGTTTCCTTCCTCTTTTCTATTTCCTATTTCTACCAAACTAAACCTATTTGAACCCAAATTTGAATTTGAATTTAAACCACACTCAAACCAATAAAATTATGCACCAGCATGAATGTACAAACAAGTTGAACCTAAGATAAATTTTAATTACTTGAGGAACAAAAATTAGATTAAATGGCATTCTAAACACATTAAACCTTAGAAATTTAAATAAAGCCAATTAAATTTATTAAAAAGTGCTGAAATTTAAACTAGGGTGTTACATTTGACAGCCTTCACATTCCAATACCATCCGATCCGTCCTTCACTTCCCATCAATCGACTTCTGCACATGGTGGGGAATGTGGAAAACTCACGTTTTCAGAAAAGCTCTAGGTCCTCGACTGCAGCAAATTGACCCTGAATATGTAATCCCCGAGGAAGAGGTACTGAATCTGTGCACTTTATCCCTTCTGAGTCCTCTATCCTTTTATTCGTCTAAGCCTTGCTCACCTCTCTTACAGCAACAAGATGATCCAGCACCTGTGACCAGCAATGAGGAACCATTCCACTTTCTTCCAACTGCTCCTGATGTCCTCTTTTGCAAGGGATCACCATCAATGAAGAAACTGATAATGGCTGTTCAGCCAGACTTACTTCAGTCGGCTTCTAAACGAAGACAAACTTCTGCAAGTGCTGCCCCCCGAGTGCCAATTAAGAAAAGGAAGATGATCACGAGGCGAGTCATCAAGAAATCAGCACAAGCTTCTCCGAGTCCATCAGAGTCTAACACCAACCAGGTAACTCATCTTTCTAAAAACCTCTCCTTTATTGTGTATATATGTATTCTGGTTGACTGTAATTCTATTTCCAGGATGCAGCTGAAGACATCCCTAATACTAGCAGCTCAATGCAACACGAAGTCATCATTCACAAAGCTACAACTGGAGCAACTGAAACTCCCAATGCTCTGACGGATGTGCATGATGAACAGGTTGACATAATCGAAGCCCCTGTTGTCACCTCCAATCCAACTGGATCGGACACACTTGAACCGATCATCACTCCTTGTTCAGAACAGGTAACTCTACGAGCCGATTTAAATCAGCTGATCACTCCATTAATGCACTTCGCTCCCAACTAATCTTCATTATATCGGCAGGGCTTCAATATTTCAGACCTGCTCTCCTTTGACCCAGCATCAATGGGACTGAATGCACCGAATGCAGAGGTGCAATCACCACAACAGCCGATTACAGTTACAAATCAGTTTCAGAATATCAAGCGTCTGCTCTCTGCTCCAATTACTGCTCTAGTTAGTGATTCCAACGAAATAAAGAACATCTTCGAGCAAATAGAATCCCAACTCCCGGAGCCATTGCAAATCAAGCTCTGGCCAGCCAGCAATCTTCCATTCTTCCGGGTAGAAGTGAATAGAGCACAACAAAGAATAGAAGCACGTTGTTCTCAAACTTCTCTGAAAGTTGACATTGTCCAAAAATGCAAGGCCCTCAAACAGAAGAAGGCAACTCTAGATATCAAAGCTGACGTGTCTGCCAACATGAACCGACTCGACCTCCTGAAGAAAGAATTAGCGGAACTCGAAGAAAAGGTCCGCACCACCAAGAAACTCATCCAGGCCGAGGAAGCTTCTATTGCAAACTCCAAGCAAGAAACATAGGAAATAGCCGAGCAGATACAAGCAAAGTTTGCAGAGATAAGCACCTTGAGTCGACAGATAGTAACAGGCGAAGACAAGGATGACGAAGCAATCATAGCACGAGCAGACTCCGTCCGCACAGAAGCCATCCATGCCACAGAAGAATTTCTGAACTAATAGATAGGCTTAAGAAACATTTAGTATTGCCTGTTAACTTGAAACTTGTAACTGTTTAAAACATCTTAAGTCGATGGTCGCACATCGGCTGTCTCGCTTCTCATATATTATCTCTCTTTCTTTTACTGGCCAACTCAACGTGTTGGCCTCTCACGATTTTTTTTACTGGCCAACTCAACGTGTTGGCCTTTAATGATTTTTTTACTGGCCAATTCAACGTGTTGACCTCTCATGATTCAGCCAGATGGATTTCATTGGCTTTTGTCATTCACCCTCCCACATGCTCGGGAAATATTTCTTGAGGTGCTGGCCATTGACAGCCACATGAAACTTGACACCATCCAACTCCTCAAGCATGTAGGCATTTCCAGGCAAAACCTGATCAACCTTGTACGGCCCGTGCCAAGTTGGAGACCACTTGCCATATTTTCTGTCTTTAGTTCCCAATGGTAAAACTGCCTCCCAAACTAGATCTCCAACCTGGAATTCTTTCGGCCTGACCCTTTTGTTGTACACACGAGCAACTTTAGCCTTGTTTTCCTTAATTTTCTCAAGCGACCAAAGTCTTAGCTCTGTAAGATCCTCCACATTATCGTTCATCAATGTAACACCCTAATTTAAATTCCAGCATTTAATAATAAATTTAAATGGCTTTATTTAATTTTCTAAGGTTTATTGTGTTAGACTTGCATTTAATCTAAAATTTTGTTCCTTAATAATTAAAATTTTATCATAGGTTTAAATTTTGTTGTGCATTCATGCTGGTGCATACTTTTATTTGAGTGTGGTTTGAATTCAAATTTAAATTTGAATTCAAACTTTGTTTGAATTAGAAATAGAAGAGAAGAAGGAATAGAAAAGGAAAGAGATTAGAAAAGGAGCCCAAACCCCTAAACCCACACCTAGGGAGCCCACTAACTCAACCCAAAACCAGCCCGAGCCCAGCTTCCTTTTCTTCCTTCCCACGTCCGGCTCGGTCCACCTTCAGCGACCCAGCCCAGCACGGCTCCGCAGGCCCACGCTTCAGCCCAGCTCGCGCAGCGGCCCGTCCCGCTCCCCTGCAACACACGCCACGCCCAGCTCCGCGTCAGCGCCCGACCTGCAGGCCCACCTGCCAGCAGCCCTCCCCGCTCAGCCGTGTCGCCCCGCGCCGCGCGCGCTTCAGTCGCTGACAGCCCGGGCCCGCATGGCAGCTCGTTCCCCTCCGCGGAGCAACAGAACCGCGGGCGCGGCCGAGATCTCTGGCCGCAATCCCCGCCGCGATCACGACGAGCACCCCCCCGAGATCCCCGGACCTGCTCCTTTAAACCGCCTGCGATCCCTTGCGCCCCTCACATCCACGCGGCAGCCACCCCAAACCCTAGCGCCGCCGCCTTGCCCAGAGCATAGCACCCACCGCCGGTAAGCAACTCCGCCGAGGCAATTCCACGCCGTCGAAGCAGCCCAGGCCGACCTGACTGCCGTGACTCCCTCGCAGGAACTCCACGAGTCGATCTGTGGAGTCCAGGAACCGGAGACGGCCCGCGGCAGCCTCTTCGTCGAACTCTGTCCGTGCACCTCTGCCAGACCTCGCCGCCGGCCGACCTACACTGCAGCAATCCCCACCCTAGGCCCTCGGTGAGCACCAGCACGTCCTCCTTTACTTATTAGGCTAGCTCTTGTAGGCTGTAGCCCACAAAATTGACAGGGACGCCGTTCACCGGCGCTCCGCCGCCGCGCAACCGCGGTCCGCCGTGGCGGGAACCCCGCAACGCAGCACAGCCCCGCATAGTTCTCGCCTGCGGTTGCTTTAGCGCCACGCCCTCACGCATACTTGTTAGCGCCTAGACACGAGCCCCAGAGACGCGTGAGCGCGCGTGCCGTGGAGCACCGCCGCTAAAACCCGCCGCCGTCCATGCTGGCGCCGCCCCGAGCCTCCCCGAGCGCCGTTTAGAGCCCAGGTGGATCACGCATAGCGTGTTGGCCATCCCAGACCCTAAGCCGCGTCGAATTAAGCCCTGGAACGCCGGATTCGCCTACTCCGGCGACCCCTCCGCCGCGGGAGCCCTGTTCCCGACGAGCCGCGCCGCCGCTCCGCGCTCCCTCCACCCTGGGCCGCCCGATCTCAGATGGACGGCCACGATTAGATCCAGTTCCAATCTGTTCTTAGCCATCCGATCCAGATCCAAGCGCCTAGATTCAAACATACCCCTTCGGCCTGGCTCTTTTTCTAAAGAGGCCCTCGGTTTTTCCCTATTTAACCCGCCGTCCCAGCCTGTTCGAAAGTATTTACGGATTAGGACTGTTTTATTCACTTAGGCCCCTGAGCTTTCCCAAATTAGTACCCGCCGTCCAACCTTGGTTCTTTTATGAGTTAGACCCTGGAGTTAACGTTTAATTCTGTTTAGGCCCTCGGTTTTAGCAGAAAAGTCCCCAGAACCCTATTTTTATTACAAATAAGCCCCTGAACCTTGTTTATAGCCTAGAAAATGCGTTTTAGCTCCATTTTAGACGTTCTTTATGTCCACGTGATCGTTGTAATGCGTAGAATAGTTTTAGCTTAGTTTTTCTCGCTGTTTTTATGTATTGACGTACTTTTTCTTAGTTTTTGTTAGAGTTTGCTTGTATGCTTATTATTGTGCATTGTTTTGGCCATGTGTTTGTGAGTAGACGTTAATCCATCTGAGGAGCCCCAGTACCAGTACCCGGAGCAGCCATCTTCTGACCACTTTGAGCAGCAGTAGTAGCCGTACGAGGAAGGCAAGTGTAACATGAACAACCTATCACTTTTAAATACATTTTCATACTGCATTTAATACTGTATGCCTATAAGGATTTCCTAGCCACTTTATATCCTTTATATGTATCCTTTGGGTTGCATTTTGGTTAGTTGTGCTAGGGTGCTGCGCTATAACACACTCTGGTCCTTTTTAATTAAATTGATTAATGGTTTACTTGAACTTAATTCTGAGAGTGGCCCTCTATGTGGATGAGTGGCTCACGTCTCGTTAAAATATGGTTTTTGTAGAAACATGGTTTAGGGGGCCAGCACGGTGCTTAGTGCTTGGTTGGCCACTCTCCATAAGGACCGATTCATAGAGCGACAACCTAGGGACAACAGCGTTACCACAAGGCTAGAATGGGATAGACTTGGCTTACTAATTAGGTCTTTTTGGTTTGGAGTAACTTACCTGCGGGGCAAGAGTAGTAAACTTCAATGGTCCCTGCTCCTCCGGCTTGGTCTGTGCTTGGATTGCGCTCCTGTGCTTGTACCCCTGGAGGTGGGCCCCATCATCGCTGACCTGTCTCTCGCGGTTACGCCTTACCAACGAGATTCTTTGTAACGGCCTCGTAGTGAGTCGCTAGTCATCTCACCTAAGGAAGTGTGATGAACCTCTAGCATAGCTCACGACTTGTGGGTAAAGATGTGCAACCTCTGCAGAGTGTAAAACTGGTATACTAGCCGTGCTCACGGTTATGAGCGGCCCAGATCCTCCTTTTGATTAGTGGGGTTGTCTCCTTCCGACGAGGGAGGTGCCTCTCGGGGTTACCTTGGTGGTTTTGGTTTGGTTCTCAGTAGTAACATGATTAATTCTGATTAATTACTATGTAACTAGGATAATGGTAATTCATCAACTGGTAGTAATTAGTTTTAATAAAATTTTGCCAAGACTTAAAAGCTAATGCAGTTGAGTCAGCCAACCTTAGAGCCTCATAGTTTGTGTTATACTTGTTGAGTACAAGTTGTGTACTCACTCTTGCCTCTTCTCTACTTTTTCCTCTTGGATACGCTACTGCTGCTCAGTTCCTGCCGACACGAGGGAGTTCGTCCAGCGCTACCAGGACTACGAGGACTTCTAGGTGTTCGTCTCCCAGTCGACGTCCCTGTGGCGCCCTGCTTCAGCTTCGGAGAGTCTTTATCGTATTTTTGTACTTCGCTTCCGCTGTATCAGACATTTTGTCATTATTGTAATAAATAACATTCGTATTTCGATTTATTATGTCTTATTCTTGATATGTGCTGTGATATACTGTTCATTCTGTTGTATATACGTGTGACTTGATCCTGGCACGTATATGATTGCTCGGTTTATGTCCTTTTATAAACCGGGTGTTACAGAGTGGTATCAGAGCCATATCGACTGTAGGACGAAGCCTAGATAGAACTGGTCGAGTTTTAGGACTTCTTCTCTCCAATCCTTGTCTGCTGAAACTATTTTACTATTATACCCCTTGACTTCTATGACTTTTTACCCGTCTTGCCTTGATTTCTCTCTCTGAAGAATAGTTTTCGTAGACTTTGGCCTGAATCAGTCATCTGACGACCATGAGTATTAGCTAGTGACCCTTTTATAATAATACGATAGCACGCTCTGCGACGCGTTGTGTTAGTCGAGTCGTATGTTAAACTCGGCTAAGTTGTGAAAATTGTCTGCTTGTTATTATGCTACATGTTTGATTTGGATTTTTGAATGATTGTATAGCTTAGTAGTTTAAATTTGTTTAAAGAAAATCACTCAGGTGTTAAAGTTAACTAATTAATAAAATGAGTTAGATCGTTGGGGGGTAAAACAGTCCACTCTATCCTGTCTACTTTATCATGGCTGAGTCTTTTTCCGCAAAGATTATCATATCCATCTGAATTTATTCCTGCAATGTCCTTACTCGTGAAATCTTTTGTCCAAAATCAGATGGTGAACACCAGGCGTGGTTCTGACCAGCAGGGGCAGAACAACCAGGGTCAGAACACCCAGGGGACCGGGATCCCGATGCCTCCGCCTTTGACTCCGGAGCAGTACTTCCAGCTCCAGATGCAGATGATGGCCACCCTGAACAACACTGTTCAGGCTCTTCAGCAGGCTCACACTCAGCCTCCGCCTCCTCCACCGCCGTAGCCTCGCGACAGGCGTGCTGAGTTCCTGAGGGGTCACCCGCCGACGTTCTCTCACACGTCCGACCCTCTTCCGGCTGACGACTGGCTCCGTGCAGTGGAGCGTCAGCTGGACATCGCCTAGTGCGATGATCGTGAGCGCGTCTTGTACGCAGCAGGATAGCTGCGGGGGGCAGCTTTGGACTGGTGGGAGTCCCACCCGGTTCATGACCGCGAGTCTCTCACTTGGCTCCAGTTCCGAGAGCGGTTCCGCAGTCACAACGTCCCCGCGGGCGTTATGAAGATGAAGCAGAAGGAGTTCCTTGCACTGAAGCAGGTAATCTTAAATATAATCATTCAGCGATTTCTTTTGAGCTAATGCCCCTTGTTCTATCCTTATGAATCTTGAGTTAATCTTTCGATATCTATCTGTCTTTGTCACTTCAGGGGACTATGTCGGTCACTGGAGTATCGTGATCGCTTTCTGCAGCTTGCTCGTTACGCCCCTGCCGATGTTGCGGATGACCGCAAGAAGCAGGAGCACTTCATGGAGGGTCTTGAGGACTACCTCTAGTACGCGCTGCTCAACCTCCGCTTCGACGACTTCAACCATCTGGTTGACAGCGCGCTCAACACTGAGCGCAAGCACCTGGAGATGGAGGACAAGAAGAGGAAGATTGTCCCCGTTGCTTCTGGCAGCAACACTCGTCCCCGACTCCAGCAGCACCAGCAGTACCAGCAGCCTCAGTACCGGCCTCCTCAGCAGTACCAGCAGAGGCCGCAGCAGTACCCGCCTCGACAGCAGCAGTAGGCAGGTCAGGGCCAGAGGTTACCGGCACCTCCGGCTCGTGCTGCTCCACCGGCACCGCAGGCTCCGTGTCCAGCAGCTCCTACCGGACAGCAGGCTCAGGGACCTCCTCGCACCTGCTTTCACTGCAGCCAGCCGGGGCACTACGCCAACGCTTACCCCCGGAAGGCGCAGGCGGGACAGCAGGGGCGCCCAGCTCAGCCCAGGGCGCCACTTCAGGGCAGAGTGAACCACGTGACGGCCGAGTCAGCGGCCGAGGCTCCCAACGTGGTTATTGGTACGTTCATGGTTAATTCATATCCAGCTACAGTGCTTTTTGATACTGGTGCTACGCATTCCTTCATTACTCAGTCTTTTGTCGAGCATCATGGTATTCATACTAGCACATTAAAGAGGTGCCTGTTAGTATCTTCACCGGGAGGACAGCTGAGGTCTCACACTTACTGCCCGAGAGTCAGTGTTTCCTTGAGGGGAGTAGAGTTCAGTACTGATCTGATGGTGCTAGACACCAAGGGCATTGATGTCATTCTGGGAATGGAGACTCTGGCCAAGTGGGGAGTTCGAATAGATTGTGCTCAGAGGACAGTCTTGCTATCAGCTTCCAGTGGCCAAGAGGTTGTTATCAGTGCAGTAGAGCCTTCTGGATTTCTTCATCAGATGGAGGCTAGACCCACGGACGGTATTCGCGTGGTGTCTGAATTCCCGGATGTCTTTCCGGATGATCTGCCAAGTATGCCGCCTGAACGCGCCATTGAGTTTTGTATTTATCTCTTGCCTGGCACAGCTCCTATTGCAAAGCGGCCCTACCATATGGCACCTATAGAGCATGAGGAAGTCAAGAAAACTATTGATGAGTTGCTAGCCAAGGGCTATATCCGTCGCAGCTTCTCTCCTTGGGCTTTTCCATTATTGCTGGTAGATAAGAAGGATGGCTCGAAGAGGATGTGTGTCGATTATCGGGAGCTGAATGCAGTCACTATCAAGAACAAGCATCCACTGCCCCGTATTGAGGATCTCTTCGATCTGCTTCGAGGTGCTCGTATATTCTCGAAGATTGATCTTCGTTCGGGTTATTTTCAGCTGAGGATCCGTCCTGGGGATATTCCGAAGATGGCATTCACTTGCAAGTATGGGCTATATGAGTATATGGTCATGTCCTTCGGCTTGACTAATGCCCCGGCTTTCTTCATGCATCTGATGAACATGGTCTTCATGGATTATCTGGATGTCTTTGTGGTGATTTTCATTGATGATATTCTGATCTTCTCCAAGACAGAAGAAGAGCATGAGGAGCATCTGAGACTCGTATTGCAGAGATTGAGGGAGCATCAGTTGTATGCCAAGTTCAGCAAGTGCGAGTTCTGGATTGACGAGGTTCCATTCCTCGGTCATGTTATCTCTCAGGGAGGCATTGCTGTTGATCCGAGCAAGGTGAATGATGTGCTAGAGTGGGAGACACCGCAGACAGTGAAGGAAGTCAGGTCTTTCTTGGGCTTAGCTAGATATTATCGGAGGTTCATTGAGAATTTCTCCAAGATCGCGAAGCCTTTGACTTCTTTGCTAGAGAAGAATGTGGCATTCATATGGACTGATGAGCGTCAGAGGGCCTTTGATGAGCTGAAGAAAAGGTTGACTACGGCGCCAGTCCTGACTCTGCCAGACCAGACGAAGAGGTTCACGGTGTATTGTGATGCTTCGAAGGATGGTCTTGGGTGTGTTCTGATGCAGGAGGGTAGAGTGATTGCTTATGCTTCACGGCAGTTACGTCGGCATGAGCTGAATTATCCCACTTCATGATCTTGAGTTAGCCGCAGTTGTGCATGCTCTGAAGATTTGGAGGCATTACTTGTATGGACAGTGGTGTGATATCTACACTGATCACAAGAGCCTCAAGTACATTTTCACGCAGAATGAGCTGAACATGCGGCAGAGAAGATGGCTAGAGTTGGTCAAGGATTATGATCTGGAGATTCACTATCATCCGGGCAAGGCCAATGTTGTAGCAGATGCTCTGAGCAGAAGAAGTTATGTCAACATGGCCGTGGCTTTCCAGATGCCTCCAGAGTTATGCGAGGAGTTCGAGCAGTTGAGTCTGGGCTTCTTGCATCATACCTCCAAGTGCAGCATTTGAGGCAGTACCGACTCTAGAGTCAGAGATCAGGCAGCATTAGAAAGATGATGAGAAGCTGCAGGAGATCCGTGAGTTGCTCAAGAAGGGCAAGGCCCCTCATTTCAGAGAGGATGATCAGGGTACCTTGTGGTACAAGAACCGGATCTGTGTTCCAGATGTGAAGGATCTCCGGAAGTTGATTCTAAGTGAAGCCCATGATACAGCTTACTCTATTCATCCGGGCAGCACGAAGATGTACTATGATCTGAAGGAACGTTTCTGGTGGTATGGGATGAAGCGTTCAGTGGCAGAGTATGTGGCTATTTGTGACACCTGTCAGCGTGTCAAGGCTGAGCATCAGAGGCCAGCAGGTCTATTGCAGCCTTTGAAGATTCCAGAGTGGAAATGGGAGGAAATCACTATGGACTTCATTGTTGGATTGCCTCGTACTCAGAAAGGGTACAACTCGATTTGGGTAGTAGTGGATCGTCTGACGAAAGTTGCTCACTTCATTCCAGTGAACACTACTTACTCCGGTGCTAGACTCGCAGAGTTGTACATCTCTCGGATTGTCTGCTTACATGGTGTGCCCAAGAAGATCATATCTGACAGAGGGTCTCAGTTCACTTCTCGATTCTGGGAGCAGCTTCATGATTCTTTGGATACAAAGCTGCGTTTCAGTACGGCTTATCACCCTCAGACAGATGGGCAGACAGAGAGAACCAACCAATTGTTGGAGGATATGCTGAGAGCTTGTGCCATTCAGTACGGTACTAGTTGGGATAAGTGCCTGTCATATGCTGAGTTCTCATATAACAACAGCTATCAGGCCAGTCTGAAGAAGTCCCCCTTCGAGGCATTGTATGGCAGAAAGTGCAGAACTCCTCTCTATTGGGATCAGATTGGTGAGAAGCAGCTCTTTGGCCCTGAGATCATAGATGATGCAGAGCAGATGGTTCAGGCTGTGCGAGAAAATCTGAGGATTGCACAGAGCAGGCAAAAGAGCTATGCAGATGGCAAACGGAGAGACCTGACTTTCAGTGTTGGTGATTATGTGTACCTGAAGGTGTCTCCGATGAGAGGAATCCGCAGATTCAATGTCAAGGGGAAGTTAGCACCTCGGTATGTGGGACCATTCAAGGTGCTAGAGCGGAAAGGCGAAGTTGCTTATCGCCTGGAGTTACCTCTCAGCCTCTCAGGAGTTCATGATGTCTTCCATATATCTCAGCTGAAGAGGTGTCTGTGAGTACCCGAGGAGCAGGCACCACTGGATGGGGTAGATGTCCAGGAAGATCTGACTTATACTGAGCATCCGGTGACGATTCTGGAGACATCAGAAAGGGTTACTCGGAACAAGCGCATCAAGATGTGCAGAGTTCAGTGGAGTCACCACAGTGAAGCTGAGGCTACTTGGGAGCGACAAGATGAGCTGAAGAAGACATATCCAGATCTCTTTGCTAGCCAGCCCAGCTAAATCTCGGGGACGAGATATCTTTAAGGGGGTAGGGTCTGTAACAGCCTAATTTAAATTCCAGCATTTAATAATAAATTTAAATGGTTTTATTTAATTTTCTAAGGTTTATTGTGTTAGACTTGCATGTAATCTAAAATTTTGTTCCTTAATAATTCAAATTTTATCATAGGTTTAAATTTTGTTGTGCATTCATGCTGGTGCATACTTTTATTTGAGTGTGGTTTGAATTCAAATTTAAATTTGAATTCAAACTTTGTTTGAATTAGAAATAGAAGAGAAGAAGGAATAGAAAAGGAAAGAGATTAGAAAAGGAGCCCAAACCCCTAAACCCACACCCAGGGAGCCCACTAACTCAACCCAAAACCAGCCCGAGCCCAGCTTCCTTTTCTTCCTTCCCACGTCCGGCTCGGTCCACCTTCAGCGACCCAGCCCAGCACGGCTCCGCAGGCCCACGCTTCAGCCCAGCTCGCGCAGCGGCCCGTCCCGCTCCCCTGCAACACACGCCACGCCCAGCTCTGCGTCAGCGCCCGACCCGCAGGCCCACCTGCCAGCGCCCTCCCCGCTCAGCCGTGTCGCCCCGCGCCGCGCGCGCTTCAGTCGCTGACAGCCCGGGCCCGCATGGCAGCTCGTTCCCCTCCGCGGAGCAACAGAACCGCGGGCACGGCCGAGATCTCCGGCCGCAATCCCCGCCGGGATCACGACGAGCACCCCCCCCCCCGAGATCCCCGGACCTGCTCCTTTAAACCGCCTGCGATCCCTTGCGCCCCTCACATCCACGCGGCAGCCACCCCAAACCCTAGCGTCGCCGCCTTGCCCAGAGCAGAGCACCCACCGCCGGTAAGCAACTCCGCCGAGGCAATTCCACGCCGTCGGAGCAGCCCAGGCCGACCTGACCGCCGTGACTCCCTCGCAGGAACTCCACGAGTCGATCTGTGGAGTCCAGGAACCGGAGACGCCCCGCGGCAGCCTCTTCGTCGAACTCCATCCGTGCGCCTCCGCCAGACCTCGCCGCCGGCCGACCTACACTGCAGCAATCCCCACCCCAGGCCCTCGGTGAGCACCAGCACGTCCTCCTTTACTTATTAGGCTAGCTCTTGTAGGCTGTAGCTCACAAAATTGACAGGGACGCCGTTCACCGGCGCTCCGCCGCCGCGCAACCGCGGTCCGCCGTGGCGGGAACCCCGCAACGCAGCACAGCCCCGCATAGTTCTCGCCTGTGGTTGCTTTAGCGCCACGCCCTCACGCATACTTGTTAGCGCCTAGACACGAGCCCCAGAGACGCGTGAGCGCGCGTGCCGTGGAGCACAGCCGCGCAAACCCGCCGCCGTCCATGCTGGCGCCGCCCCGAGCCTCCCCGAGCGCCGTTTAGAGCCCAGGTGGATCACGCATAGCGTGTTGGCCATCCCAGACCCTAAGCCGCGTCGAATTAAGCCCTGGAACGCCTAGATTCGCCTACTCCGGCGACCCCTACGCCGCGGGAGCCCTGTTCCCGACGAGCCGCGCCGCCGCTCCGCGCTCCCTCCACCCTGGGCCGCCCGATCTCAGATGGACGGCCACGATTAGATCCAGTTCCAATCTGTTCTTAGCCATCCGATCCAGATCCAAGCGCCTAGATTCAAACATACCCCTTCGGTCTGGCTCTTTTTCTAAAGAGGCCCTCGGTTTTTCCCTATTTAACCCGCCGTCCCAGCCTGTTCGAAAGTATTTACGGATTAGGCCTGTTTTATTCACTTAGGCCCCTGAGCTTTCCCAAATTAGTACCCGCCGTCCAACCTTGGTTCTTTTATGAGTTAGACCCTGGAGTTAACGTTTAATTACATTTAGGCCCTCGGTTTTAGCAGAAAAGTCCCCAGAACCCTGTTTTTATTACAAATAAGCCCCTGAACCTTGTTTATAGCCTAGAAAATGCGTTTTAGCTCCGTTTTAGGCGTTCTTTATGTCCACGCGATCGTTGTAATGCGTAGAATAGTTTTAACTTAGTTTTTCTCGCTGTGTTTATGTATTGATGTACTGTTTCTTAGTTTTTGTTAGAGTTTGCTTGTATGCTTATTATTGTGCATTGTTTTGGCCATGTGTTCGTGAGTAGACGTTGATCCATCTGAGGAGCCCCAGTACCAGTACCCGGAGCAGCCGTCTTCTGACCACTTTGAGCAGCAGCAGGAGCAGTACGAGGAAGGCAAGTGTAACATGAACAACCTATCACTTTTAAATACATTTTCATACTACATTTAATACTGTATGCCTATAAGGATTTCCTAGCCACTTTATATCCTTTATATGTATCCTTTGGGTTGCATTTTGGTTAGTTGTGCTAGGGTGCCGCGCTATAACACACTCTGGTCCTTTTTAATTAAATTGATTAATGGTTTACTTGAACTTAATTCTGAGAGTGGCCCTCTGTGTGGATGAGTGGCTCACGTCTCCTTAAAATATGGTTTTTGTAGAAACATGGTTTAGGGGGCCAGCACGGTGCTTAGTGCTTGGTTGGCCACTCTCCATAAGGATCGGTTCATAGAGCGACAACCTGGGACAACAGCGCTACCACAAGGCTAGAATGGGATAGACTTGGCTTACTAATTAGGTCTTTTTGGTTTGGAGTAACTTACCTGCGGGGCAAGAGTAGTAAGCTTCAATGGTCCCTGCTCCTCTAGCTTGGTCTGTGCTTGGATTGCGCTCCTGTGCTTGTACCCCCGGAGGTGGGCCCCATCGTCGCTGACCTGTCTCTCGCGGTTACGCCTTACCAACGAGATTCTTTGTAACGGCCTCGTAGTGAGTCGCTAGTCATCTCACCTAAGGAAGTATGATGAACCTCTAGCGTAGCTCACAACTTGTGGGTGAAGATGTGCAACCTCTGCAGAGTGTAAAACTGGTATACTAGCCGTGCTCACGGTTATGAGTGGCCCAGATCCTCCTTTTGATTAGTGGGGTTGTCTCCTTCCGACGAGGGAGGTGCCTCTCGGGGTTACCTTGGTGGTTTTTGTTTGGTTCTCAGTAGTAACATGATTAATTCTGATTAATTACTATGTAACTGGGATAATGGTAATTCATCAACTGGTAGTAATTAGTTTTAATAAAATTTTGCCAAGACTTAAAAGCTAATGCAGTTGAGTCAGCCAACCTTAGAGTCTCATAGTTTGTGTTATACTTGTTGAGTACAAGTTGTGTACTCACTCTTGCCTCTTCTCTACTTTTTCCTCTTGGATACGCTACTGTTGCTCAGTTCCTGCCGACACGAGGGAGTTCGTCCAGCGCTACCAGGACTACGAGGACTTCTAGGTGTTCATCTCCCAGTCGACGTCCCTGTGGCGCCCTGCTTCAGCTTCGGAGAGTCTTTATCGTATTTTTGTACTTCGCTTCCGCTGTATCAGACATTTTGTCATTATTGTAATAAATAACATTCGTATTTCAATTTATTATGTCTTATTCGTGATATGTGCTGTGATATACTGTTCATTCTGTTGTATATACGTGTGACTTGATCCTGGCACGTATATGATTGCTCGGTTTATGTCCTTTTATAAACCGGGTGTTACAATCAAGTCTGCATACTGTTTAGCCGATAGATCATTCTGAAACTCAACACGCCTTGATCCGGCCGTAATCTCCCATGGTAACACAACATCTTGGCCGTAGACCAAATGGTATGGTGACATTTTGATGGATCCGTAACACGAAATTCGATATGCCCACAAAGCTTCTGACAACACCTCGTGCCAGCGCCTAGGATATTCATCGATCTTTCTTTTGATCAGCTTGATCAGGCTCTGGTTGGATGCATCAGCTTGTCCATTAGCCTGGGCATAATATGGGGATGATTTGATCAGCTTGAACCCCATGTCATCAGGAAACTTTCTAAATTCCTTCGATATAAAGACCGATCCTCCATCGGTCGTAATGGTCTGAGGGATCCCAAACCTATGAATGATGTGCTCTTTAACGAAATTGATCACATCTTTTGATGCCACCGACCTCATGGGTACCACCTCTACCCATTTTGTGAAATAATCTGTAACAGCTAACACCCATTGGTGGCCCTTGCTAGACGGTGGGTTAATCTGGCCAATCATATCCATGGCCCAACCCCTGAACTGGCCACGGCTTAATAATAGGATTCATTACTGATGCCGGCACTAATCTGAATCTTGCCGAATCTCTGACACGCCTGACACCCCTTGTAATATTTGAAGCAATCTTCAAGCATGGTAGGCCAGTAATATCCCGATCGCCTAATCAGCCATTTCATCTTAAGAGCCGATTGATGAGTGCCGCAGGCTCCTTCATGAATCTCATGCAAGAGCCGATTCGACTCTGCAGGTCCCAGACAATTAAGCAGTAGCCCTTCCAAAGTCCTGTAGAACATGTCATCCCCAATCAGAACATACTTCATGGCTTTGAGCCTTATCCTTCTGGGTGCCCCCCGAGCCGAATCCTTCAAATAACTGAAGATATCGGCTCTCCAGTCTCCGGGTTCTAGCAAACTGAACCTCAACATCGACTCCATCGGCTGTTTCCTTGTAGCCGGAAGCCATTTGTGCCAAATCATTGGCTTCATTGTTCAGAGTTCTGCGTATCCAGTGGAAATTAATGTACCTGAATCGTGACATCAACTCACGGCATTGCATCCATATTGGGAAAAGAGCTTCGCTCTCACATTTGTATTCTTCCGTGAGCTGAGAAATCACCAGCTTCGAATCCCCAAATATTTCCACTGCCTCTGCACCAGCTTCCAAGAGTAATTCCATCCCTCTGCGCACAGCTTCATATTCTTCTAAATTATTGGTGCATGGAGCAGTCATTCTGATGGAAAAAGAATAAGTCACCCCCTGCGGTGATGCCAACAGAATTCCCACGCCGCATCCATCATCACATGCCGATCCGTAAAAAAACATGGCCTAGGCATGTATAAACAGTGCAGCTATATCGGTGCTGACTTTGTCTGCCACGAGATCCACCAGCGCCTGTCCTTTGATTGCCTTCGCAGGCTGATATCGGATATCGAACTCCGATAATGCAAACATCCATTTCCCGAGTCGGCCTTTCAGAGCCGGAGCCGACAACATATACTTAATGACATCCGATTTGCATATGACAATCGTTTCCGCCGAGAGCAAAATGTGACGAAGCTTTGTGCGTGTAAAGAATAAACAAAGGCAAAGCTTCTCGATCTCAAGGTACCTGGTCTCGGCGTCTAACATGCGCCTGCTGAGGTAGAAAACCACCCTCTCCTGGCCGTCGTGCTTCTGAACCAATACTGAAGCAATGGACGTGTCACCCACAGACAGGTACACGTAGAAAGGCCTATCTTGCTGGGGTGGAACCAACACTGGAAATTTCGATAGATATTCCTTGATTTCATCAAAAGCCTTCTGTTGTTCTGCCGCCCAGCGAAACTCAGCATCGGACTTGATTTTCACCAGACCCATGAACGGCTCGATGCGCCCAGACAGATTGGAGATAAATCATCTGACAAAGTTGATTTTGCCGATGAGCTTTTGTAACTCTTTCTTCGTAGTAGGTGGTCTCATTGTCCTTACGGCTTCTTGACTTTTCAAGCCGATCTCGATTCTCCTCTCGTGCACCAGGAATCCTAAGAACTGACCGGCTGATACACCAAAGGCACATTTCTTTGGGTTCATTTTGAGTCCAAACTTCCTAGTCCGCTCCAGGACCTGACGCAAATCTTCTAGGTGTCCCCCAGCCGATGTGGACTTGACCACAACATCATCAATGTAGATCTCTACCAACTTGCCGATGAGATCATGAAAAATGTAATTCATGGCACGTTGATACGTTGCACCGGCATTTTTCAAACCAAAGGTCATGACCAAGTACTCGAACAACCCGACCGCACCTGGTACTCTGAACACGGTCTTGTGTACATCCTCTGGGGCCATAAAAATCTGATTGTAGCCGGCATTACCATCCATAAAACTCATCATCTTATGACTAGCCGCTGCGTTGATCAATGTTTCCGCAATAGGCATCGGATACTCATCTTTTGGCGTTGCTCTGTTGAGGTCTCTGAAATCTACGCAGACTCGCCATCGGCCATCTTTCTTTTGTACGGGGACCACGCTGGATATCCACTCCGCATACCGACATGGCCTGATAAACCCTGCATCCAGCATCTTTTGCACCTCTTTTTAACCTCCTCTAGGACTTCAGCCTTCATCTGTCGTGCTGGTTGCTGAAATGGTCGAAATCCCTTCTTAAGCAGGAGCCGATGCTCGACAATATTTCTATCTAGACCGGGCATCTCAGTATAATCCCATGCAAAACAATCTCGGTACTCCTTCAACAGTGCTACCATTTGTTCACGTAAGATCGGGTCTAACTTTTTGCTGATAAATGTCGGTCGCGGCTTATCCCCGGGACCGATATCAACTTCCTCCAAATCGTCAGCAGACGTAAACCCGTACCCTAACTTGCCGCCGTCTGAAAGATCGACATCGACAGCAAACACGGGGAGATAACAAGAAAATTTTTCCGGCCAACCGCATGGGTTGGCCGTTCCCATATTGCCATTATTATTCAAAATTGAATGCTCAGCAAAGGCCATTGCTTGTACATAATGTAACAATTGAGACATCAAGTACATATTACTCATTTTTTGGGGCCGGTCGCTGGGACCGGCCTCTTTACCCTTGCTGGATTCTGTAGCTCACCGGGATGTGTCTACTCTGTGAGGCCAGTGGATAAGACCAGCCTCAATCCAATCACAGTCCTCCAGCGCGATCCCTGAGATCAGCTCTTGCCCTTCCGCATCCCAGGCATTCATGTCTGCAAGCGAAACCTCGCTGGAATCATCTGCACGGACCACCTCCACTTCATCGCCATCCCACTGGACCAAACATTGGTGCATCGTGGAAGGGACACAACAATTGGCGTGAATCTAATCCCTCCCAAGCAGCACTGTGTACGTACTCTTGCTGTTGACGATGAAGAATGAGGTTGGGACGGTCTTGCGGCCAATTGTCAACTCTACATTGAGGACGCCCTGCGCCTCTGACAGTTGACCGTTGAAATCATTGAGCATAACGTTGGTCTTCATGAGATCAGCAGTAGAACAACCCAATCGGCGCAGCACTGAGTACGGCATCAGGTTGACTGCGGCGCCAGTATCGACCAATATTCTGTTCACAGGTTTGCCATCTATGAAGCCCTTGAGATACAATCCCTTCAGGTGCTTGTAGCTTTTCTCCTTGGGCTTTTCGAAGATGATCGGCTGTGGGCCGAGATCCAGTTGCGCGACGGCCAATTCTTCCGGTTGGGGTGCCCGAAACTCGGATGGGAGCACGAATACCATGTTCACATCAGTTGATGGCTTCTCATCGACTCTTGGCTGCTTGGGGTGCCACTCCCTCCTTGGAGGACGCCTCTCCTCCCTTCGAGGTCACCTGACTTGCTCCGCGAGGTACTTTGCTTCCGCTTCTTCGAGATTGCGCAGGCGCTGCACTCTGCGCTTTTGTGATCGGCTGAGCCCGTCAGGACACCATCGTGGATGATGATACTTGTCTTCCTCTTCTGGCTCGAGATCATCCCCGGGTGGCCGCCTCACACGGTCACCGTGACGTGTCCTGGACCCTAAGCGCTGGAACACCGATGTCTCACCTTGCTGGCGTCCCCGAGGCCTGCACTCCAAGCAATCATCTATAGTAGGCAATCGGCTCATGCCGGAGTTCCAACAGTACCTGAAGAACGGGCAATGCCAGTGGTCGCATATAGCCTGGCGTCTCCCCAGCGTCCTCCTGTGCAGTGCTCATATTCCTCTTCTTCCGATTCATATCGGCGGCGCACTTTGTACTGATACTGGTACTTTTCCAGAAGCTGATTGGAAGCTGGGAGCTAATTGCGGATGTGACACACTTGTTCTTCAGTAACATGTTGCTGCTCCGACTCGTGTTCATCCTGGGGCTGTTTGCCAGAAACGGCCTCCTTCCTCTGCTCTACACGGCGGCGGGTTGGGTCCTGCCATGTTGATCTGAAATGCCAAATTCTGACCCTCAGCTCCAAGATCTGACAGCTCCACCACGTTAGCCTACGGGAACGGTTGACTGTCCACTTTCATCGTGTGTTGGGCTAGAATTGATCGGCCTTGCTCGATAGCCGATTGGATCTGCCGACGCAGCTCCTTGCAGACATTCGTGGCATGAGTGAACGAGTGGTGCCACTTGCAGTACAGCCTCCCCTGCAGCTCTTGTGCCGTTGGTAGCTTGTGATTCTCTAGGAGCTTCAACTGCTTTTCTTTGAGCAGTAGATCGAATATCTGCTCTGCCTTTGCCACATCAAAGTCAAAGCCCTTCACAAGTGTAACACCCGGTTTATAAAAGAGCATAAACCGAGCAATCATATACGTGCCAGGATCAAGTCACACGTATATACAACAGAATGAACAGTATATCATAGCACATATCACGTAAAAAGATATAATAAAGCGAATACGAATGTTATTTATTACAATAATGACAAAAATGTCTGATACAGCGGAAACGAAGTACAAAATACGATAAAGCTCTCCGAAGCTGAAGCAGGGCGCCACAGGGACGTCGACTGGGAGACGAAGCACCTAGAAGTCCTCGTAGTCCTGGTAGCGCTGGACGAACTCCCTCGTGTCGGCAGGAACTGAGCAGCAGTAGCGTAGCCAAGAGGAAAAAGTAGAGAAGAGGCAAGGGTGAGTACACAACTTGTACTCAACAAGTATAACACAAACTATGAGGCTCTAGGCTGGCTGACTCAACTGCATTAGCTTTTAAGTGTTGGCAAAATTTTATTAAAGCTATTTACTACGAGTTGATGAATTACCATTAACCCAGTTACATAGAAATTAATCAAGATTAAACATGTTACTACTGAGAACCAAACCAAAACCAAGCCACCAAGGTAAACCCCGAGAAGCACCTCCCTCGTCGGAAGGAGATAACTTCACTAATCAAAAGGAGGATCTGGGCCGCTCATAACCGTGAGCACGGCTAGTATACCAGTTTTACACTCTGCAGAGGTTGCACATCTTTACCCACAAGTTGTGAGCTACGCCAGTTGTTCATCACACTTCCTTAGGTGAGATGACTAGCGACTCACTACGAGGCCTTTACAAAGAATCTCGTTGGTAGGGAGTAACCGCAAGGTTGGATCGGCGACTATGGAGCAGGTCTAGTGGGCGTCAAGACACGAAGCACAGACGAGGCCACTCAGCACGAGGGCCATAGAAGCTTACCGCCCCTGCCCCGCAGGTAAGTTACTCCAAACCAAAAAGATCTAATTATTACGCCAAGTCTATCCCATTCTAGCCTTGTGGTAGCGCTGTTGTCCCAGGTTGTCGCTCTATGAACCGGTCCTTATGGAGAGTGGCCAACCACGCACTAAGCACCGTGCTGGCCCCCTAAACCATGTTTCTACAAAAACTATATTTTAACGAGATGTGAGCCACCCAAGCACGAAGCACAGAGGGCCACTCTCAGAATTAAGTTCAAGTAAACCATTAATCAAATTAATTAAAAAGGACCAGAGTGTGTTATAGCGCAGCAACCTAGCACAACTAACCAAAATGCAACCCAAAGGTATATTTAAAGGATATAAACTGGCTAGGAAATCCTTAAAGGCATACAGTATTAAAATGCAGTATGAAATTGTAATTAAAGTGATGGGTTGTTCATGTTATACTTGCCTTCCTCGTACTGCTCCTGCTGCTGCTCAAAGTGCTCGGAAGACGGGTGCTCCTGGTACTGGTACTGAGGCTCCTCAGATGGATCAACGTCTACTCACGAACACATGGCCAAAACAATGCACGAAAATAAGCATACAAACAAACATTAACAAAAACTAAGAAACAGTACATCAATACATAAAAACAGCACACAAAACTACTCTAGAACTATTCTACGCGTTACAACGATCGCGTGGACAAAAAGAACGCTAAAAACGGAGCTAAAACGCATAAACTAGGCCTAAAACAAGTTCTAGGGGCTTATTTATAAGAAAACTGAAGCTTCAGGGGCTTTTCTGCTAAAACCGAGGACTAAAACATAAATAAACATTAATTCTGGGGTCTAACTCACAAAAGGGCAGGGGCTGGACGGCGGGTTCTATTCTGAGAAAAGCCAGGGGGTTATCTGCTAAAAACTGGGCCCAACTGTAATTATTTTTGAAAGCGCCTGGACTGCGGGTTGATTTCAAAGAAAGGCGAGGGCTCTTTAGCAAAATTAACAGCCCGAAGCGGTATGCGTGGTTTCTGGCCGCTGGATCTAGATCTGAGGGCTTGGATCAGATCGGCGCGGGATCTAATCGTGGCCATCTATTTCGGATCGGGCGGCCAGGGCGGTTCGGGCGTTCGGGGCGCGGCGGCGCCGTCGCCGGAGCTCTGCTCCGCGGCGGATGGTCGCCGGCGCAAACCGAATCCGGTGTTCCCGGGCTCGATTCGGGTCGCGGTGTGGCTCTGGAGCACCGCTCCGGCATGGGTAGTGCACTAGGGTGCCTAGGGATGCGCTGCAAGGCTGGGGGCATGCCCACCGACGGTGAGGCGGCTCTGGGCGTGGCGGCATGCCGCCGGCGAGCCCCGTTCTGGCCTCGGAACGGGTTCACGGGCCTCTAACTTCTAGCGCATAACAATCGGGAAGATGCAGGGGTCCTCACCGAGGGTTCAAACCGGCGGGACGAGGCGTGGCAGCGCCGGAGACGATGGCGAGCGGCGGCGGACGGCGCTGCGCACAGGACCAAGACGTGGCGGGGCTTCTCCGGGCGCCTGGACTCCGCGGGTCGGCTCGTGGGGCACCTGCGAGGTTGGAAGGTGGGTCAGGGCGGGACAAGATCCTACGGCGGCGAGCAATTGCTCGGGAGTGGACTCACCGGCGGGGATGGCGTCGGATCGAAAAATCTCAGCGCGGCGTGGAGAAAACCTTGGAGTTGTGGTCCCAAGGAGGGTCGCGGGGCCTTGGCGAAGCTGCGGCGCGGCTAATGGCGGTCTGGGGTGCGGCGGGGCGGCGCGTGGCCACGGCGGCGCCGTGCTCTGCTCTCACGGAGCGGGGGGAGAGGCGGCTAGGGTTTGCGGGCGGCGAGGGCGAGTGGATGGGGTGCAGAGCTGCGGCCGGGGGGTGCTAAAATAGAGGCCGGCGGGGATCCTGGGAGGTCGCGCTCGATGGTAACCCCGCCGAGATTTGCGGGCGAAGGGCGCGGCCGTTGCGCGGCGAGCGCTGTGCGGGGGAGAAGAACCTGCCAGTGGGGCCGGCCTGGCAGCGGGTGAGGCGGGGAGCGCGTGCGGGCCGGCCAGTGCGGGGTCTGCGGGAGGCCGGTGCACCGGGCTGGGTCAGACGTGGGAGCTCCGGGTCGCGCGGGAGCGAGTGCTGGGCTTCGGCGCGTGGGGATCAGCTGGGCTGGCCATGGGCTGAACGGGGGCGGGAGCGGGCCAGTTGCGGGTTGGGCTGGGCCGAGTCGGTGAGCGGGAGAGAAGAGTGGGCCGGTGCTGAGCTGCTAGCTGGGTTTTGGGCTGGGTTTTGGGTTTTCTTTTTCCTACTCTTCTCCTTTTCTATTTCTAATTCAAACAAAGTTTGAATTCAAATTTGAATTTGAATTCAAACCACACTCAAATAAAATTATGCACCAGCATGAATGCAACAAAAATTTAAACCTATGATAAATTTTAATTAATTAAGGAACAAAAATTAGATTAAATGCCAACTAAACACAATAAACCTTAGAAAATTAAATAAAGCCAATTTAATTTATTAATAAATGCTGAAATTTAAATTAGGGTGTTACAGACCCTACCCCCTTAAAGAAATCTCGTCCCCGAGATTTAGCTGGGCTGGCTAGCAAAGAGATCTGGATATGTCTTCTTCAACTCATCTTCTCGCTCCCAAGTAGCCTCAGCTTCACTGTGATGACTCCACTGAACTCTGCACATCTTGATGCGCTTGTTCCGAGTAACCCTCTCTGATGTTTCCAGAATCTTCACCGGATGCTCAGTATAAGTCAGATCCTCTTGGACATCGACTCCATCCAGAGGTGCCTGCTCCTCGGGTACTCGCAGACATCTCTTCAGCTGAGATATATGGAAGACATCATGAACTCCTGAGAGGCTGAGAGGTAACTCCAGGCGATAAGCAACTTCGCATTTCCGCTCTAGCACCTTGAATGGCCCCACATAACGAGGTGCTAACTTCCCTTTGACATTAAATCTGCGGATTCCTCTCATCGGAGACACCTTCAGATACACATAATCACCGACACTGAAAGTCAGGTCTCTCCGTTTGCCATCCGCATAGCTCTTCTGTCTGCTCTGTGCAATCCTCAGATTTTCTCGCACAGCCTGAACCATCTGCTCTGCATCATCTATGATCTCAGGACCGAAGAGCTGCTTCTCACCGATCTGATCCCAATAGAGAGGAGTCCTGCACTTTCTGCCATACAATGCCTCGAAGGGAGACTTCTTCAGACTGGCCTGATAGCTGTTGTTATATGAAAACTCAGCATAAGACAAGCACTTATCCCAACTAGTACCGTACTGAATAGCACAAGCTCTCAGCATATCCTCCAACACTTGGTTGGTTCTCTCTGTCTGCCCATCTGTCTGAGGGTGATAAGCCGTACTGAAACGCAGCTTCGTATCCAACGAGTCATGGAGCTGCTCCCAGAACCGAGAAGTGAACTGAGACCCTCTGTCAGATATAATCTTCTTGGGCACACCATGCAAGCAGACAATCCGAGAGATGTACAACTCTGCAAGTCTAGCACCGGAGTAAGTAGTGTTCACTGGTATGAAGTGAGCAACCTTCGTCAGGCGATCCACTACTACCCAAATAGAGTTGTACCCTTTCTGAGTACGAGGCAATCCAACAATGAAGTCCATAGTGATTTCCTCCCATTTCCACTCTGGAATCTTCAAAGGCTGTAACAGACCTGCTGGCCTCTGATGCTCAGCCTTGACACGCTGACAGGTGTCACAAATAGCCACGTACTCTGCCACTGAACGCTTCATCCCATACCACCAGAAATGTTCCTTCAGATCATAATACATCTTCGTGCTGCCCGGGTGAATAGAGTAAGCTGTATCATGGGCCTCACTCAGAATCAACTTCCGGAGATCCTTCACATCTGGCACACAGATTCGGTTCTTGTACCACAAGGTACCCTGATCATCCTCTCTAAAATGAGGAGCCTTGCCCTTCTTGAGCAACTCACGGATCTCCTGCAGCTTCTCATCATCTTTCTGATGCTGCCTGATCTCTGACTCTAGAGTCGGTACTGCCTCAAAAGCTGCACTGGAGGTATGATGCAAGAAGCCCAGACTCAACTGCTCGAACTCCTCGCATAACTCTGGAGGCATCTGGAAAGCCACGGCCATGTTGACATAACTCCTTCTGCTCAGAGCATCTGCTACGACATTGGCCTTGCCCGGATGATAGTGAATCTCCAGATCATAGTCCTTGACCAACTCTAGCCATCTTCTCTGCCGCATGTTCAGCTCATTCTGCGTGAAAATGTACTTGAGGCTCTTGTGATCAGTGTAGATATCACACCGCTGCCCATACAAGTAATGCCTCCAAATCTTCAGAGCATGCACAACTGCGGCTAACTCGAGATCATGAGTAGGATAATTCAGCTCATGCCGACGTAACTGCCGTGAAGCATAAGCTATCACTCTGCCCTCCTGCATCAGAACACACCCAAGACCATCCTTCGAAGCATCACAATATACCGTGAACCTCTTCGTCTGGTCTGGCAGAGTCAGGACTGGCGCCGTAGTCAACCTTTTCTTCAGCTCATCAAAGGCCATCTGACGCTCATCAGTCCATACAAAAGCCACATTCTTCTCCAGCAAAGAAGTCAAAGGCTTCGCGATCTTGGAGAAATTCTCAATGAACCTCCGATAATATCTAGCTAAGCCCAAGAAAGACCTGACTTCCTTCACTGTCTGCGGTGTCTCCCACTCAAGCACATCCTTCACCTTGCTCGGATCAACAGCAATGCCTCCCTGAGAGATAACATGACCGAGGAATGACACCTCGTCAATCCAGAACTCGCACTTGCTGAACTTGGCATACAACTGATGCTCTCTCAATCTCTGCAACACGAGCCTCAGATGCTCTTCATGCTCTTCCTCTGTCTTGGAGAAGATCAGAATATCATCAATAAAGATCACCACGAAAACATCCAGATAATCCATGAAGACCATGTTCATCAGATGCATGAAGTAAGCCGGAGCATTAGTCAAGCCGAAGGACATGACCGTATACTCATATAGCCCGTACTTGCAGGTGAATGCCGTCTTCGGAATATCCCCAGGACGGATCCTCAGCTGAAAATAACCCGAACGAAGATCAATCTTCGAGAATATACGAGCACCTCGAAGCATATCGAAGAGATCCTCAATACGGGGCAGTGGATGCTTGTTCTTGATAGTAACGGCATTCAGCTCACGATAATCCACACACATCCTCTTCGAGCCATCCTTCTTATCTACCAGCAACAACGGAAAAGCCCAAGGAGAGAAGCTGCGACGGATATAGCCCTTGGCTAGCAACTCATCAATAGTCTTCTTTACTTCTTCATGCTCTATAGGCGCCATACGGTAGGGCCGCTTTGCAATAGGAGCTGTGCCAGGCAAGAGATCAATACAAAACTCAATGGCGCGTTCAGGCGGCATACCTGGCAGATCATCCGGAAAGACATCCGGGAATTCAGACACCACGCGAATACCGTCCGTGGGTCTAGCCTCCATCTGATGAAGAAATTCAGAAGGCTCTGAAGCACTGACTGTCACCTCTTGGCCATCAGATGCCGATAAGTGAACTGTCCGCTGAGCACAATCAATACGGACTCCCCATCTGGTAAGTGTCTCCATGCCCAAGATCACATCTATCCCCGAGGAGTCAATAACTATCAAGCCAGTGCGGAATTCTACCCCCTTTATGACAATACTAACTCTGGAGCATATAGAGCATGTACGAATCTGACCCCCAGGTGAGGTAACTACCATAGCTGTCCTCATACAAGAAACCGGTATACCATGCTGCTCGGCAAATGACTTGGAAATGAAAGAATGGGTGGCACCGGTATCGAAAAGCACTGTAGCGGGGTGAGAGTTGACCATGAACGTACCAATAACCACGTTAGGAGCCTCGGCCGCTGACTCGGCCAGTCACGTGGTTCACTCGAGCCTGTGCTGGCGCCCTGGGCTGAGCTGGGCGCCCCTGCTGTCCCGCCTGCGCCTTCCGGGGGCAAGTGTTGGCGTAGTGCCCCGGCTGGCCGCAGTGATAGCAGACGCGTGCAAGTGTCGAAGCCTGCTGTCCGGTAGGGGCTGCCGGACGTGGAGCCTGCGGTGCTGGCGGAGCTGGTGGAGCAGCACGAGCCGGAGGTGCCGGTAACCTCGGGCCCTGACCTGCCTGCTGCTGTCGAGGCGGGTACTGCTGCGGCCTCTGCTGGTACTACTGGGGAGGACGGTACTGAGGCTGCTGGTACTGCTGAGGCTGCTGGAGTCGAGGACGAGTGTTGCTGCCGGAAGCAACTGGGGACAACCTTCCTCTTCTTGTCCTCCATCTCCAGGTGCTTACGCTCAGTGTTGAGCGCACTGTCAACCAGATGGTTGAAGTCGTCGAAGCGGAGGTTGAGCAGCGCGTACTGGAGGTAGTCCTCAAGACCCTCCATGAAGTGCTCCTGCTTCTTGCGGTCATCCGCAACCTCGGCAGGGGCGTAGCGAGCCAGCTGAAGAAAGCGATCACGATACTCCGTGACCGACATAGTCCCCTGAATTCACAAAGACAGATAGATATCGGAAGATTAACTCAAGATTCATAAGGATAGAACAAGGGGCATTAGCTCAAAAGAAAACGCTGAATGATTATACTTTAGATTACCTGCTTCAGTGCAAGGAACTCCTTCTGCTTCATCTTCATAACGCCCGCGGGGACGTTGTGGCTACGGAAGCGCTCCCTGAACTGGAGCCAAGTGAGAGACTCGCGGTCATGGACCGGGTGAGACTCCCACCAGTCCAAGGCTGCCCCTCGCAGCTGTCCTGCTGCGTACAAGACGCGCTCACGGTCATCGCACTGGGCGATGTCCAGCTGACGCTCCACTGCACGGAGCCTGTCGTCGGCCTGAAGAGGGTCGGACGTGTGAGAGAACGTCGGCGGGTGACCCCTCAGGAACTCAGCACGCCTGTCGCGAGGCTGCGGCGGTGGAGGAGGCGGAGGCTGAGTGTGAGCGTGCTGAAGAGCCTGAACGGTGTTGTTCAGGGTAGCCATCATCTGCATCTGGAGCTGGAAGTACTGCTCCGGAGTCAAGGGCGGAGGCATCGGGATCCCAGTACCCTGGTTGTTCTGACCCTGCTGCTGGCCAGAACCGGAACCGGTGCTCCTGGTGTTCACCATCCGATTTGAACAAAAGATTTCACGAGTAAGGACATTGCAGGAATAAACTCAGATGGATATCATAACTCTTTGCGGAAAAAGACTCAGCCATGATAAAGTAGACAGGATAGAGTTGACTGTTTTACCCCCAACGATCTAACTCATTTTATTAATTAGTTAACTTTAACATCTGAGTGATTTTCTTTAAGCAAATTTAAACT
Organism: Panicum virgatum; assembly: GCF_016808335.1. NCBI lineage: Eukaryota > Viridiplantae > Streptophyta > Magnoliopsida > Poales > Poaceae > Panicum > Panicum virgatum. The sequence continues at coordinate 27,034,457 of NC_053141.1, read as the reverse complement.
ACTAAGCTATGCAATCAGTCAAAAATCCAAATCAAGCATGTAGCATAATAACAAGCAGACAATTTTCACGACTTAGCCGAGTTTAACACACGACTCGACTAGCACCACGCGTCGCAGAACGTGCTATCGTTTTATTATTAAAGGGTCACCTAGCTAACTCATGGTGGTCAGATGACTGATTCAGGCCAAAATCTACGAAATCCATTCTTCAGAGAGAGAAATCAAGGCAAGACGGGTAAAAAGTCATAGAAGTCAAGGGGTATAATAGTAAAATAGTTTCAGCAGTCAAGGATTGGAGAGAAAGAGTCCTAAAACTCGACCAGTTCTATCTAGGCTTCGTCCTACAGTCGATATGGCTCTGATACCACTCTGTAACACCCGGTTTATAAAAGAGCATAAACCGAGCAATCATATACGTGCCAGGATCAAGTCACACGTATATACAACAGAATGAACAGTATATCATAGCACATATCACGTAAAAAGATATAATAAAGCGAATACGAATGTTATTTATTACAATAATGACAAAAATGTCTGATACAGCGGAAACGAAGTACAAAATACGATAAAGCTCTCCGAAGCTGAAGCAGGGCGCCACAGGGACGTCGACTGGGAGACGAAGCACCTAGAAGTCCTCGTAGTCCTGGTAGCGCTGGACGAACTCCCTCGTGTCGGCAGGAACTGAGCAGCAGTAGCGTAGCCAAGAGGAAAAAGTAGAGAAGAGGCAAGGGTGAGTACACAACTTGTACTCAACAAGTATAACACAAACTATGAGGCTCTAGGCTGGCTGACTCAACTGCATTAGCTTTTAAGTGTTGGCAAAATTTTATTAAAGCTATTTACTACGAGTTGATGAATTACCATTAACCCAGTTACATAGAAATTAATCAAGATTAAACATGTTACTACTGAGAACCAAACCAAAACCAAGCCACCAAGGTAAACCCCGAGAAGCACCTCCCTCGTCGGAAGGAGATAACTTCACTAATCAAAAGGAGGATCTGGGCCGCTCATAACCGTGAGCACGGCTAGTATACCAGTTTTACACTCTGCAGAGGTTGCACATCTTTACCCACAAGTTGTGAGCTACGCCAGTTGTTCATCACACTTCCTTAGGTGAGATGACTAGCGACTCACTACGAGGCCTTTACAAAGAATCTCGTTGGTAGGGAGTAACCGCAAGGTTGGATCGGCGACTATGGAGCAGGTCTAGTGGGCGTCAAGACACGAAGCACAGACGAGGCCACTCAGCACGAGGGCCATAGAAGCTTACCGCCCCTGCCCCGCAGGTAAGTTACTCCAAACCAAAAAGATCTAATTATTACGCCAAGTCTATCCCATTCTAGCCTTGTGGTAGCGCTGTTGTCCCAGGTTGTCGCTCTATGAACCGGTCCTTATGGAGAGTGGCCAACCACGCACTAAGCACCGTGCTGGCCCCCTAAACCATGTTTCTACAAAAACTATATTTTAACGAGACGTGAGCCACCCAAGCACGAAGCACAGAGGGCCACTCTCAGAATTAAGTTCAAGTAAACCATTAATCAAATTAATTAAAAAGGACCAGAGTGTGTTATAGCGCAGCAACCTAGCACAACTAACCAAAATGCAACCCAAAGGTATATTTAAAGGATATAAACTGGCTAGGAAATCCTTAAAGGCATACAGTATTAAAATGCAGTATGAAATTGTAATTAAAGTGATGGGTTGTTCATGTTATACTTGCCTTCCTCGTACTGCTCCTGCTGCTGCTCAAAGTGCTCGGAAGACGGGTGCTCCTGGTACTGGTACTGAGGCTCCTCAGATGGATCAACGTCTACTCACGAACACATGGCCAAAACAATGCACGAAAATAAGCATACAAACAAACATTAACAAAAACTAAGAAACAGTACATCAATACATAAAAACAGCGCACAAAACTACTCTAGAACTATTCTACGCGTTACAACGATCGCGTGGACAAAAGGAACGCTAAAAACGGAGCTAAAACGCATAAACTAGGCCTAAAACAAGTTCTAGGGGCTTATTTATAAGAAAACTGAAGCTTCAGGGGCTTTTCTGCTAAAACCGAGGACTAAAACGTAAATAAACATTAATTCTGGGGTCTAACTCACAAAAGGGCAGGGGCTGGACGGCGGGTTCTATTCTGAGAAAAGCCAGGGGGTTATCTGCTAAAAACTGGGCCCAACTGTAATTATTTTTGAAAGCGCCTGGACTGCGGGTTGATTTCAAAGAAAGGCGAGGGCTCTTTAGCAAAATTAACAGCCCGAAGCGGTATGCGTGGTTTCTGGCCGCTGGATCTAGATCTGAGGGCTTGGATCAGATCGGCGCGGGATCTAATCGTGGCCATCTATTTCGGATCGGGCGGCCAGGGCGGTTCGGGCGTTCGGGGCGCGGCGGCGCCGTCGCCGGAGCTCTGCTCCGCGGCGGATGGTCGCCGGCGCAAACCGAATCCGGTGTTCCCGGGCTCGATTCGGGTCGCGGTGTGGCTCTGGAGCACCGCTCCGGCATGGGTAGTGCACTAGGGTGCCTAGGGATGCGCTGCAAGGCTGGGGGCATGCCCACCGACGGTGAGGCGGCTCTGGGCGTGGCGGCATGCCGCCGGCGAGCCCCGTTCTGGCCTCGGAACGGGTTCACGGGCCTCTAACTTCTAGCGCATAACAATCGGGAAGATGCAGGGGTCCTCACCGAGGGTTCAAACCGGCGGGACGAGGCATGGCAGCGCCGGAGACGATGGCGAGCGGCGGCGGACGGCGCTGCGCACGGGACCAAGACGTGGCGGGGCTTCTCCGGGCGCCTGGACTCCGCGGGTCGGCTCGTGGGGCACCTGCGAGGTTGGAAGGTGGGTCAGGGCGGGACAAGATCCTACGGCGGCGAGCAATTGCTCGGGAGTGGACTCACCGGCGGGGATGGCGTCGGATCGAAAAATCTCAGCGCGGCGTGGAGAAAACCTTGGAGTTGTGGTCCCAAGGAGGGTCGCGGGGCCTTGGCGAAGCTGGGGCGCGGCTAATGGCGGTCTGGGGTGCGGCGGGGCGGCGCGTGGCCACGGCGGCGCCGTGCTCTGCTCTCACGGAGCGGGGGGAGAGGCGGCTAGGGTTTGCGGGCGGCGAGGCGAGTGGATGGGGTGCAGAGCTGCGGCCGGGGGGTGCTAAAATAGAGGCCGGCGGGGATCCTGGGAGGTCGCGCTCGATGGTAACCCCGCCGAGATTTGCGGGCGAAGGGCGCGGCCGTTGCGCGGCGAGCGCTGTGCGGGGGAGAAGAACCTGCCAGTGGGGCCGGCCTGGCAGCGGGTGAGGCGGGGAGCGCGTGCGGGCCGGCCAGTGCGGGGTCTGCGGGAGGCCGGTGCACCGGGCTGGGTCAGACGTGGGAGCTCCGGGTCGCGCGGGAGCGAGTGCTGGGCGTCGGCGCGTGGGGATCAGCTGGGCTGGCCATGGGCTGAACGGGGGCGGGAGCGGGCCGTTGCGGGTTGGGCTGGGCCGAGTGGTGAGCGGGAGAGAAGAGTGGGCCGGTGCTGAGCTGCTAGCTGGGTTTTGGGCTGGGTTTTGGGTTTTCTTTTTCCTACTCTTCTCCTTTTCTATTTCTAATTCAAACAAAGTTTGAATTCAAATTTGAATTTGAATTCAAACCACACTCAAATAAAATTATGCACCAGCATGAATGCAACAAAAATTTAAACCTATGATAAATTTTAATTAATTAAGGAACAAAAATTAGATTAAATGCCAACTAAACACAATAAACCTTAGAAAATTAAATAAAGCCAATTTAATTTATTAATAAATGCTGAAATTTAAATTAGGGTGTTACAACAAGCCCCTTCTGTTTGACCCATTTGCACGGGACGGGGTTTGCCCCCCGGGTCCACTCTGTTACAGTCACTTCTTGTTCCTCGCCAGAATCATCGGAATCACCAGCTTGGGCCATATTAACATGGCGCTTGAACTTTTCTTGGTACAGATCAGGGTGGTAGTGTTCATATGCCGTAAGCTTCTACACCATGTGTGCCAGAGAGGTGAAATCCAACTTAAAAGCCAGATCCTTGATCGGCTTAGCGAGTCCCAGAACTGCCAAATCAACCGCTTCCTTTTCTGTTATGCGCGACGTGTAGCATCGGTTCTTGACCTCTCGGAAGCGCTGCACGTACTCTAAAACACTTTCCCCTCGCTTCTGCCTGACTTGAGCGAGGTCGGCAATCCCAGCTTCGGCAGCCTCTGAATGATACTGGGTGTGAAACTGATCTTCCAGCTGCCTCCATGTCCGGATTGAATCTGGAGGCAATGATGTGTACCATCCAAAAGCTGAACCCGTGAGAGACTGGGAAAAGAAACGGACCCTCAGGGGATCCGATACTGAGATCATCCCAAGTTGCGTCAGGTATTGGCTCACATGTTCAATGGAGCTGGCTCTTTCTGATCCGCTGAATTTTGTGAACTCCGGAAGCCGATACTTGGGTGGCAACGGGATCAAATCATATTCACTTGGATACGGCTTGGAATAGCTGATCGCCTTTCTCTTGGGCAGGATGCCAAACTGGTCCCTCAGTATTGCACTGACCTGCTCCACACTAAGAACTCCTGGGGCCGAGGGCTCAGCACTCGGCCCGGTAGCATACTTTGCCAGCCATGCCTGTTTTTCTGCGTCTTCTCCTGAGGCTCCTGTACCCACCAGCTGCCCCGTGCGTGTTGCGCTGATGTTGTCAGGTATGTACACGCACGTGTAGCCATGCGGGATCTCCTTGGGCGGTTCGTTCAGGAACTGGCCCTCTCCAGGATCACCGCTGATCTTGTACACGACGTAGATCGGCGAGCTTTGCTGTCCTGCTGCCGCGAGTGAATATGGCAATGGCGGCCCAGACTGGAGCGAGGCTTCCCCCTTGTGACTCCCCAAGATTGGTCCTGACGGGGAGTACTGGTTCTTGATCACCTCCTGGACAACGCGATGTGCCACGCGCTCAAGCTCTTTCACCAGGCTTTCTGAGTGCCGATGGAGTGTATGAGCCACCATATAGTTCATCTCCTGGCGTAGGGCCCTGGTTCGCTCCTCTGATGGCATGGACAGATCAACGTTGTCGAGAGCGCCCTCCGGTGAGAACCCCTTCCACCTGATGCCATGGTTGCGGGTCCTCTCAAAAGAGCTGATGAGATCGGCTTCGAACTGAGCTTTGACCTCATCGTATTTTTGCTTGTGCTCTGGAGTCTCTTCATATGTGACAGGTTTGGTGACCGGCGGAACCGGTGCTTGGTCCTGAGCTCCTGTCATCTCTGCAGCGGGCGTCGTTGTTGATGAATGTCCCACCGGGCGTGCTAGAATGTGTTGTCGGTCAAAACCCACCGACGAGCAGCGACAGGCAACACGAAGAGCCGGGAGGTCGCCGAGGCGCTGGCAGGCACTACTTCCTCGTCAACGGCCCGCAATCCGGCACACGCCGAGGATTCCGGAGAATGTAAGGCGTGCCACCTGACCTATACCCGATTAGGAAGGTGCGAACGTGCTTGCAACGATTTGCCTGCATACAGAAACACGTGGAAATGTAAGTCCGAGCCGTGGTCGGCTCCCCGGGACGACTCTTACATCGGCTTTAAAGAGCCGATCGAGTCTCGGTGTCAGATTGGATCTGCATCTATCCGGATATTGATGAATAAAGCAAATAATTATGGAAAACTTGCTTCAATTAAATCTAGCTGATTCGATCCATGACAGTAAAAGCCTCACTGCTAGATCGGAACATCCTACACGTAACTAGGCCTAGCGAACATAACAGATAACTAAACCATAACAAAAAACAGAGGCCTAAGAACTAGCAAGAGCCGATTCCCGGAACAATCCCTATCAAGGCTAAGATAAAGCATCTATTACATCACCGGAACATCCAATCCGTTTGTAGGGCCTAACCTAGTAGATATTGAGCTAATTCTTAGAAAATAAGAACAAACCGTAACAGATTGGATCTACTAGATAGAAAAGAAACAAGGTGTTAACTCTATGCAACTAATCCTCTACGATGAGAACTAGCTTAAGATCAAGCATGAACACATAGAGAAAACATGATATTCGTAGATGGTAAACAATAAGAGCATGATAGATCTACTAAAAGCCATGCTATGAACATCAAGATAACTAGCACTACTCGTCATAAAAAACGCTTCAGTACGAGTAGTACCAAGGTAAAGGCAAGAACAATACTGCACTGATCGCGAAAGCGATCAGGGCAGCATGACACTTACTTGGATGAAACCCTAAGATTAGGGGTGGCGGTGCGCCGAGAGTTGTTGTTTGCGAGACGTGATGACGTTCTCTTTTTTACGAATACCATAGGGTACATATTTATAGTCCGGAGACTTGGGAAACAATCTAAACTAATGTGTCCATATCGGACTCTATCTCTAACTCAATCTGAACTAAATCTAAGGATACATGGCCCAAATGCTCGCGCAGGAGCCGATTCGTAACCCTTCTTTAATTTCTTCATTAGGCCCAACTCACTCACGGCCCATTAATTAACCCTGTTAATTTATGGCGATAACAGTATGTCTAAGGCCTTTTTCGCCTAGGTGCTTGGCACAAGGAGTCAAAATATGCTTGACTGCCTTGTTTGAATAATTCAGTGCCTTTAAAAGCATAGCTCAATTGACTAGATTAGATTTTTTTTGGTTAAATCTATTTATGCAGATGAAAATCCTCCTCTCAATCTTTTCATATTTACTATAAGGGGAAAAAAGTGTTCTACCCTACAATTCAAAATTCAATTGTGATTTTAACTTCTTTTTTTAAAGTTTGTGATTTTGCCCTTGTTATTTTGAAATGATGCCCCTACTCTGTAACACTGTTTGCCTTGCTTGGATTAAATGGAGGAATAAACTGAAAAAAAACGCATAGAGAAAAAAGACAGTAATGCCCCTAGTCTTGTCTCCTTTCACCCGTGGATCTTAGAAACGAATCGGGATCTCACCAACCCGGTAGGGCGGTAGGGTTTGGCGGGCCTACACCGGCGGTCCCCTTCCCACCCTCCCGTGCGCCCCCACGCCACAGCGTTGGCGCGCGCTTGCCCGACGCACAACCTGGTTGCGTTAGCGCAAGGAGGAAGGATGCGGCATGGGCATAGCACAAGAAGCAGGAGAAGCGGTGGCGCTGCGCCTCGACCTCTAACGCGCTGCCCTGAGCCTCCGATTCCTTTGCTCTCACACTCTCTCAAGAGCTAATTCTAGCACTAACACTCATAAAACTTGTGCCAAATCTATGGATTGATCAATATACTCTTGGATGACTTGGAGATGTTTCTCTGGTATGTGTGTGACTTCTAGGGATTCCAGCAACTCCAAAATGGCAGAGAGAAAACATATATATAGCCCACTAACTCAATGTAGCTGTTGGGGCTTTTATGCGTGTAGCGTCGGTTGAACCGATCAGGGACTGTCAGTTCAACCGGCCACTCTGAGCTTCAAACTAGCCATTGGCCTTTTGACAGACACTGATGTTGTCATACAAAGTGTCTGTTAAACCGATGCCCTTGTGTCGGTTTAACCGGTCTTTAAGAATTTTTTATTGTCTTCATGTAGTGTTCTGCTGCTGACGTGGCATTGCACTGACGATCGTCGGTTCAACCGGTCCCGAAAGATCTTCTGCAGCCCACCAAACATGCTCTTTGAATAATGCCAAAGTCAATGCACTGACGCTTGTTCTCTGAGCGTCTTTTAAATGATCTTTAAGAACCTCTTCACCTGGCCTTCTTTTGCAAGATCTAATGCACCACGCTGTCGTCGTTTTAAGCGGTGACCGAGTGTCGGTTTAACCGATGCTTAGTTTTCTGCTTGCACTTGTTCAAATCATCGCAACGGTCATTTGAACACCTCAATATATTCTAACTCTGGTTTTTCACTATGACTTGGCATCTCGACGGCGAATCGGACACGTCTCGACGGTGAGTTGGACACATTGAATTTTATCCACAGGATTTAGAAAGTTCTATAAATATTATCTCACAAACTTGTTAGTTTCATTGATTATATTATCATTCGATTACTAAAATCACAAAATAGTGATCTAAACGGGGCGTATTCGTTACAGCTCTAAGAGTGAGCAAGCGCATAAGTTATTAAGCTGTATGTATACCCTTGGTCACGGAAACTGTTCCACACGAAACAACCACAAACAGGAGCCGAGAGCAAAACAGAGGCACAGAGCCGAGCCAAGAAAGTAGGGGCGAAAGAGTAATTTGGGAGAGGAACTACCCCGCCCGCCCACCGTTTCATGGTTCTGATCTCTTCCAGATAAAGGCGAAAGGCAACAAAGCCCCACACCTCTTTCTGTTCCATTTTTCTACCCGAACACATCGTAATCCACAGCGATCGCCTCTCTCCACCCCCTCCTCTGAAGTTGCGCTCGTGCTCTGCTTCCTCTCGGTTCCAAGGAGCGGCGGCCATTGCTGCTGGTAAGCCGATGCTTTCCTCGCCCCCCTTTTCCAAATCAGGCTTGGCTCCGACGCGATTCTCGATCCGATTCTCGCGGCTTGCTCTCACTCTCTTAGTCTTTTCCGATTCCTTTCCCATTTATGGGTGGGATTCTTTTCTTTTGCCCTTCTCGTTTCTTGGGAGGAGGCAGCCGGTGGTAGTTTATTTTTATTTCTTTTGGGGATTTGGCTTCGGGTGAGTGCTTGACGGTTAAGCTTCGATTTGGGCGGATTCTTGCTTGCTTTGCTATCGCCTATCGCTGCTTGGTCCCGTCGATACTCGTGGTGTGGCGTGAAGAAGGATGCAATTTCGTGGATGATTGGTCCGTACTTTCATCGATTACCGTGTGTGTGGGTGTGGGCGTGTGGCGTGCATTCGGAGAAGTATGCGTTTTAATAATTTTTCACCTGGTTGCTCAGTTCAGTCGATAAGTGAGGTGACCTTGCTAAATAGTTTGTTCTAATGCTGATGCGAATCAACGGATTACTGCTAACCTTGCTGTACGGACAAATATTCCATGGTATCTCCAACTGTGGTAATGAAATTTGTTTAGGATGCTTATGCAAAATTTTTGAGGATGGGACGAAGCAACCGACACTACATTTCGGGGTCGGGGGGTAAATAATAAGCACACAATTAGGATCAGACATTGTAGATTGCAGGCCATCTCAGCTATGAAGCCAGATTGTTGGTTGATACGTCATTGTCAGGAAATGGGAAAGTGATAATACATCCACGCAGAAAACGAATCATTTTTCTGACTTTTCCGTTGCTATTTGTGACTTGGATTTATTCCCCAGGACATTATCCAGAGGCTGTGATGGATATTTATTGATTTGTTTCAATTTTACCATGTAGGCAGATTGATGGCGATGGAGGGACCTGTTCTATGCCGTCCCGCGATGCAAGCAAAACTGCCTTCTGCGGGGCTCATCAGCAATTACCTTGTCAAATCTGGGCAGCTTGGGACTGCATTCTTTGGTGCCATGTCAAAATACAGGAACATTACTAGATTCATTTCTCCAATCTCTGAACTGCCCGTGAAAAATCCCAGCCATGTTTGCTGTAGCTTCAGCTCATCTTCTGATGGTAATGGACACATGGCTGGAAACTTTAGCGAGAGTGATGAAGATTATGTTAATTCGACTGTGCTAGAAGCTGGTAATCTCTTCACACAAATATGTCTCAAGTTGTTACTCTCAATTTCTTTTCCTGATAAGATGACTTTCTGAACATTTTAATGTTCTCTGGTGAACCACTAGGAACTAATAGCTAAATGGAACAACTGAATATTTCTTGTTGCATTGCAGTTTAGCCATTCCTTTTAGCTCTGCTGTTACTGTTAGATCAGGGCTGTGATGTTGTGATGCTACCATACATTAGTCGCACTAGTCAAACCATTCCAACAGGCTGGCAACATTTCCACTGTGCATGAATTTCTACTGCAACTACTATGCGTGTGTAGTTTGGAATGGTTTATTTATTATAACAGTTTTGACCATGCCTATATCGAGTTGATGGATATGATATTCTTAAATGTAAATGATGGTTGAATATGAGTTGAGTTCTACTAATGAAAAAATGGCAAATTGATTGTCTGACAACTTAGTTAAACAAAAACATTCTATACATGTGTGTCCCCATTAACAGTTGAAAGTAAGATCTCTTGTGGTTTTCTGTCTCAGTTGAGGTTAGAAGTGGATCAGAAGGATATGTAATCAAGATGCGAGATGGCAAAAACCTGCGATGTGTGCATAATAATTCTCATGGAAGAAATATTCCAGAGAGTGCACCACAACCAGCTATTGTTTTGAGGATTGAAGATGGAAGCGAAACTTTACTTCCAATCATCGTTTGTATGTGAAACTCTTTAACTTTGATCTGTTTGCTTTGAATTTAAACTTTTAATTGATTTTCATATATTTGTATGCACTAACTTTTTGCAGTGGAGATGCCAAGTGTACTTTTGATGGCAGCTATTCGCAATGTCCACATTGTAATACCTTCTGTGACTATAGCTCTCTGCTTTGGTTTATTATCCTAGATGCAGTCTATGACACTTATCTGTTGTAGGCACGACCTACCATATATCAAGTTGTCAAGGAAATGATTGATAAAATGGGTTATGAGGTCAGCATAATTTGGAAGCTCACATAATAACATGTTGATTCACTTGCCCCTTCTATCATGATGTTTGTACTTTTTTTCCAGGTAAAACTTGTTCGTGTAAACAAAAGAATTCAAGAAGCATATTGTGCTGAACTCTATCTCACGAAGGTACTAATTTTGATAATGAAACTGCTTCGTTTTAATATATAACATTCTAAACTAGATACCACCTGTCCTGCAGAGAGAAGATCCTACAGACAGTATCACCTTTGATCTTCGACCTTCAGATGCTATCAACATCGCAGTTCGCTGCAAGGTATATTTATTATTCTTGTTGAAGGTTTTGCTAGATGCTAATTGATTCATTAAGTAGTCTGAAGTTTTCAGTTCTTGCCCTTCTCTTTGTTTCTGTAGTGGCTTTCCTTTTGATATTGGACCAATTTCTGAATCTGGTTTGTCTATTTTTTTAATAAATAACAATGCTACTCCTATGTCACTAGTTCATTGAGACAGTTAAGAAATCAAGAGACATGCTACACTGGATTTAAGATTGGACCAGTTAGATTACATCTCTGAATCAGCATTGCCTTTTTTTAATAAATTATGATGTTAGTCCAATTAGAGATGGCAACGGGTACATACCCGCTAGATAGTACCATCCCATACCCGCACCCATTACAGATATTTATACCTGTTCCAATACCTGTACCTGCATGCGCGTATAAAATCTTACGTCTATGTCCAATGCCACAAGTTCACCGAGACAGTTAATGGTATGAAGTGACATGCAACATTGGATGTTAATATACAACATTAGCCCACGAAAGTAAGCAGTTGCTATGAAATAAAAAATGGACACTTGCTTGGATTTACAATGTTTACAAAAAAATTTAGAACATCTGTGAAAAATCCTTACTCTCCATATTGATTTTACTTTCTTGACACGAACAGGTTCCTATTCAAGTTCATAGAAGTCTTGCATACAGTGATGGCATAAGGCCAGTTGAGCCAGCAAGAATGGCGGTAGCAGCTGGTGTATCGGAGGGGCTGTTGTTTACAGAACTTGACAGGTATTTTACAAATATACTTGATGTTTGTTATAGATTGCCTGAAACCAATAATGTCATGCAACAGCTGTAAGAATGCCAGTAACTTTGGTTTATATCTTCCTACAGACTTGTACTTGCATGCTTCCGTAAATTATCCCACATACAAACGAAATATTCACTCTGAATTTTGATGTACACGAGTGGGGCAGCAGACGCTGTATAAAATAGTTACTTGTGAGGGCAAAGAGGAACCGATAAATTGATACATTTTCACAGTTTGCATTGGGTGCAGTTTGAGGAGATTCATATGCACTTCACTTTTTAAGATGTAGAAAGCTTACCAACTGACCTATTACACTTGCACTTTTTATTAGACCTGATGGACAGCCCTGTGTTGAGGCTCAAGAGTTTGGATTAGTGCGGAACATGCTCATCGCAGCTGTTGAAGAGAGATACAAGGATGCCGGTAACAATACTATCACTCATTATGGCTTCATTCCAATTCATCCAGTTATCAAGTTAATGTTTCCTGAGAATCTTTCTTGAAATTGTTTGAAATGTTAAATAAGCATAACTCTGTTTCCTTTGCGAGTTGCAACCATCTTTCTGTACTTTGCAAAGGACCCTGAGCACAATATATCACCCTGTATGCGTTAATGTTGGAAAATAGTAAGCTTTAGTTTAAATAGCAGACTTGGTGCTGTTTTCTTTAAAATGTTGATTGGTTTATTTCTCGGTTTCTACAGCATCATGGAAGGACAAACTGATGCAGCTGAGGTCCAAGCGGAAGAACTGGGCCTGACAGGTTCTAAACTCGTATAGCTCTATTTTCCAGTCATTCTCCCGTCACGGATTTGTGATTGCTTCTCACTCTTGACAGTGTGGTCCGTCTTGATGGTGTAAATAAAGATGACGACCTGCTGAATTCCAGTGTGCATTCCAGATGAGTTGACACTGGTTATGGTTCTATGTAACTAGTTGTACATATTATATGGGCTTGAGAATTGGCTTCTGTAAATTCATACTAAGCTTCCAAGCAAAAACTAAAAATCTGTCATATTTGTGGGCGCCAATGTGTATGCTGTCGGAATTAAAATATCTTCTGCGACATCCTGCCCCAATTGGAATTTGGCCCATGATGGTTTATGTGTGTGCAATGGAGGTTTAGGCCTAAATTGGTGGTTGTGGTGAGTTGTACAAATATAGTATATAGGGTCAATTGGATCCATATTATTATAATTTTTTAACTTCTCAATTACGTCATTGCTATTTGTATATTCGAAACCCAGGTTACTCTACCTACTCTACGTGAAATGAAGTTGAAAGCGTAAGCAGGATAGTGGAAGTGTGAGGTTCGGCCTGCCAGTGTGTGTGTGCCGCGCAGGCTGTCCGGCATAGAACAGGACTTATTCACGGGTGTTTCTAATTTACGGGCGTCCGCTAGTTTGGATCTGTACGGTTGATTTCAGACAGCCTCATGCTTTTCCGTTTTTGGTATGTGTGTGGGTCCCAACTCAACTCACTTTCCCTTCCGCGGTCCCCTGGGATCTCCGACAGCGGGCGAAAATATTAAATTTGCTATGCATTCTTCAAAGTAGGACATAACTAATGTACGGCCGGCCGTAAATTAAGCCGGCCGTACGGCCTATCGGGTATCACATTTTTATCTGCTTTCCCTTTTTGGAAAAAAACTACACTGGTGATTCCTAAATGAAAAACACTGCATAGATAGAATATATAATTTTATTCAGAATACATACATATTATTACAGAACTGCCAAATGTGATAAGCATATCAATTTAGTTTACAGGAGTCTATTTACACATTGATTTGCCTCTCCCTCATTCCTTGACTAAAAAACTACATCACAGACAAATATTAAACTTTCATGACTCTGTTGTGATACGCATGCATCTCACAAGAAAGAACTACAAAATCTTATTAACACAAACACACATTGCCTCAGGACAGATTTGTTGTGATGCTGAAAAGTTGCTTTTGATGGACAAACTAAACAACATGTGTTGAAGTTTCCGAACTGATGGGTTGATACACCTCATTGCCCTCCATCTCCATATGTATAATGAAATGTTGTAGACCTGATTAAATGCAAAAAATATATTCATTAGGGATTTCGATGCTGGTTAAGTAAGAAATCGGGAAGAAAAAGAATATGCATAATTGACTGACCAAGAAACACTGATCTGCCTATTTAGAAACACATTATTGCCTTTTAAAATGACTTATTTTGCTGATACTTACAGGACAGTGGTGGGAGCACAAAGGAGAGAGGCAGAGGAAAGCTCACCTTGGCACCAAAAAAAAAATACAATGATGGGAGCCTTACAGCTACATGGCGGGTTATAGTGCCGATTTGTTGAGGAATCTTGCAGACAAAAAGAAAAGGAAAATCAGGTTTCAAGTTCCGAACACCATTTTTGTGTGACTGAAATGAGGAAAGAAAACAAAGATTAGTGAAAGAATAGTAAATGCAGTTAGTATTAGGAGTAAATATCATCAAAGGCTAAATACCTCTAGTAACAAACATTGCTAGTTCTATATGACCCACATTATCATATTTTTTGCTAATTCGGAAACATAACATTGCTTAAAATTTCAGATGATATTATTACCTAATCAAGAATCGTATTATTGCCGCAAATAATTACATAATTTGCTAATCCAGAACAACATTATTACCTAATGAAGTACATTTAATTGCCTACTCTCATAGCTAGTATTTCTTTCTAACAGCCTTCTAAAGTTCAATAACTAATCAGATGCACCTATAGGCATGTCATATTGGTGATATCTCAACTATAATATTTGATAACCCAACTGACCTAATTGCACTGGTCGTGCAACAACAACATCAAACATACACAACCTACCACGATCGATAGTCAAATGGCAAAAAAAGGGAAAATGTGATATCTAAGGGGATGAATGCCCAGGCAAAGAGGAATGAGTGTAAGATTTGTAGGTCAACCAAGTCACACTGCTCCAAAAATGTATAGAGAAATAAGAAAGGAATATTTAAAATAATATCTAAATAGAATTTAAATGCCTCCTAAAATTCATACAATATAAATCTTCAGGCCTTATTCTCTAGCACCAAAACAGTATGGACCAGTACAATCATTAGATTTGTGTGAGTCTGCTATGACACTAAAACAAGGAATTGAATCAATATGAATAACCAGAAAATTGCCTAAATTGATGAAGATAGATAACCAACAAAACAAAAAATTGAATCACTATTAATAACCAGCAAAATCACCTAAATTGATGAGGATAGCTAACAGCAATACAAGGAATTGAATCAGTATTAATAGCCAGCAAATCCACCAATTCAAGCCTTGTGTGAGCTTGTTCATGCCTAGCTGTACAACTAACCAGCAAACTAGACACAAACAATGAACCGGGGGGGGGGATGCTTATGGAACCATATCATTGCCCATCTGTAATTATATTATTCTCTAATTCCTACATATAAATTGCCTAAATGTTTACCTAGTGTTGATATTTTTGTTGTTACATATAGGGAAAATGCTTATTGGAAACTATATTATTGTCCATCTGTAATAATATTGTTGCTTAATTCCTACCTATAAATGCTTATAAGTTTTATAAAAATGCTAGTTTAGCATAAGTTGCATGCAATGCTTATGTACTAATAAGCAAAAAGCAGAAACTTTTCTAAATTGGTTCGTGTGAACATTTTAAATGCTAGTTGGATAGTATTAAAATCCCTATTGAAATTTATTAGAGTGCTAATGATGAACATGCATGCAACCAGTTTGAGGAATGCAAGATAAAAACTATCTTCCATGCATTAATGCAAAAAGCCAAAGACTATGCAGAAAAAATAAACTCAGTAAAAGAGATGGATGAATGCAAATTTAATCTAAAAGGAAACTGAAAATTGCTTATCATAAGCTATAGAAATGCTACAAGGAATAGGCATAATTGCGGGTGAAAAATAGTGTAGTTGTCATCGTAATCAATATTTCTTAAACAAAAAATAGAAACTACAAGTTGCCCAGAAAAATGTGTTACTGCTAGTGGGTGTGTGCAAGGTTATTATTTGTATCGCAGAAGTAGGTGAAATCACATTATGCGAGGTTATTTTCGAAAGAAAAACAAGTGTATGATTCTACATATGCAAAAATGTCCTACCAATTTAAAAAGAAGCATTATTAAGCTAAGATTAGTCTTATCACCGCCACCCACACCAATATGAATATATTATGTAAAAACCATTTAGAAAGAACACTGTTTGAAATGTGTTCTTCATCAGTAAGCTGCCTTTGTCTGTGCTATGAAAAACTAACACAACGTCGAAAGCTAAAGATTTTGTAGAAGCTTCCATTTCATGTGCTAAGTGCTGATGTTCCCCCGACAAATAGCCACCCACTAGCAGCGAGAGGAACTAGACATATCATTTCATATACTGGACTAGAGAAAAGGTGGGGGTCTGCTTGATTCACCTTCCAGCTAGCAGCAAAAGACGGTGTCATCTCCAGGGCCTCAAATTTGCAGCCAACATATGCTGAAACATAAAGAAAACACTAAGGTGGATTGGAAGGTGGGGTAAAAATGTGAAGAAAATGAAGTAAAAATGAAGATCTTGTTCAAGGGGGTCTCCGAAATGGTCTGACGCCCCTGCCCTTTCACCCCCCACCCGATGCAGAGGATTTGAGCCCACTCCCCTGCACTTCTACTAAAATCTCTGCTGGTGGATACGAAAATCAACCAGCAAATGTTAAAACAACCTCTACTTCCCTAAACCATCCCCCAACAAAATTACTACCAAAATGTCGCCAAAACAACAGATTTCTCTACTACTAAAAAAAGGCTAAGAGTGACAAAAAATTCAGCAGTCGGTCTTTCATCCTTCGTCATTTGGTTTTCGTCCGTCCGCCCCACCCCGCCCACCTATCCCGCGACCTCCGTTAAAAAAAAAACAGGATCTCGATCCCGTCTGTTGCCGCCTCTCCCATCGCTGCGCGCGCCGTCCTCCGCCCGCCGCCGTGCGCGTCCTCCTCCCCGGCCCCGTGCGCGGCCTCACCCATTCGCGTTTCCCCCTCGCCGTCACCGTCTGAAACCCAAACACCATGTCGAGTCCGCCTCCTTGGACCACCGCCACCGCTGGACCCGACTGCCTGCAGCACCAGTCCATTGACGCCGCTACCGCCGGACTGCACCGTCGGCTCGTCGAACTCCGGTCTGTAAGCACCGTTGTCCCGTCCACACCCTGATATGCTGATCATTGGCCAAAATCAATCCCGGAGGGGGTGCCGCAGCTAACCTGTTTTGATTTTTGAATTGCTAGAACCCTGCTCCGCCCTCCAATCCAGACGTTGCGTAACACATCGCGCCGCCGCGCAGTTCCTGGCATCCCGTCCTCCCGTCGAGACGGTGGTCGCTGCTAATCCGCGCTCCGTCCACTACCTGACGTCGCCACGATGCGCCGCCACGTCGCGCTGCCGCACAGTTCCGGCATCCCGTCGTCACATTGTGTCGGAGGACCGCTGGCACGTCGTCACCATCTGAGGTAACATCCACGGCTAGTTCTACGACCTCATCAAGCTCCTTCACATCGGCGGCGACGCGCCTGACACCAACTACGTCGGTCAGTCCCCCTGCCTCTTCTAGCCTCCTGCGACCTGTGCTGGGTTATCGTCAATCTATTAATTTGTCAGGTGGTTCAATCTGGTTCTCGTCAATCTATTGATCCTGCTGGGGAACTGAGGTGCTCGGGCTTCAGGGCTGGGAGCACCTGCGATGAGCTTACTAACGCTAAATGGATTGTTGAAGCTCTGTTGCTTCATTGTTCAATAACTGTTTCATGTTGTTATTATGCTTTGGATTAGTCGATTTGGGTATCTGTTGACTGCATATTGTATTTTATGTCCGTAGCCATCATTTGAGCTGACACTGAGCTTCAATAATTGCAGCTAATGTTTATCATGGTGACCTGAAGCCCAAGAATATTTTAGCGAACTCTAACTACAAACTGAAAATATGTCACTTTGGACTAGCACGAGTTGCATTCATAGATACCCCAATAACAGTATTTGGGATGGTATGTAAGGGGGAAAAATTTGTTCTTTTGTTTATTGGATTGAATGATAATGGATATCAAATTTGATACATATGCCCTACAGGATTATGTTGCAACAAGATACAAAGATCCCGAGCTTTTTGGATCCTCCTCCTCCATGGTGAGCCCTATAGTTATATCATACAAATGCTCACTATATTGACAGAGGAATTCAATTAGCAATTACGATTCTTTGAGCATATTATTCTCTCCCCCCCCCTTTGACAATGAGTTCTATCATGGCATGTTACTACATTTCACCATTGTCTTGTTAAATAACTCTGTATATATTTAGGTGGAGATATAAATGCTTGTCTTTGTTGTTCTATATTTCATTTTTTAATTCCTTTTTAGGTTCGGAATGAGAAAGCAAGAAGGTACTTGAGCAGCATGAGAAAGAAAGACTCAGTTCCATTTTCTCAGAAGATTCCCAATGCAGATCTTTTGGCACTTAAAATATTGGAAAAGCTATTAGCGTTTGACCCAAAGGACGTTCAACTGCAGAAGAGGTAATCCTTTGGTGCTCTGCCACATTAATTTTTTCTACTGCCTCAGTTCATTTCCCTCTATGAAATTGGGCCTGTGATGTTGCTTGCAACCTTACTTGGTAATCCTAAGTGTTTGTGAGGTTCTTTAAATACCCTTTTGTGTTAGGCATTGCGTGATCCATACTTCAAATGTCTTGCCAGGGTTGAAAGAGAGCCATCCTGTCAGCCAATCAAAAAAGTGGAATTTGACTTTGAGCACAAAAGAATGTCAAAGGAAGAGATAAGGGAGTTGATATTCCGTAGAAACTGGAATATCACCCACAATTGCTGAATAGCTACATGAACGACACAGAGAGGACAACCTTTCTCTACCCAAGGTTTTAGCTTTTCTGTATTTTCACATTTATGGTGCTTTCTACATGCATGTATTTACTCATGTATTCCTTCGTTTCAACTATCTCATGGGATATGGGAATACTCGTTGGCTATGTTACACAGTGATGTTGAGCAGTTTTCTGATCTTAAAGAAAGAGTAAATGTCACTGGCGGTCCCCAAACTTGTGCCGAGATTTCAAGTAGGTCCCGGTACTCTCAAAATGCACATCTAGGTCCCTGAACTTGTCCCGAGTTCTCATCCCGGTCCCGGTACTCTCAAAATGCACGTCTAGGTCCCTGAACTTGCTAATCCATTTCATATAGGTCCAAATCTCCATAACATGCTCTCCAAACAGTACGATTAAGTGAACTAACAGGTGGGGCCCATATGGCAGTCACAGCGTCATCGATCAGAGCGTGTACAGCCCCTGACTAAAAGAACTGAAGAGAGAATGAGTAGTGTTAGCTTAGCTCTACTCAATGTTCAATAGCTGACAACATTCAGCAACGTCCTATTGGCTATTGCTGAATGTTGCTGAATGGTGTCAGCTATTGAACATTGAGTAGAGCTAAGCTAACACTACTCATTCTCTCTTCAGTTCTTTTAGTCAGGGGCTGTACACGCTCTGATCGATGACGCTGTGACTGCCATATGGGCCCCACCTGTTAGTTCACTTAATCATACTGTTTGGAGAGCATGTTATGGAGATTTGGACCTATATGAAATGGATTAGCAAGTTCAGGGACCTAGATGTGCATTTTGAGAGTACCGTGACCGGGATGAGACCTCGGGACAAGTCCAGGGACCTAGATGTGCATTTTGAGAGTACCGGGACCTACTTGAAATCTCGGGACAAATTTGGAGACCGCCAGTGAAATTTACTCTTAAAGAAATGTGATGCTGAATCCCACAAGACAACAGCAGGCTGCTACCGCATCTGGGAAAAAAAAGGTGATGGTTTGTCCCAAAAACGAGGCCCCTCGAAGGTACAAAATCTTTCTGGCGACAATGCCTTTCTCCGCTGCTCTCTTGAGTTGTTCAGTTTAGTTGATCGAGTCTAGACCTCCATGTTTTGAATACACACTTATTTGTTGCCTACAGCTATCCACTGCTAGCTGAAATGCTTCTCGATTCATGATCCTCTTTCTTATTTGGTGATGGGATTCTGCTGGTCAACTGGATTAGATAAGTGGTTTCATGTTTTTTTACTTTAATTTGGAGCAATCACTTGAAACAATCTGTATCTTTGGATTAATTATGTCTGGTTGAACAGGTATTGCTTTTCCTTCAATCCAGGCAGTTTCACAACTGATAAATGCTAAAAGCATCTTTGTTTTTTTCCTGGAAGATAAAACAGGTGCTCTGTTTACAAACAGTCCACTGATAGGATCATTGGCACATTATTTCTGATCTCAATGAATAAATGCCAAAACAAATACAAGGAGAATAGTTTGGCAAATCCAGCATAATTCTTAGGAGGGGCTTATTTCCACCTATAGATAACTTTAACCTCGCAGTGCATCTATGACAAAAATTGTAGAAGAGGCTTAGGAGGAGCTCCATTAGTCCAATGGCGGTAGGAGAGGCTGGAGTCCTTCCAGACCCACCATTGGCTCCGCCTCTGGTTTGAGTACTTGCCTGCCGTTGTTTAAGTAGACCTAGCTGAAATTGTCAGGTACCAGACAAAAAAAAATTTGTATGGGGATGAAATAGTTTCAATTAAGCGTCCTGTACAAATTATGTATGCCTTAAGCACTTTCTTTTCATATATGCACAATGGAGAAACTATATTTATGGCACCGTTTTAATTATGCGTTTGTGTTATTTGTTCATGCTTGGTTGACAATGTTACATAACATTGCTATTTTGGTGAATAATCTTTGTGCTGCGGTTATAATTTTTTTTCTGCCCGTAGCAACGCACGAGCATGAACCTAGTGACTAAAAAAACACCTATATCTAAGCTGCCAAAAAAATGGGATGGGTCAGTTTCACTCACCCGTGTGCAATTTTTTTCTCTGGCAGAGACCGCAACAAAACCTTCATGTGCTAGAAATCTGAGCAAAAACCACGTATGAACAAGGGGGATGGGGTCTAGAAGAACACATCGCACAAAAAAAGGACCCCTCACCTGACCCTGTGCTTTCCCCCCACCAGATTGCAGAGGAGCACAGGCAGAGCGCGTGGGGAGATGTTGATGTCTCCTTGCAACCAAAAACCACAGAAAAAATCAGAGACAAAAAGGGGGACGGGGATTTCAGCTACAGGAAGGGAGAGGTATGTGGAATCGCTGACCTCAATTCTGATTCTGCTCTGCCAGATTCCGAGCCACGAGATGCTGCTGCTGCAGATCACCAAAAAAGCCCCAAAATCATAGACGACTTGTAGAGAGATTCAGGGGTGCGCGGGATGGGGATGAACTCACCTATCTGATCTGCGTTTCCTGCACTCCTCCCCCGCCCCCTCCACCCCTCCGGATTCCTGCTGCTCGAGGCGACGACCTCAACCAAAAAAAACCACAACGAAATCCTGGATCAACCGCCGTGGATCGAAAATGATACTGCGCGGGAGGAAACATTCACCTGGGTATGATCTCCACTTCAACCCCGCGCCGATTCCCCGCTGCGTGTCCAGATGCGCGCGGTCAAAATCGCCGATGGGTGTGAGAGCAGATGGAGGAGAGAGAGAAAATCTAGAGAGAGAAGATGAGTAGAAGAAATGAACAGGCGCGCGACCCGATGTTTTCAATAAATTTCCCTCTGGTTTGTATAAGGTGGGACTAGACTGTCAGGGGCCGAGCGCCGCGTGCGAATGACGAAACATTGGACCGGCTCGTTCGATGGACGATGGACGGTGGATTGAATCAGCCATTCCACCGGACAAAAAAAATAGCCTGCTGTTATATAGTCATTAGGGCATGTACAACCCACAGACGGGGTTCCGTTTTTAAACACCTCGAATCTACCATACAGACAGGTATAAAGACACATGATACAATCCAGAGACCGAGTCTATCTATAAAGCTGTTTAACGCTTTGCATATAGGTAGGATCAACTTGTAAATAAATTTCTGTATACCATTGTGTGATTAGTTGATAGAAATATATGAAGCATAAATAAGAGCAACTGAATTACAAGATATTCTCTCTACATACGCAATAGTGGTTGTTCAGAACTTCACTAACAATAGCACTAAAAAATTCCAGCAATTACAAGTCATCAAGGACAACAAACCGACAAGAAACAATCCTAAATCATCTACAAACCTAATCGATTCTGTTACTTGCAAATTCCACCTAATTTCACCAGCACACAACTAAAACTCTAGCAGTCATTTCATCAAGCACCTGGCGAGCACCAACAATAGCTACCCTGATTCCTCACAGCGACACAGCCACCAACAATAGAAGGCGGAGCTTCTTGCCGAGCTCCCGGGAGCGGACGCGCTGCATGCTGCTGGACCTCCTGTTGCCGTTGGGCAAGCTTCGGGCATACCTGCACCTTTCCCTCCCCATACCCATAAGTTAATTATCCAATCACTACCCTACCCATAACCTGCCCACTTTAATTTGTCCATACCCATTGGATAACGGAGAAATATATCATGGATATGGGTAAGGCCATATAACACAGGATATGAATAACAATAAAGCCTGGTCCATTACGTACAGCGCTAAAGCAGTGAGCCTGCAGAGCGATTGTTGCTTGATGCTTATGATACAATAATTTGAGATAATAAATAATATTTAAAAGAGAATCCTCTCGACATGCACTACGTGTGGATCGATAACAATAGACTCGATTTGTATCTCTACAGCTGGGGTTACACGAAAAATTAAAAAAAAATTGACAATGTTATCATGCGCCACGAGCTTAGGCGCTAATCAACGCCTTTATTTGACGATCGCTGCCGGATACAAGATGACTACTGAAGTGTTGATTGCAGTTTCCTTCCCAGCCGACTTCCGTCGCCACTCCCTGGTGCCATTTGCCTATCGAAACTGAATGGCAGTGTCATTTCCTAACATCTTAGTTCTAGTCCTACAACAAAATAGATGAAGTTAGAACTTAATAGTGTTGATTGCAGTAAGCATAACCATCAATTCACAATTACAAAAGATAACAAAAGTGTACTAGTCTTAACAGTAAAACAGTACTTACCGTAGCCATCAAAATAAGAAAAAACAAGTGATGCCATGCAATACTGCAAGCAGGGAAAACAAGAAAGCCTACCTTAATCATCATTAGTTTGATCTTCTTCATTTGGAGTTGGTACAGATGATTCATTAGCAGGTATGCTATCTTCGACAACTCTAGGATCAACTGTTTGAAATAAAATAATGTTAGAAAGCCATATTCAGAGCAGTGGACATGAAGATCACGCAAGGAACTGAAATTGAAGTGATTGCATTTAAAGTATAAGAAAAGCAGCTGCATGAAAAAGAATCATTACTTGAGGCTGACACCTTCAGAGCATAAGTTAATTGAGTTGTTTTCCCTCTCTTCTGTGCCATCAGAGCTTCCAACAATCTCATGAGGTTCCATTTAGCTACTGCATACAAAATTCAATTAGCCATTGCACATCCAGTTCATAATCTAACATATTCAGAGATTAATAGCTACTGCACAGCCGCAGCTACTGCATACAAAATTTAATTAGTCATTGCACATCCAGTTCATAATCTAACATATTCAGAGATTAATAGCTACTGCACAGCCGCAGCTCGGCCGAGCTTCCAACAATCCCATGAGGAAGCTGGAGGAAGAGGATACGAAGGTGAGTATTTCTGAATCTTCTCAAGACAGTAAAGAAAAAGGCTCTGTCTAGACAGTTGTGTCAGTATCCTGATGGTGCATCTAGTGATGTAGGAGTACATAAATATCATCTGCTCAACTAGACAATAAGGTTTAAGAATAGAAAGCCTTGCAGATTTTCTTTGTGCATATGCTGATTCAGAACATTGGAGCTAATAGCACCTGATAGTAGCAGAAAACTTCACTAGAATCTGGAGCTAATACTGATGGCAAAGCTCTATAACTACCATACGTGCTGCACATAATATTGACTGGGCGATGGCCGATCCATCTAATTGCCACGGCAAGCAGATCCACGCAGCCCAAGAACTATAAATTCGCAAGGAAGAATTGGGGTGTTAGGGTGTGGGATTTTAACCTACTGCTGCTTGGCGGCCTGCTCCTTGAACTTGCTCGCCTGCTGAAGAATCAGGATCCACGACAAGCAGATCCACGGAATTTGAATCAGGAACTGGATGGGGAAAAAAGGTGGAAGCAAACAAAAATACAAGAAAGAAGATGAGGAGTCTATACCGGTGGCGATTGAGGATCGGACGACGGTGCCAGCCTCGCAGGAGAAGCTTCACGAGGTCACCCGCTGCGGCGGCGGCGGCCCGCGGCCGGAATCCTTCGTAGCGAATAGTTTGGGTAACGGGGAAGGATGGATAACCACAGTAATACCCTCCCTGTACCCTCCTCACAAATGGGTATATCCATACCCTATCCGTTTGAGATGGATACACCCGTACCCTACCCGTTTATCACGAATGTGGATATGGGCAACGGGTGCAGATATCCACCGGCAACTTGAGCTGGACTGCATCTTGCGCTCCATGATCGACAGCGCCTGATCCAGGTTCCCGTCCCTCACCTGCACCACGATGCCCCGGACCTGCTGCAACTGCCCATCGTGCCGCACCTCCATCGCCGACGGACGCACCACCGCCGCGATCCCCCGCGACGCCCTTGCCAATGTTTGTTGGAGAAATAGACAACTGTAAGTTTAAATTCCGAACTAGATTTATCATAACGAGAATTAAACCTAACATGCATGACTCTAACATACAGATAATACGTATATCATAAACATAATCTTAGAAAATATAATTATGAAACAGATCTGATCACAAAATACGTACTGTGCGGGAGCCGCCGGGAAGACGAAAGGCGCAGATGAGACGAAGACGGTCCTTTGAACGGAGCACAGCAACCGGCGTTGCAGACGACGGTACGCCGCAACTCCTGACTTGGACGGAGGACGAGCCGTGGCGAAGAAGATGAGCAGTCGCACTTAGCGCTTCCTAAAAACCTTATTCGCCCTCTCTCGGTGCAGTATCACAAGAGCGAGCGGTTTCGGAGACATGATCTCCCGTTCGCCGGTGCATGCTGTCGTTCGGGATGGATTAGACTATGATGGCAGCGCAGCAGCGAGAAAGAGGCAAAACTCTAGATTTGTAACCCTAGCTCAGTTTTGTAACTTTAGCTTGAGTTGATGTGTATTCTGATGGTAGCCTATGGGTTAGATATATAGGAGATCCATAGGACCTCCTCAACTTTCTCTAACAATGTGGGATTAAAGGTTTGCACCCTAACTCACTTCCTTCATGTACCATGGGCCTTTGAGATTTATTTGGAATTTCTGAAATTGTTCATGGGCCTAGCCCAAATTCCATCAATCCCCACCAGATCTCAAATACCCATCAGAGATTTTGCCTGTCTCTCACTACTGTTTATATACTAGTCTTTCAGCAAGGACTGTTAAGTTGAACTCTCGCTTAGAGCTTCAAGCTACACTCATTCACAACTTGAACAATGGACTAAGCCTTGAATTGCAAATTTTGTGCGAACAAGATTCACTCAAAGCCCGAACCAGTACACGACAGCCAGTAGCCTGCTCCGCGATTGGAGCATATACGTCGTACTCCCTGGTCTCTTCATGAGTTTACTAGAGATCACCCAAATCTCACAGACTGCGACGTTAGATAGTCAGACTCATATAGGTGTGTTCTTTCAAGAATGCTCTTTAGGACAGCACCTTTGCTCATAAGAACCAACAGAAACACATTAAGGCAAATAGCCAACATGCCTTACAGCAACTGAGAGTATTGCATCTTTTCTTAGAGAGGGTTTAACCATTACTCTCCTCAGTTCACCATCAGCTTGTTCTCCCCAAGTCCTAATTCACGAGATCTCCGATCACATAGGTTGGGTTACCACTGTGGCAACTTATACGGGTCTCATACCCATCTCCCTTGATGCACTATCTATCACATTCCGTGATAATCCTTTTGTAAAGGGATCTGCCAAGTTTTTGTCTATTTGAATATAAGTCACACTTATCACTCCGGAGTTACTCAACTTCCTGACAGACTTCAGTCGTCTTTTAACATGTCTTGATGACTTTGCATTATCCTTAGCACTGTTCACTTTGACTATCACCGTTTGATTGTCACAGTTCATAAGGATGGCCGGCACTGGTTTCTCAACCACAGGCAAGTCCATCAAGAGCTCACGCAGCCACTCTGCCTCAACAGTGGCTGTGTCCAAAGCAGTAAGTTTTGCTTCCATGGTTGACCGTGTCAAAATGGTCTGTTTGCAAGACCTCCATGATATCGCACCACCTCCAAGGGTAAACACATACCCACTCGTGTTATATAGCTCATCAGCGTCAGATATCCAGTTCGAATCACTATATCCCTCAAGCACAGCAGGGTGCCCAGAATAGTGAATCCCATAACTCATAGTACCTGCTAGATAGCGCATAACCCTTTCAAGTGCATGCCAATGATCAGTACCCGGGTTTGACATGAACCTGCTCAATTTGCTCACAGCAAAAGAAATGTCGGGTCTCGTTGCGCTAGCTAAGTATATGAGTGAACCAATAATCTGCGAATATCTCAGTTGATCTTTGGTAATTTTTCTGTTCTTTCTCAACATCACACTGGGGTCATAAGGTGTTGGAGAAGACTTGCTGTCGATATAGTCAAAACGGCTCAAGAACCACATAATGGGATTGTGAAAGAGTAATCCCATTCTCAACCTTAATAAGCTTGATGTTAAGGATAACATCAGCTTCTCCTAGATCCTTCATATCAAAGCTCTTTGATAGAAAGGACTTGACCTCATTGATCACATCAATGTTTGTGCCAAAGATCAGTATGTCGTCCACATACAAGCATAATATCACTCCTCCACCCCCACCATAGCGATAGTACACACATCTATTAGTCTCATTAATGACAAAGCCTGCAGAAGTTAAAGTTCTGTCGAACTTCTCATGCCATTGCTTAGGTGATTGTTTCAACCCATACAAAGACTTCAAGAGCTTACACACCTTGTTTTCTTGACCTTTCACTACAAATCCATCAGGTTGATCCATGTAGATCTCCTCATCCAATTCTCCATTTAGGAAAGCTGTCTTAATATCCATATGATGAATGATAACACTATATGAGGCAGCCAAGGAAATTAATGCTCGAATAGTGGTCAATCTAGCGACAGGTGAATAAGTATCAAAGAAGTCTTTGCCTTCCTTTTGTGTGTACCCTTTAGCAACAAGCCGAGCCTTGAACTTGTCAATAGTACTGTCAGGCTTAAGCTTCTTCTTGAATATCCACTTATATCCTACTGGCTTGCAACCATAGGGTCGTTTAGTGAGCTCCCATGTCCCATTAGAAAGAATTGAATCCATCTCACTTTGGACTACTTCTTTCCAATCATCTACATCTGAAGATGCATATGCCTCTGCAATGGATGTGGGAGTATTGTCCACAAGGTACACAGTGAAATTGTCACTAAAGGATTTTACAATCCTTTGTCTCTTGCTCCTTCTAGGAGCTTCACTGTCATCATTCTCTAGGACATGATCATGTTCATCGGATTGTTCAGAAGACTCGATAGGTGCTGCAGGTTGAGGAGTTATCTCTTTCGAAAATCTAGAATTGCTATGCATATCTTTCATAGGAAAAATATTCTCAAAAAATGTTGCATCACGAGATTCCATAATAGTATCAACATGCACATCTGGTATCTCAGATTTAACCACTAAGAATCTATAAGCAATGCTCCTCTGAGCATATCCTTGAAAGACACAATCCACTGTCTTAGGTCCCAACTTGCGCTTCTTTGGAATAGGCACATTAACTTTCGCTGAGCACCCTCACGTGCGCAGATAAGAAAGTGATGGTTTTCTCCAATTCCACATCTCATATGGAGTTTGATCTTGATTCTTGTTTGCAATTTTATTCAAGACATGACACGAAGTCAATACAGCCTCCCCCCACCATGCCTTAGAAAGACCAGCTGTGTCTAACATGGAGTTAACCAAGTCAGTCACCGTGCAGTTTTTCCTCTCGGCAATCCCGTTTGATTCGGGAGAATAGGGAGGCGTCCTCTCATGAATAATTCCATGCTTCTCACAGAATTCATCAAATATTTTGGGAAAATACTCGCCACCACGATATGACCTTAGACGATTGATCTTTCTCTCTAGTTGATTCTCAACTTCAGCTTTATAGATTTTAAAGTAGTCTAACGCTTCGTCCTTAGTTTGCAACAAATAAACATAGCAAAATCTAGTCGCATCGTCAATTAACGTCATGAAATATCTTTTCCCACCATTTGTCAACACACCATTCATCTTACATAGATCACAATGTATGAGTTCTAGAGGTGCCAAGTGTCTCTCCTCAGCAGCCTTGTGAGGCTTCCGAGGTTGCTTTGATTGCACACAACTATTGCACTTAGAACCTTTGGCAATGGAGAATTTCGGAATTAAACACATGCTGGAAAGCCGAGACATCAAACCAAAATTAACATGACACAAACGTGAATGCCAAACACTCGCATCATCGCTAACGTTGCCACAAATATGGTTCGCCGACTTATTAAAAAATCAGCAAGAGAAAAGCGGAACAAGCCTCTGCAATCATAGCCTTTACCAATGAATTGTCCATGTTTCGACACGACAAACTTATTGGACTCTAACACTACCTTAAACCCGTCCTTGCATAGGACTAACCCGCTGACCAGATTCTTGTTGATAGTGGGCACATGCTGCACGTTCCTCAGCTGCACGATCTTTTCCGAAGTAAACTTCAGATCTACCATGCCAACACCATGAACAGAAGCATGTGAGCCATTCCCCATCAGCACAGAGAAGTCCCGGACGGTCTGGTAAGAAGAAAACATAGAGATGTCAGCACACACATGAACATTAGCACCCATATCAAGCCACCAACTCGTGGATTGAAAAACTGAAAGAACTGTAGGTAAATTACCGTACCCATCTCCAGTGTTGCTCATGGTCACCATGTTGACATCCTTGGACTCATTTGCTTTCTTGGCCCTGCGGTCTGCCCGATCTGGGCAATCCTTGGAGACGTGTCCAAGCTTACCACATGCATAGCACTTTTCCAAAGCCTGGTTCTTCTTCTTCTTGAAGGTAGTGGTCTTGTTAGGCTTGTTGTTCCCTTTGTTCTTGCCATGTGGGAACTTCTGGACCAAGTTGGCGCTGGACTGACCTTGATCTTCTTTCTCAGGCACGTCCTTCTTCCGAGCCTTCTCCTCAACATCAAGAGTCGCTATCAGATTTTCAACTGATATCTCCTGTCTCTTGTGTTTCAGAGTTGTGGCGAAGTTCCTCCACTGAGAAGGCAACTTTACAATAATGCATCCAGCCACAAACTTATCATGAATAGGACACTTAAGGAGATCAAGATCCTTGACAATGCACTACACCTCATGCGTCTGTTCCACCACAGAACGATTATTCACCATCATGTAGTCATGGAAACTCTCCATAAGGTACAGTTCATTGCCCGCATTTGTTGCATCATACTTTGCAACCAGAGCATCCCATAGCGTCTTCGCCTCTGTCTCATCAATGTACACACGGACTAATCCGTCTGACAGATTGCTAATAATACATCCAATAAAGAGATTATTGGCATCATCGTACTTCTTCTGCTCTTCAGCAGTAAGTACACCCTCAGGCTTGCCAAGTCTCATGTCCCAAATGTGCATAGTAGTAAACCAGAGGCGAACCTTGGACTTCCAGATCTTAAAGTTCACGCCAGTAAACTTTTCTGGCCTTAGTGACTCAGCGAAACCAGCCATTGTTAAATCAACAGATAGCATATAATAAGATTTTTGGATTGTTGGAGAAATAGACAATTGTAAGTTTAAATTCCGAACTAGATTTATCATGACGAGAATTAAACCTAGCATGCATGACTCTAACATACTAGACAATACGTATATCATAAATATGATCTCAGAAAATATGATTATGAAACAGATCTGATCACAAAATACGTACTGTGCGGGAGCCGCCGGGAAGACGAAAGACGCAGACGAGACGAAGATGGTCCTTTGAACGGAGCATAGCAACCGGCGTTGCAGACGACGGTACACCGCAGCTCCTGACTTGGACGGAGGACGAGCTGTGGCGAAGAAGATGAGCAGTCGCGCTTAGTGCTTCCCAAAATCCTTATTTGCCCTCTCCCGGTGCAGGATCACAAGAGCGAGCAGTTTCGGAGACCTGCTCTCCCGTTCGCTGGTGCACGCCGTCGTTCGGGATGGATTAGACTATGACGGCGGCGCAGCAGTGAGAAAGAGGAAAAACTCTAGGTTTGTAGCCCTAGCTCAGTTTTGTAACTTTAGCTTGAGTTGATGTGTACTCTGATGGTAGCCTATGGGTTAGATATATAGGGGATCTATAGGATCTCCTCAACTTCCCCTAGTAATGTGGGATTAAAGGTTTGCACCCTAGCTCACTTCCTTCATGCACTATGGGCCTTTGAGATTTATTTAGAATTTCTGAAATTATTCATGGGCCTAGCCCAAATTCCATCAATGCCTCCACTTGCCGCCGGCACCGCCGCACACTCGCTATCCCCCACCTACTCGTGCTACACGCTCCCTTCGAAGGTGAGGAGAGTGCGAGGTCCTGATGAATCAGGTGGATTGGGCGAAGTGAGAGCCAGAAAATATGTCAGGAGATGGATTTGGTGGGTGGAGATGGATTTGGTGTGGAAAACTCCTGCACCCCCAAATCTGCTTGGGTGTGGCCATCGGCCGCTGCTGCGCGGGATCGGAGCGTGCCATCGGCTCTAGGAGACGAGGCTGTACAATGGTAGCTGTGTCGTCTCCTCCACCTTGGAGCACGGGACAGGGGCGTCACCTCACGAGACGACGGGGAGCCCGTCTCTCAGCTGCACTGGGGGCTTTTCTGAAAAAATTTCATCACCGAGACGGGAAAAAGACGCGCATTGTACGTGCCCTTACCTTCAAAGTAGCATAATAAACTTTTTAAAAGCTATTTTTTTCGAGATGTGGGATAACTGGGTGTAAAATATGGGCGGGGGTGGAAATAAAAGTAACTTTCAACAAAAAAAATATAACAAAAAAAGAAGGAAGTGAAAAAAATATATCAAAAAAAGTTTTGATAAAAACAGTTGTTAAAATATTTGTTAAAATTTGTTGACATAGCTCAAAATGTTTTTTGAGTAAAAAATGTATTGAGTAAACAAAATTGCGTGCTTAAACATTTGTGAACTAATCAATTACGAGAAGAAAAAAGATTACTATCGCAAAATAAATAAAATTTGATTGAGGGAATTTTAAGAAACAAATTGAAAAAATTTGGAGAGAAAACTTTTACATCCAAACAAAAAAAGTTTGGGTAAAAAAAATTTTGCATCAAGAAATCGGGGTAAAAAATTTTGTATGAAAAAAAAACTCATCTCCCCAGCACCGGCGCCGGGCCTCCCCGCCGCCAAGCCGCGCCTCCCCGGCGCCGTCGAGCCGAGCCGCGCCACCCCGCCCCCTCCGCCGCCGGCGCCGCGCCGGCCCCGCCCCCGCCGCCGCGCCGCGACTCCCCGGGGCCGCCGCTGCCCCTCCCTGTCGCGCCGCCGCTCCACCTCCGCCCCCGCTGCCGCGCCACCTCTGCCCCGGGCGACGCGCCAGCGCCGCACCGCTGGGAGCCTCCTGCTGGATCTGGGAGGAAAGGGTTAAGGGAGGAGAGGAAAGGGAAAGAGATAAGGGAAAAAGAAAAAAAAATAAAGGAAAGGAGGAGGGGGAGTCTGCGGGATGGATAGCGTGAGGACTGAGAGGAATCGACCGTGAGTTTTGAAACTCATGGACGACCGCAGAAACAGCATTGGGCTTATTCACGTATATCGAGAGAATGCTCTTGGCATCCAAAAAGAAAAGGGATTGTTATTGCTCATTAACGGTGTCTAGTGTAACCCATAATTAAAACTGAGGAAATGAAACACCCATGTCCTCAAATGTTCGTCTAAGTATGACTACTTCCGTTCCGGATATTTTGGTTTGTCTTAAGTTAAAGTAGTCTAAATTTGACTAAATTCAAAACTTATAAGAAGAATATTAATATTTCACAATTAAATAAATTATAAAAATATATTTCATAATAGATCTAATTATTTTAATTTAAAATTTAAAATATCATTACTATTCTCTATAAATTTGTAGAATAGTTTAAGTTAGGACAAACTAAAATATTTTATATTTTAGTATGGAGAGAGTACATGATAAAAGTTTGTGTCGGTATAGAAGACCACATCTTCACATCAAATAAGGACGAACTGCATGTTTAATAATAAGAAGTAAAATGGATCAGCCAGTAAAGCTTATATTCTCTAATTTGATAAACAAGAAGACTGAAACAAAGAGAGAGAAAAAGCGTCGATTAACCCTGTAGGCGAAGGAAGGACAAACAATGGACCTGTGAATGCCAATTCATTTGGGACAACGGATGAACTTGAACATCAATTGAGTTGGTGTGCCTTTTATCCTTTGTATATGTTCAAATTAGTACAAATTAACCTTAACTAACTAAATTGTTGCACTAATAACCTCAGCAGCTTAACAATGGTTTAAGCACTGCTTAGCAATGACATATGCCGAATCGAACCAATCGCTACATACAATACTCCAATGCGAATTCATTAAATTTCTTACCCATTGTTTCCCATTTCTTCCTTTGTCTACTTATGCACTAACTCTTGTAGCGGCTACAATGACAGAGCTAGATGGAGGACGATGGGACATGCTATTTGTTATCATGTGGTTGCCATGCATCTTCTTTCCTAGGTTAGGGCATAATATATATATGGTAGCTAGCACAGGGATGTAAATGGTATGCATATTTTTCGTCCGTATTCGAATTCGATCTGGTTTGGAAAAGTTTTTATCCGTCGGTATCCGATTCCAGATATTCAATATCCGTAACTGATCCGTATCCGAATTCTAAAAAATTATATTTTCATGATGTCGATATCTATTACATTCTTATCCGGCAAAAACTAACACTATCCGTATCTGACTCCGTATTTGAATAAAATTATGAAAATAAATATAATATCAGTAGTATTCGATCCGTTACATCCCTAGCTAGCACCCTCGGCCCGCGTGGGGTGGCAAACTAGGATCAACCTCAATTCAACAAAGATTTTATAATAAAGATACTAGCCATAGGAAAGACAATTTATAAATTTTTCTAAAACTTGTGGGTGGGCTTTATATTTTTAATTTAACATATGACATGGTTAAGTAGTGCTTAGTCCCATGGTTACTTGGTCCGCTACTAAACTGTTATTAAACCAGGGTGTGATGACATAAGGCCAGTCTCTGTGCGAGTTTCATGGGCATAATTATCTAGACTGAGAACTAGATAATCTACTTATCATATCAATAAAATTGATGATAATATTTAATGTTATGAAATCCTCTATGAAACCCCATTGAAACTGACCTAAGTGCACTAATTTAGATAATTAAGAGATTTAGTTGCTCGAGTCGAGATATATGGGATGAATATTACAGTTTTGTAATATAAGTAAAGGATAAAACACCCTTTTCCCTTTGCCAATGACCCAACGGTAGCAGTCAAAACCTACACCTCAAGCAGGCCATTGTGCCCAAGATTAAATGGGCCGGGTTGGCAATTGACACGTATCTTACCAACTAAGCCTGGTGCATTCTCTCAAAGCTCAGATGTAACACCCCTATGTTAATCGTGGTGCTAATCACATGCTTAACTCAATAATCATGGGGCTTAACTTGTCATTAGCGCTAATCAAGTTGCATAATAAACATCAACTTAGCTGAGTTCAATCCCATTTTTCGCCATGATCCGAGTCTCAAATCAAGTTTCACCCAAAATCAAAGTTGTAGACCTTCTCTTCCTCTGCAACTTCTATTTTGGCCAAATTTTAAGTTCCAACATAAATTTTGAGTTTTGGATTGTTAAAATCGGGTCAAATTATTCAAACTTGTTCACTGTTTCTTCATGTGCTTCCACTGTGCTATCCCGGCGCCCATACCAGCGACTGTGGTCGCCGGCGAGCCTCTCCACGCGTCGGCCATCGCACCTCGACCGCCGCTCGAGCCGTGCTTATCCAGTCCCGGCGCCCAACTCCGTTTTCCCCTCCCCTCTTCTGCTTCCTCGAGCTCGCACCGAGCCCGAGCACAAGCAGAGCCGCCGCCGGCACCCTCCGACCAAACCCCGCCGCCCCCTTTTGATTTCCTCGCGCCGCAACCCCCGCCGCCTCACCCCACACCTCCTCCGCCCTTTCCCCAAGCCCGGCCGACCCTCTCCCCGGCCGAATCGGCCATCCGACTGTCGGCTACCATTGCCATTCCACCGGAGCTTCGCCTCCTCCGTCGAGCTCCCTCTCCCGGCCCTCTTCCGTCCAAATCGATCGCGCGGTGAGCTTCGCCGCTGTCTCCTCCTCCTCCCAGCCCTCTTTCCCCTTCGATCCGGGCACAGTCGCTACCGGAACGTCGGTGTGCCGCCGCCCCTGCCCTGCCTCCACCGCACTTCCGCCGAGGGCAGCCCCTACGCGGGCCCCTGCAATGTGGCCGAGCTCCCCCGCTCCGCTGGCCCGCCTTGGCTGCGGGCCTGCCCTGCCGTGCCGTCGGCCGGCCACCGCCGACGGGGAATGCCATGCCGCCGCCGTGCCAGCCATGGCTGGCCATGGCGTGCATGAGCACGGGAGGGGCTAGGCTGGGCCTCTCACTGACCCGTGGGGCCCAGCTGTCAGCCCCTGTTTAGGATAGGGTTGTTTTCCAAAAATTAGTTAATTTCGGCTGAGATTTTGAAAATGCATAACAAATCACAAAAAAATGCTAAAAATGAAAATTAATTTTGTTAGCTTAGTTAGATCCAGTGGTTCAGAGGAAAATTATCCATGCTTGTGTTATATTAGTTTTGCATGTGTTATATTTTACTTTGTGCTCAAGATTATTTATTTTGTATCTGTAGTTCGGTTTGTCTAAAATCATAAAATTTATGCTGTAGCTTACTCTTTGCAAGGGTAGTTTACTATAAAATTTTCATGTGCATAACCTATGTGCATTTTTGTGGATCTATTGTTGTTCAGTTTCTATCCTAGGGCTAAAATAAATGTTTTATGCTATCAATAAATGTTGAAATTTTTTTGTTGCATACCTTATCAATGTATTGTCTTGCTGGTAAATTTTTGTGGCTATATCTTTTCTGCAAGTCAAGCTTTTGTGTTTGTTTAGGTTCTAGTTGTAGTTTTCCTTTTGTTGTTGCTAAATAAATCCTTGTATGCATATATGCTTTTCAATAATTTGTTTGATCAGTTGTAAATGATGCTATCTGTGTCATGATCATAATGAGGGTTAATTTTATTTGACTTGCTTAAGTTTGCTTGTTAGGGAAATAAATCTTACTAGTTGGTACCTTTACTTTATGTATGCTTAGCCTTTTCTAAACAAGTTGGATAATACTTTTGAAAGGAAACACTTTAGACTAAACTAAGTGAAAACTGAACTCAGCCATTTGTACCAAGTTGTTTTCTTTTGTTTTTGGCTTGCTATCGTTACTCGTTAAATGTTTGCCCAGTCCCGCCTTTCTTTATTGCCTTGCATTGCATCAGGAGCGCCATGCATCATTTCATTGCACCGCTATTCCTCTAATTCTTGCATGGCATCTTTTTCGTACGTGTAGATGCCACGAACGAAGTAGTCTACGAGCTGGTTGCTGAGCCGGACCAGGAGCCACAAGCAGGAGGGCAGCAGGGCGAAGAAGCAGTTGAGCGAGTTCCAGAAGAAATCGCTAACCCCGCTGACCTGCAAGACAAGCCCCGGAGCATAACCTTTAATTTCAACATTCGATGTTTATTTAAGTATTTTTGCATTTACGTTTCTGGAAGTTGTATGGAACCCTAGTATGCATGTTTCTCCCTAGGTACCTATGAGTATCTACTAGTAGGTGTAGGTCGTTAGTTCTGCCATACTTAATTAGGATTAGGTAAAAGACGAGTGATTCCTGTCACTTGCGAGATATATGACCTTGTTACTTCTGGCAAAGTTACTTGAGAATGAATCAATGAGGAAAGAGAAATGGAGACCAGGCGGAGATGATTTTGGTTATGAAATGCATGGGAAAGTGAACTTCCGCCTGTGTCGATTGAGGACCATACCGTTATTAGCCCTGATGACTGAGGATTGAACAGTACTAACCACATGCCGGGAGTAGGAGGTAGTCGAAACAAGTAAGCTCATTACTTGATTCACAACGATACTTTGAATCACGACTTGCTACTCTGGGAGTGGGATGATGGCGTGTGTTGTAGTCGCCCTCGGGTCCACTGGGTGTTCGCTGTGTGGGGCTCCTCACCCGGGTTTTGACAGGCGTGATTCAGACGTCGGGATGATGATGGGAACAGTTGACGTGTGTGGTCCGACGGGGTTGCACATGTCGTGTGAGTTAGGTCCACCTTGCAAGGTTAAATCGGATCGATTCGTCGTCTCTCTCGGTTAAGAGAACCTTGGTCACTGCGTCACATCATAGTAAAGAAGTGGAATAAGAATTGAAATGTGAAGATAGAATATTGTTTCTGTTGATTTTGAAGAATTAATCTGATCTACCATGTGTGCTCTAGATACTTAAGCAAACCTAGATGGTATTCAATATACTAAACGTGAGATAAAATATTGAAAGTAAAGATCCAGTATTTGTAGCTTTTCAGCAAAACAAACCCCAGAGCCAAAAGCCTGCATGTCTAGGAGTCGGCTAAGTATATACCATAGTCGGGTAAGTCTTACTGAGTATTAGTATACTCAGGGTTGTTGTTGTAACCCATCTGAGCTGGTTGTGTCCCTGCTGACTTCGAGGAGGCCTATGCGTCCTGGATTGGACAACCGCTTTCTCCTAGGTGGACCGTCGAGTGGGTCCCGTCTTCCCCCATGAAGCTCGGGCAGGTTGGCATCACATCGGTGGGCAGGATGTGAAGCTCACCTTGTATCGTCGTTCGTAGCTACCGTATTGTATTTCGAACTCTATTTTAATTTCCGCTGCTTTTGAACTCTGTAGTTTGTATTCAAAACCTTTATGTAAAACCAGTGTTGTAAATTAATTTGAGAATCTCTGTATGCTTGTATCATCTGTGCTCGTCTTCGTACGAGACTTCTAGTGCAAATTGTGATCCTAGAGTATAGTAGTTTAGTCGGGAATTATTAGATAGACTGTCAGATTACATCATTTTAAATGCGTGGTAACTTGATTATTTATTAAAATGATAGTTAGCACACTTAAGCCGATTTAATTTGGCCAGCTCTGCTACATCAGACCCTCCACGTAAGTTACTTTTCTACCCACCGTTGATCAGTGAAGGAATGGTAAGGATAAAAAAAATAGTAAGACACATGACTACGTAACAATAGAAGATGGGATTGGTCCCCTCTTGACCTTTCTCGATAGGTTCTTGGTCTTCTACACTAGAGGAGTGACCTTTGAACTTCAAAAGCTCCCCGTTCACACGCCAAGGAGGAAATAAAAAAAGCTCTAGTAAGAAAAGGCATTGAACAGTCCCCTTAATGTGTATCGGTGATGGGTTGAATTGTCTCGCACATCTACACACCTATGATGATCTCACACACGTACATTTAACAATCCAAATTAAATTTGACTGAGCCCGCAACAAAATTTTATAAGCACAGATATATACGTCTGTGACGGGCCTCTCGAGGGCGCCAACGGCACAGCATTTTTCTAGTTCCCTCTGAAATGTGAATTCTGATGAGAAATTTCCAGCAAAAAATAGGATAATGAAGAACTATTTCTGAAAAGAAGCATTCTCAGAGTGCTCGGTAGAGCTGGCTGGGGCTGCAAAACTGCAGAACCAACTAGCACCAGCAGCTGTAGCCAGCCAACTAGCACCAGCAATCTTAGTAGGTATGAGTATTTGAACTTGAACTTACAACGTTACATCTTCAAAAGCTGAATCAGCGATCTTTCTTATCATCACATTCCAAACAATGTTTTCTTGAGTCGTGACCACGATCGACATGATTGGATGTAGAGGCGACTAGATAGAGGGCACTCGGGTTAGTACAGTAGTGAACACAACCTTGTTGATTAGGGTCATGTCGCGTCTGAAAGGAGGCATTGGATCGGTCGATTTACCGTCGACTCTATCTCGCCGTTTTACCGTTTACTCCACCTGTCCCAAAATTTTGTGATTCAAAAATTTCCGAAAATAAAGGAGCAAATAGCACAAGATTCATTATGTATAGCAGTATCAACAGCCGGCAGAGAAATGAACAAACAAAACTGAGGGAAGGCTTCGTCCACTCTTTCGCCAAAAAAAAGATGTTCTCGTCCACTAGTTTGCTTCGGTGAAGCTTTGTGAAGCTGGGAGGCACCCCCCTACGGCCCTGCTAGTTTGCTTTAGTGAAACTTCGTGAAGCTGACAAGCATCCTCTATGGCTCTGATACTGCTGGACATATGAGCTGTTTCGTAGGGACAGTTCGTCATTTACCTTTGCTCTTGATTACCATATCAATTCATAGAATATTAAACTATTTTGGGATAGAGGGAGTATGTTGCATCCAAATACTTCTGATGTGTCTTTTAAATAAAAGAGACTACTCATTTTTTTGTGGCTGAGAAGATATGATATGGATCAGATGCAGACCGTGCTATAGCATGTTTGGATGGATGGACGGGTGGCTGGGAGGCACTATTTCAACTGAGAGACTGGTAAGTACTGTTAGAAATAATCTATGTTTTCATGTAATGACTTGTACACAGATTATATAAGTGTATAAGCGAATCCTAATGTGATACGCATAAGGATGGTTAGTCCTAGAGATAGATGTAGTTTGAACCATATTCCTCGTATCACAAGTTGTAACAGAACTCCATGTAAATCACGCCGGGATTGTTGTAGCCTGGACTATATAACATGAAGCCGTGGTAAGCCGAGTTTGGCTATCCACGTTACCGTCTAATCTTTCATGGTATTCAGAGCCATCTTCTTCAATTGCATCTACTGCCATGGCTTCTACTTCCTCCAACGCTGCTGTGCTGTCCTCTCTCGGGCCTCAAGTTTCAGAGAAACTTACCCGCGACAACTACATCCTATGGAAGGCGCAAGTTCTACCTCCCATCCGAGGAGCACAGCTTGAAGGGATCCAAGATGGGACCACTCAAGCTCCGCCCAAGACCATAGAGATCATCAAGGATGACAAGACCAAAGAAATCGTCCCCAACAAATTGTATGCAACTTGGGTAGCACAAGACCAGCATCTCCTCGGGCATCTGTTCAACTCCCTCAGCAAAGATGTCCTCGGGCAGGTGGCACCTCTGACCAAATCGGCAGAAGTTTGGGCCGCCTTGGAAACCATGTTCTCAGCGCAATCTCGCGCACGAGTAACAAACCTGTGGATGCAGCTTACAAACCTGAATAAGGGAAGCATGACAACCGAAGTGTACTTCAGCAAGATGAAAGCTCTAGGAGATGAGCTTGCTGCCGCGGGCAAACCTGTCCCTGATGATGAGATGGTGTCTTTCATCCTCTCTGGCCTAGAGATTGAGTATAACCCGATTGTCTCATCTGTTTTGAATCGGACAGATGAAATCTCTCTCAGTGATTTGTTTGCACAAGTCACAGCATATGAAACACGTTTGGAGATGTTCCAAGATCAGCACTCCAACTCTGTAAACCAGTACCAGTCATCAGTGAACTCGGCGTCAAAGGGGCGCGGAGGAGGCTTCAATAATCGTTGTCGCGGTCAAGGTCGTGGCCGTGGCCGTGGTGGACGTGGTTCTGGTGGGCAAGGCAGCCCCAATGGCACCAGGATAGGAGGACAGAACAACAATGGCGGCAGCAATACAAAACTCAGGTGCCAAATTTGTGATCGGGCTAACCATACAGCACTTGAGTGTTGGTACAGG
Source organism: Panicum virgatum (assembly GCF_016808335.1). Lineage (NCBI taxonomy): Eukaryota > Viridiplantae > Streptophyta > Magnoliopsida > Poales > Poaceae > Panicum > Panicum virgatum. Next base: position 26,994,850 of record NC_053141.1, on the reverse strand, counting down.
TTCGAGGAGGATTACCAGCCAAGTACCAAGATGGCTGGAACAGCATCAACAGGATATGGAGTCGACACGAACTGGTATGTTGACAGTGGCGCAACAGACCATGTTACAAGCGAGCTTGACAAGATGACAGTGCGAGATAAGTATTCTGGACGTGAACAAGTGCACACTGCGAGCGGATCAGGTATGGAAATTTGTAACACTGGTCATGCAACTTTACATACCCCAACTTGTGATCTTCTCAATCATATCCTCCATGTTCCAGGAGCCCATAAAAGCCTTGTATCTGTTCATCGTCTTGCTACTGATAATAATGCATACCTTGAATTTCACCCAAACTTTTTTCTTATAAAGGATCGAGCAACGAAGACAATCCTTCATCGAGGAAGATGTGAAGGAGGTCTTTATCCGCTTGTCACAAATCCTTCAGAAGCAAGCCAACCTAAGCAAGTCCTTGGAGTTAGTAAACCATCTACATCAAGATGGCATAGTCATTTAGGTCATCCAGCTTTACCTATTGTTAAAAGTGTTCTTAGAAATAATAAACTTCCCTTTGTCAGTGATAATGATAGCTCAGTTTGTGATTCATGTCTGCGTGCAAAAGGCCATCAGCTTCCCTACTACAAATCTAATAATGTTTCCGCTGCTCCACTTGTTTTGATTCACTCGGATGTCTGGGGGCCGGCTCCTGAATCTATTGGCAGGCATACCTACTATGTGAGCTTCATTGACGACTATAGTAGATATACTTGGATTTATCTTTTGAAAAGAAAATATGATGTATTCCAAGTTTTCCACAACTTTCAGAACCTTGTCGAAAGGAAGTTTGGTAGAAAAATTCTCTCTATGCAAACAGATTGGGGAGGAGAATATGAGAGGTTGAGCTCCTTCTTTGAAAAAATAGGCATTGCTCATCGTGTATCTTGTCCTCATGCCCATCAACAAAACGGCTCAGCTGAAAGAAAACATAGGCATATAGTGGAAGTAGGTTTGGCTCTCCTTGCAAATTCTTCTATGCCTTTAAAATTTTGGGATGAGGCGTTCCTCACTGCAACCTATCTTATAAATCTCCTTCCTAGCAAAGTCATTGATTACCAAACTCCTGTTGAACTTCTCTTGCATGAGAAACCAGATTACTCTTCCCTTCGCATTTTTGGCTGTGCATGTTGGCCAAATTTGAGGCCGTTCAATCCTAGAAAACTTGCTTTTAGGTCCATCAGATGTGCCTTTCTTGGGTATAGCTCTATGCACAAGGGATTTAAATGCTTAGACATCAAATCTGGACGTGTCTACATATCAAGAGATGTTGTGTTTGATGAAGCTGTCTTTCCTTTTGAGAGTCTTCATGAAAATGCTGGTGCACGGCTGAGACAAGAGATTTTACTCCTTCCTGAACATCTTTTAAATTCCAATGTTGGGGCTGTAGATTGCATTGATCACATTGTTACTAATGACCATGACCATAATGATTCTGTCTCGAGTTGTGACTATGATACACAGGATTTTTCTGCAAGAAATTTGAGGCACACCAGAGAAGATATGGGAGCAGAAGAACAAATTGGCGCAGGTACAAACTCCATTGTTGATACGCCTGCAGCTGTCAGTGCTGGATCTCAAGCGGATTCGCCCGTGCCCGGATCACACAGGGGGGTAGGACTGCCTGGACCGTTCGGGACTACAGGAGCAAATCCGTCGCCATCAACTGTTTTGGACTCGGCTGCGGGGAGCGCTTCACATGGCGACACGGTAGCAGAACCGGCGCACATGATTCCTCCAACGGAATCCTCTGTGGTTTCTCCAGAAATTGCTGATTCAGCCACAACTCCTCAACGTCCAAAGACAAGATCACAAAGTGGGATCTCCAAACCTAAAACTTATACTGATGGTACTGTTAGATATAGTATGCTTACTTCTACAGGAGAACCACGAGATGTTCATGAGGCACTTGGTGATGATAGATGGCTAAAAGCTATGGAAGAAGAGTTGGGCGCACTTCACAAGAATAATACTTGGCATTTGGTTCCTCAGCAGCAAGGCATAAATCTTATTGATTGCAAGTGGGTGTTTAAGGTCAAGAGGAAATCAGATGGCAGTGTCGATCGCTATAAAGCCCGGCTGGTAGAAAAAGGTTTTAAGCAAAGATATGGAATTGATTATGAAGATACTTTCAGTCCAGTAGTAAAAATTGCTACTATAAGATTAGTATTATCAATTGCTGTTTCAAGGAATTGGTGCTTAAGGCAGTTGGATGTGCAGAACGCGTTTTTGCATGGTGTTCTTGAAGAAGAGGTTTTCATGAGGCAACCACTAGGTTTTGAGAGTGCAAAATTTCCTAATCATGTCTGCAAACTAGATAAAGCAATCTATGGTTTAAAGCAGGCACCACGGGCTTGGTATTCTCGTCTCAGTACAAAGCTATATGATCTTGGTTTTAAAGCATCGAAATCTGATGCTTCCTTGTTTATCTATTTCAAGGAGAATGTGACTATTTTCATGCTTATTTATGTTGATGATATAATAGTCACGGGCTCTTCTCCGGAAGCTATTTCAGCATTACTTCAAGATTTACGAGCTGACTTTGCCATGAAGGATCTAGGAGATCTCAATTATTTTCTAGGCATTGAAGTGAAACAGATCTAGGGAGGCATTGTACTATCACAAGGAAAATATGCATGTGATATTCTGCAAAGAGCTGGAATGAAGAAGTGCAAGCCATCCCCTACACCTCTGTCGGCCACTGAAAAATTATCCAAGGATGATGGAGAGCTTCTGTCTCCTGAAGACAGTACTAGATATAGAAGTATTGTGGGAGCCTTGCAATATCTTACTCTTACACGTCCTGATCTGGCTTTTGCTGTCAATAAGGTTTGCCAATTTTTGTATGCACCTACCACTGTACATTGGTCTGCAGTCAAACGAATCTTGAGATATGTAAATGGTTCGGTTCATCTTGGGATAAGAATCAGCAAGTACAATTCAACTTTGGTAAGTGCATTCTCCGATGCAGATTGGGCAGGAAACCTTGATGATAGAAGATCAACTGGAGGTTTTGCAGTATTCTTTGGTAGCAACTTAATATCCTGGAGTGCAAGAAAACAGGCCACTGTTTCAAGGTCAAGCACAGAAGCCGAGTATAAATCTCTAGCTAATGCTACGGCTGAGATAATTTGGGTTGAAGCTTTGTTAGCAGAATTGGGAGTGAAACGACAACAAGCATCATGTCTCTGGTGGGATAATTTAGGTGCCACATATTTATTAGCAAACCCAGTGTTTCATGCAAGGGCAAAACATATAGAGATAGATTTTCATTTTGTTAGAGAAAGAGTAGCAAGGAAGCAGCTACAGATTCGATTCATACGGTCACAAGATCAGTTAGCAGATGGTTTTACAAAGGCTCTACCGGCAAGAAACTTTGAAGAGTTTAAAGTCAACCTTAATCTAGAACACAAACCAGGTTAAGGTTGAGGGAGGCTGTTAGAAATAATCTATGTTTTCATGTAACGACTTGTACACAGATTATATAAGTGTATAAGCGAATCCTAATGTGATACGCGTAAGGATGGTTAGTCCTAGAGATAGATGTAGTTTGAACCATATTCCTCGTATCACAAGTTGTAACAGAACTCCATGTAAATCACGCCGGGATTGTTGTAGCCTGGACTATATAACATGAAGCCGTGGTAAGCCGAGTTTGGCTATCCACGTTACCGTCTAATCTTTCAAGTACGGCATTCCCAGCCCAGTCAATCCCAGTCCAGTCTGGGCTTTTCCGGCTAGCCGAATGAGGTTTCGCCCTTTTCTCTAACCGGCCGGACATCTGTATTTCCAGTTGAAAAGATTTTTCCCCAACCGTGTCCCAAAATCGTAGCGACCAGCAGTGGCATCTAGCCGGCTGACGGGCAGAGCGCGATGGAAATATCCATTGTCCAGCACATGTCCAGAGGGTTCTGGAACGCCAGAGTCTCCAGAACTCACTACGTCCTTCATCCCTCCTCGTGACCTCAGTGTCGTATCTCCTCCACTCTCTGTATAAAACCCACGCGCACCGCCAGTCTCTCTGCACTGTCGCACTCGTCTTCTTCTAATCAGCCAAGTAGCCAGCCAAATCCAAAAGCTTTTTTTCTGTTTCTCCGATCGTCAGCAGTTGAGGACGACGATGCAGCAAGCGGTGGCATCATCCAACCTGCACGCCATCACCACCTCCCCCGCCGCTCCAAGAAGCAGGTTCACATGGACCAGCCGCCCTTCCTGCGTGGTGGTGCCACAGAGAGGCTCCGTCAAGGCGCGGTCCATGAGGAACGGCTCCACGGATAGCCTGGACCACCTGCAGCGGGCGTCCAAGCCCAGGCAGCAGCAGCAGGGAGGGAGCGCTCCAAGTCCAAGGAGACGCCTCATCCAAACCACCCCATTTGGTAAGCCATCCGCCTTCAATTTCTGGACAATTTGAGCTCACTAATTTCGTTAGAATTTTAACATTCCGCGAACGAAATCATTTTTTTTCTCATCGTCTTCCTCAATCCTCATAGGGCTGTGGGACAGCTTCCCGGAGGCGAGGACGCTGGACCAGATGGTGCGCACCATGGAGCGCATCATGGACGGCGAGGGCGACGACGACGGCCGGGTCCTCGTCGTGCCGGCGGCGGTCGCGGCGAGCGCGGTGCCGCGCGCGGAGGCGGGCAACGGCGTCGCTGTGCCTGCTGCAGCAGGAGGAGGAGCTGCCACGGGCGCGGCGTACCGGCAGCGCGGCGGGCGGACGCCGTGGGAGGTCAGGGAGCGCGCGGGGGAGTACCTGGTGCGGTTCGACATGCCGGGGATGTCGCGGGAGGACGTGCGGGTCAGCGTGCGGGACCGGACGCTGGTGGTGGCCGCCGAGAAGGCCGCGGTGGCGAAGGAGCAGCACGAGGACGAGGAGGAGGATGAGGAGGGGGAGCAGTGGCCGGCGGCGAGCTTCGGGCGGTACCGGACGCGGTTCGAGCTGCCGGAGAACGTGGACGTGGAGAGGATCGCGGCCGAGGCGAGGGACGGCGTGCTCTACCTCACCATCCCCAAGTTGTCAGCCGGGGGAAAGGTCGTCAACATCCTGGTGCAGTGAAGTGGCCAGCTCCAAGAGATCTACCACCTTCTCGATGGAACGACATGCATCTGCACCGCTGTTCTATTTTTGATACTAGAAATTGAGTATGTCCGTAAAATTACATTTTATGGATGGACATAACCTGCTGTGTCATTGAAGATCTCGAGACTGTGGGTCAATGGGTACATTTTTTTTTTGTAACAGCCGAATCAGAAAGAGCTCGCAGGATGTACAATTGAGGTGCATTCATCGGTAAAGAACTTGCGTAATACTCCCTCTGTCTTTTTTTTTGACTTGTAATACTCCGTCTGGGATAGGAGTGAGCAAGTTACTACTCGGTATGTTGTCAACAGTACTCTAAAATAAATTAATATTTAGACAATTGACAACCAAGAGGGAGGGGAAATGATGAAACTGCATCAACTTCATCTCATCAAAGAAGCACAAGTGATTAACTTAAAGGTTAGTTCCGCTATCTCAGAAAGAGCAACACGGTGGTGTGCATACCATAAATCTCAGCATTTCTGCTTGTGAGGTGCAAGAAGCAGAATGTCATGGCGGTAATGGCTATCTTAGTTCCATTACTAAAAGAAAGCAATTGTACTATGTAAGCACAACTTTTAATTTTGAGCCTTCGATAAAAATTCTATGACCCATCATTGGAGAGTGTGGGTCTGAGTATTTTTTTTTTTTTGGTAACAGTCGAATGAGAAAGACCTCGTAGGATGTACAAGGTGCATTCATAAGTGAAGAACTGGCCTAATACTCCCTCAGTCCGGGATAGGAGTGAGCAACTTAGCAGACCTGTAAATTACCATATTTGAAAAAGGATCTGTCTCCTTATAAGGTGACTTAGGGTGTCTTTGATTGAGCTGTGGCTTTTAGAAAAATTGCTGTGGGCTGTGAAAAAGCAGCTGCAGGAAAAGCAGAAGGCCGTTTGGTTAGAGGTGCTGTCAAACTATAGACTGTCTGCAAAATACTTGTATTGCCCCCAAATGTCTGGGACATGTTTATATGGAAATTACTCGAAACATACTAATTTGTTCACTAATTTATATGATAATGAGTATTTAAGCAAGGTAAAACAATTCTTGATAAATAGGAAAATATCCATCTAAGGTCGGATACAACGTTGCCATCTCTCAACATAACTAGCCTCATCTCGCACTAACCAAAGCATCAGGTATCCTATCGCGGATGATATTCAAGTTTTCATCATTCTCCACTTTATTGCTAGTATCTCCTTGTGTTTGTGTTCTGCGTCTTACACATCGAGGCATGTAATCCTCATCAGCATCACACCTGTGGAACTCCTTGTCATGCAATTTGCTGTCACGGATGAAATTATGCAAAGCAAGGCAAGCCGTAATGATATGCGCCTGAGTAGTAGGATCGAAACTTGGCATGTCCTTCAAAATACGCCACTTTTGCTTCAAGACTCCAAAACACCTTTCAATCACATTACGAAAGGATGAATGTAAGAAATTGAACACCTCATACTTTTCTTGAGGAGGCTCTGAACGATTCCGAAATTCTGGTATATGGTAGGTGCTTCCTTTGAAAGGTGCAAGATACCCGGTACGGTTTGGATAACCCGAATCCACAAGATAATATTTTCCTAAAAAAATCAAGTCAGTAACATACATGATAATACAACCGATTGACATAATACAGGAAACCATTATTACCTTTAGGAGGCACAGGAAATGAAGGAAAATTTGCCAATGCATAATTGAGGATGCGCGAGTCATGTGCAGAATCCGGCCAACCGGTAACCGCAAATGTAAATCTCATGTCAAAATCACAAATAGCTACCACATTCTGAGAAGTATACCCACGGCGGTTTGTGTGGTTAACCATTTCGTCCAATGGCACTATCACTTTCACTTTCACATGTGAACCATCTATTGCTCCAATTGCTTCTTTGAAGTATGGCCAAAAACGGTTCTCTCTCACCCTTTCATGGACCGTAGAAAAAGTAGGATCTCTTGGCGTAATATTGTCCTTAGCTAACTTGCGCAAACACTTCAACACTTCATGAAACTTGATGTGAATCGTCCAAAGTGACCGTGTGAATCGATTTTCAGCTTGTGAAAATGATTGCGGTCCTCCGACGATCCACAAAAACATAGCTAATGACTCAATAGATGAAACATTCTTGTTTGAGGTCAATCCATAGTTAGAAACTAGCAAGTCATGAAGTTCATTGAAAACCTCAGGGCTCATCCGAAACATCCTGTAAAAATACCTGGGCGTTGACATACACCTGATGACCCATTGAATGCCAGTTTTTCTGGTGTTTCTCTGTATGCACTTTTCTGCAAATACTTTTCAGCATACGAGTTCCCCATCCCTCCAACCATGGTAGCATGCTGTGCTAGCTCAGCAAGCAACAATAATCCCTTTTTACCTTCAGATAAAGCTTCCAAGTGGCCATCCATCTAGAGAACACAATAATTGATAGGTGAATAATTAAAATTTTACATGCCCAACAAAGCACACCGATCACAAATCCGGAACAAGGATACATATAATGGTTCAAAACAGGGATACAAATTCTAGTGCAACACAAAACAAGGATAAAAAAATAATGGTTCAATACAAACACAAGGATAAAAAATAATGGTTCAAAACAAACACAAGGATACAAATCTAAAACAAATGACCCTAAATCAATTACGCTTCAGCATCTCCTTCTCATGCTCTCTCTCAATCAAATCGAATATTCCTTTATTTGTTTTTAGAGAGCAAAAGAACTCCCTAAAGTCCTAATCCTGGATTAGAGAGGAGGCTGTGTGTATGAGAGCAGTTCCTTCTTCCACCCCACATTCTGTCACCATATTCACAGTTTGTGCAATGGATGGGACGAGGTTGGTTGGAGGAGCGGATGATGCTTTAATACTTGTGGAGATTTTCTCTGCTGCAGTTTCTATCTTCAAACAAGTGTTCTTATACATGCGAAAAAATGGGCTCTTTTCATCTTTGTCTTCAACAGCAGTGGAGGCCCCCTTGCATTTCTTCTTTCCTTGATTCCCCGTCTTCCCAGCATTCTCTGCACGTTTTGGTACCTCCTCGACATCCTCATCACTTGCCTCGTCGGAGGATATATCTCCAGGACAGGTTGCTGATGACCCACTAACATGTGCCTTGCCAAAAATTATATGCATATCTTCAAGAAACTTTGGCCCTTGCTTCCGAAACTTCACATGCCCGCATTTGATTCCTCTATCAGGATTGTTACATCTCTGAAAGTTAAAAAAATTACAAATTAGCAAAGCAGGGCAAACACAAACAATTGAAAAAAAATATATTTACAATGATAGTTTAGTTCTTAAATCTAGGTGTTCCTACCACCATTCATCTGAGCAGTCAACAGTTCTTTTTTCAGCATCCCATTCAAGCCCAGTTGCACAGTTCTTGAACTCCATGAACACTGTGTATTCCTTTTTGAAAACATCTAGCTTGTTCTTCAGTTGTTTTTTGGTGCGTTTATCACCGGATTTATCTGCAAACTTGGAAATAACATTCTTCCAACCAGTACTCGCAAAAATTCCCATCGGCCTATTGCCGGCTTCTATTTCCTCTTTCCATGCATCAAACAAGTTCCTCACAAAAGAATCACTCCAATCTGCCTTGTCACTCATACTTGAACCAAATAAATTTTTTTTAATCAATTTACAACAACAACTAATCGTATTCTTGACACAAGAAGAAAGGGAGGAGGAACAGAGGGAGGAGGAACATACCCTACAGATGTGTAGCCGGATGGGGACGAATCCGTGGAGGAGCAGGGCGAACTGAAGCGCCCTTCAGCGTCCACCGGGAAGGCGTCCAGCAGGGTCGCACAGCGGGGACGAGGCTGGGGCGGGCGGCGTCCAGCGGCAGTCTTCCCGCCGGGAGGAAACGAGGAAAGGCCGGGGCGGGCGGCGTCCAGCGCGGTTGCAGACAGGTTGGAAGGTGACTGCTGGGGCGGCAACCGGTGGGGCGGTGGACAGTGGGGCGGCGAGCGGTGGGGCGGCGGATCGACAAACCCTAGCCGCAGTCGCGGTCCACCAGGTGCGTGCAGAGGGTCGCGTCGCGACGGGAGGGAGGGAGTCGAGCGGAACAGAAGAAGCGAATCGTTATTTCCCTATCATAACCAGCGGAATAGAAGAAGCGAATCGTTATTTCCCTATCATAACCAGTGGCATGGTGGGTAATTTTGGTCCTCAAAAGCCAATGAAAGTAGGGGGTAAGGTCCTTTTGGAATTGTACTATGGTAAAAACTGCTTTTAGGTAAAAGCTCTGGTGGCTTTTGGGCTCTGTGATTGGCTTTTGGCTTTTGGAAAAGCAAAAGCAAGTTGGAAAGCCCAACCAAAGGGACCCTTAGATTTACATATCACTGTCTCTCAACACATTTTAATTATATATAAGTCACTGTCTGGACCATTGGATGTCCATCCAAGAGTCCAAACACTACTATTAGTATTCTATTGTATAGAACAAATTTAGCGGTTCAACTTATCGTGTTAGTCTGTAATGTTGTTGTGCCCGTGTAGCTTCCCGGTTTCGCATGTATTGTTGCTGTGGCGGTTAATGGTTTTCGGGTGAGGATGTAGTCAGGTTGTACCCGTTAGACCTGACTTTTGGGCTGTATTGAAGTGTTTTGGCCCCTCTGTTAAATTATTGTGGGCTGGCTGCTCAACGTTGAGCCCAAAACAAACCAATAGCCCAGATCAACATAAAGCATATCAAGCCTTCAGCACTGAATTTAAACTTATATAATGACTTTATAGATAAACAAAAAGAAATTATGGTATTGCAAGACACTATAAAATTAGCATTAAAGGGCTGTAGTAAAAAATGGTGTAAAAAATATCATTAAAAAGCCCAATAGACATGACATGACTGTGGCCTTGTTTGGATCATGCTAGTTACTAGCACACACGTTTCCGTAAAAAAAATTTCACAGCATGGAGTACTAAATGAAGCTTATTTATAAAAAAATTTCAGGGATGGGTATAACTTTTCGCGACGAATCTAATAATAGTAATTAATCAATGATTGGCTACACTGATACTACAGTAACTATTCTCTAATCACGTGGTCAAAGGCCTCATAAGATTCCTCTCGTGAAGTAGCACAGAATTGTAAAGTCAGCTTTGCAAACTGCCTTGTTTAATACTTGTAATTAATGGTCAAAATTCTCCAGTACAACTAGTTCTGAGGAACCAAACAGGGCCTGCATATTGCATGCAGGCCTCCTATATTATAGTATACACATGCCCAACATAACCTTTTACAGAAGCTCGGGGTACATATTTATAGCCTGGACTAAACTTGCCTGACAAACAAAATATAAACTAAAAGGAAATACTAAGATATATGAGCTCTATTTGGAGAAATAGCCAAGAGTTATTTTGAGAGCTATTTTTTAGCACATGCAAATAGCCCTCCAATAAAATAACCCTTAGCTATTTGGATCCTGAGCTATTTTGCCTTTAATAAGGTTTCCTAATCATTGGGATCCTCCTGCATCTGGATTCAGCGAATTGTGCCCCGCCATGGCCCTTGTTGTGGCTGTCGGGCCCCTGCCTGCATATCAAGGACTGTTGCGTCAGCGCCGCACCGTGGTCGTGCTCCTCCCTCAGCTCAAGCTGCTCGCCTGGAGGACGACCACGTTGGCTCGGCCGACCATGAGGACGCGGATGGTGGCCAGCGGCGCCAATGGGAGGCGGCGGGTCGAATCCCGCAGCTCCGCATCCCACTCTGCCGCCACTGTGAAAGGATCGACACTAGACCTAGAGAGGGGGAGGGGGTGAATAGGCCTGTTCAAAAATTTCCTGAAAAACTGGCAGTAAAAACGTCAGGCCCAGATGATCCGGCCCTAAGTCGGATCTTCCGGACTTTCCAGGTCCGGATGATCCTACGTAGGTTCGGATGATCCGGCAAGCGAAAGGAATCTTATACGAGATTTGAAATCTACTTAGCTTTTGACGATTCCCTTTGAATAGAAAGTTGACAAGTGAAGTAAACAAGCCTGCAAACAAGATCTACACAAGAGATATGCTACTAAAAAGTAGATCGGTTCAAAACGAGCTCAAGACCAATATGAATAACAAAATGAAGAACAAAAGTAAAGGAGACACAAGATTTATCCCGAAGTTCACTCCACGAAGGAGCTACGTCTCCGTTGAGGGGCTCACAAAGAGCAGGATTGCCCTATAACCCTTTATTTTAACTAGAAAATATGTCCAGAAAGTTTCAGGTCCGGATCATCCGGGGTAGTATCGGATCATCCAACCGTGGACAGAGAGGTTCGGCTGAACAGGCCGGATCATCCGGCCAGTGCTGAAAACTTCTGTGCAAAGTGATATGTGAGTGCAAGGAGTGTCTCTCATGCATGTAATTCATCTCAATAATGCACTTTAACGATCTAGATCAATCGAACGCATCCCCCTTGATAGTACGGTGGTACTATACTCAATTTCAAATCGAAAAATTAGAATTAAACTCCGATAGGATCCACCATGTGTAGAATTTGAATTGGGGGCCTTCCTTTCATCTTCTTCTTGATTATTTTCATTTATTCCTGCACACATCTTATTGAGAGCATCATATCCCAAATTGTGATTATCAAGAATCATCAAAATCAATTTAGGGGCCTAGATGCACTTTCACGCTGCTCCGTGCCGCCGCCGCAGATCCGCATCACAGCTCCGCCGTTGCTGATCCACGCCGAGCGCCGCTACCGCATGCCCTGCTCGGCGTCGCGGCAAAGGAAGGGAGGGGTGATGGAGGCGGCGGTGGGAGAGCAGGTGGAGAGGGATGGCGAGCTGCGGCACGGATGAGGAGGCAGCGACACTGGTTGGGAAGCGGCGGCGCAGGTGAAGAGGCAGAGCAGGAGGGGGGCTGCGGCGCCGGCGTTGGCGTGGCGGCGTTGGCGGTCGAGGCGTGCGAGTCCGCTCCGCGTGGGAGGGGATGGATCATGTGCGCCAGCCGCCAGGGGAGAGAGAGTATTAATTTTCCAGTGGGCCCCACTTAAAATAGCTCAAATAGCACTTTTTGGGTGGGATAATTTTTTGGGTGGGTTATTTACAAATAACCCACAAATAGCCCTCATGTTTGGCTCCACTAGGGCTATATGAGGCTATTTGAGAGAAATAACACATAGATCTAAACATGGCCATAGACTCTGTCTTTTCTTTTCGAAGAATCCTCAATTTCTTCATATCTCTTCCCAGCACGTGGACCCATGCCAGCCATCAAGCTTCACGTTTCGTTGCATGTTTACGTTAATCACCTTGCCATATTTTATTCTTTAATCTGCTTGCTTGATCAAGCCAACAAAGCTAATACACACGCAAAAGCTCCTAGCCCTAATTAAGTCTTGCACGAGTCGCTTCCCTGGACAAACTAATCTTGCTGTACGCTGGCACGTTGTATACGATCCATAATGCCGATGTATACCAACACTCGATAATCTTTTGCTTGCTCCGAATAATCTGGATTTCATCGACGACAACGGTTGATTATCTACTTTCATATTGACACAAATAGCTAATTGTTTTATAATTCAGATTACATTAGATTTACCAAAATTCGGTGTCAATAGGAATAGATCCACGGAGATGCGCAGCTACTGGGTGGGTCCTCCACACAAAAAGCGGACCCAATCAAGGGCCCCTTTGGGAGGGCTCCCGACGGACGGCTCCGGCTCCGTGCTACAGTGCCGCGGCACTGTGTGGTACTGTAGCACGGAGCTGGAACGCACCGGCTCTTTGCTACCGTCGACTGAGAAACCGGTGGAGCTGCTGAAGCCAGGTTTCACTGGCTCCTCCCGCTCCGCGCTATAGTGTGAACAGTGACGAACAGTGACGGAGCCGGAGTCGGAGGGAGCCCTCCCAAAGAGGCCCCAAATGTGAATCAGCCCTGTACGTCCACGGAACATCGACTTACACATATACAATATTTAAGTCATCTTAAAATGAGTAAACATTTATATATATAAACGTAAAATGGTAAAAACTTTATTAGGGACTGTACCGGAGGGTTTCTCCTAAAATAATTTAACTGGTGACAACAAAACTGATGATGAAATTAAAAAAATGACTTTAACTTACTAAAAAACTTACTTTACGATGCAGTACGACAATTTGCACAAAACACGTGAAATCAAAGTCATAATAAATTCTTCCAAACACACCTGAATTGTGAGAAACAGAAACCGCGGCGTATACAAAGTGTAATCCAACTACTAGTTGTACCAGTCTACCAGAGTAGGTCGCTTTCTCGTTACCATCCCGCTCTTTGACGGTAACTCAAAACAGAGTACACCGCTTGCACCATGGCACAAACTAGCCCCATCGCCGCAGCGAGCCCAACGGCGACCCACGGGTTGCGGAAGTGCGCCCGCCGCAGCCACGCCATCCACTGCCGTGGGCGGCACCGGGACCCATCCTCAAGCGCCTGGCAAATCGCCTTCAGGTAGTTGAGGTCCGGATCGTTCGCGCTGAACACGACGCCCTTGCAGAGGTCGGAGAACAGGGCGGCGACCTCGCCGTGGTTGCCCAGGCCGTGCGAAACGACCCCTCTCCTCGACAGGAGCTCCACGTCCCCCGCCGTGCAGGCCAGCTGCGACACGAACACGCAGTACGCCGTCACGTGGCTGCCGGCGACCTCCGGGTTCCGCTGCTCCAGGGCCATCAGGTTGCGGAGGAGCCGCCACGTTTCGGCGTCGATGTTCAGCTTGGGGACCTCAAGCGTGCCGCCGCCGCCGCCGCCGTCGAGCTTCACGTCCAGGATGCTGCGGACTCCGCCGCTGCCGATGGACCGGCTCTTGAACCTCACGCCGGCGAGGTGGTACTCCGTCGCCGTTTGCCACCGGCCGACGCGACGCCTGACGGTTACTTTGTCGCTGGTGCGCGACGAATGTATAGTGGGCTTCAAGTGCATGTGCAACAGGTGCAGAAGATTGCCCGGCTCTCCCATCTCGGCGACCGCCGGCGTGGCCGCCGAGTACTGCTGCGTCCACAAGAGTTTGCGGGCATAACCGGCCATGGCGTCCGCCGCGGAAACGGTGCTTTCCGAGAGGGTTAGCTGGTGGATCTTGTCGAGCACGAAGAACGGGATCTGGTTCTCAGCAAGGTAGAACACGTCGCGCACCACCGCGACGGCCTTGAGCATGTCCCCGCCGCCTGCCGCCGACATGGTGGCGCCCTTGGCCGCGGGCGCCCCCTTCGAATCCGTGCGGCGCCCGGCGTCGACGTCGCCGAACCGGACGAGAAGGTAGCAGCCGTCGAGCAGCAGCATGCGCACGAACTCATTGCTATCCATGCTGAAGCTGTGGGCATAGCAGCTCCTCGCTCTGCCTTCGAGGCGCGCGATCTCGTCGAGGTAATCCTCCAACGCCGTGGCGGCGCCGCTCGCCGCAGACAGGACGGCGTCGAGGCATCTTATCTTCTCGTCATCCTTGGCGAGGTCCGGGTTCCTGATGCGATGGTATGGGCCGATGGAGACGTGGTGCGGGTCGTACTCCGCCGCGTCCACGTTGCGGGTGAGGCTGCCGACCTCGGCGATGATGATTGGGCAGCCGCCGGTGGGTTGCGAGGCCGTGGACGAGGAGCCCGCGACAGCCAGCTCCTCCCGCAACTGCCGAGCCAGTGAATCAATGTCGACGCCATGGGCATCTCCAGCTTTCCCTGCAGATCAACCATCAGTCATTCAGTCAACACCCGATCGAACGAGATGAAGGCAAATGGAAATTGAGCTGAAACTGATTCAAGATTTTAGCACCTTGATGAACAACCATTTGTGCTATAATAGGTACGCAATTGCCTTGGACATGGCTACCCTGGAACTAACGAGCTGGCATCCTCTTTCTAGTTGAACAGAAATACAGATTCTTGTCTTGACAGAGGGCACTAGCTGACTTCCAGTCGAATTCGAACTCCAATACTCACATTGAATAGTGTATTAGCAAAAAGCTTCTAGCAAAGGTATTGCCGTATATTGACAAATGGAGCTTACCATTTCGAAAAGACAACATGCATGGGACCTCACATGTCACAGTCAATGAAGATGGATAATCTGTGCTCTTGTACCTTTTTATGGCGTGCGCGGCATGCCCAGCGTTCGTTTTCGAGCGTTGCGTAGCCCGGGACCCGATGCCAAAATTTCATTTTCAAATTTTAGGTGATCACAAGTACCACATGGAATATTTTTTCAAATTATCAATTTATTTCTCAATGCACTAAGCATATGTGGTATGCAAGAGATCATTTTCCTTTTCAAGGTTAGCACTGATCTTATTGTGCTCAACCAACTTAGCGTTCATATCATCGCGCATTTGTTTCAAAGCCAAAACTTCATTTTTCAATTGAATGCAAGTTGCGCAAATAAGACCGCGTGAACAAGCATCATTATTCACATCACGCAATATATCATGATTATCATAAGAAGTAAGGCAAGTATCATCATTGAGTACCAAAGAGGACATGCTAGAAGGCATAAACTTCATTTTACAAATTTCAGCCCGAGCATGCTCAAGTTGGTCTACACATGTGGTATGAGTCATTTTTAGTTCATTAATTTCATCAATCAAAGAATCACAAGAACCACATGGCAAAGAAGCATTTGACTTCAATAAAGCAATCTTATCTCCATCCTTATCAAGATTATCATTCAAAATAATGTAGAAATTGATCGGCATAGCGGCTTTAGATTTCAACAAGTCATTTTCAGATTGCAAACAATCAAGAGAAGAGTTAAAATCATTATTCTTTCTAAGCATGGCATCACAAGAATTGCAAAGAATTAAAGCACGTGATTTTCAATAAGCAGTTTCATATTTCAACCTAGCAATAGAGTATTTCATCTTCTCATTTTTTTCTACTCAAGGCATCACAAAGCTCTATATTTCTCATATTTCCTTATCACAATCCTTAGACCCATTGCACTCTTTTGGCCTGCGATTGTACTCACGCATCGTCAGCTCGCCATCCTCATAGCCATCAAGAGAATCCATCACAATATCCACTTCCCGTTCTAAAGCTCAGATCTCCAACCTACAGACAAAGACATACCACTAGAAGAGCTCGGTGTCATAGCTCAAAACATTGGTTAGGATTAGTCAAAATCAAGCTCAAATCGCCAAAATCGAATCGGCAAGCCAAAGCGCTTTCTCTGTTTATCGCACTGTTGATTACAAAGCCCATTAAAGTAGTGTAATCCTTAACCAAGCTCTATACCAATTGAAGGACCGGAACGAATCACCAAAGGAGGGGAATGAATGAGAGCCTTTTTAAAAAAATTCTTCTCAATGAGAACAAGATCTACGTCCGAAATTCAATTCAACATGCCTCTCATCTAACCGCCCAGGTGACACAAGTCAACTCATGACAAACTCACCCTAGGAATCATTAGGAAAAGCTCAACACAAAATGGAAGCAAGCGAAAAGCAATTTACTCGAGCAAGGTACATCACAAAGTGCAAAGCGAAAGCAATGATTTATCAAAGTGCCAAAAAAAACTTTTTCAAACCAGACTCGTAAAAGAGCTTACTTCAATGAGCATGCAACGATTCAATAATAATTAGCAAAGCTCAAAATCAAGTGGAAGCAAAGCTTATCTAAAGCCATTCAAAAGACTCGCCGAAAAGACTAGAACTAACCAACCTCGATTAATTAATAGGTATGCAAGCAATGATCAGAGAGATCAAAAGCTAATTAACAAAAGCCAACTAAGCATGGGAGAATTTAATAGCTATTAGCAAGATCATTAATATTAGTAACACAAAGATACTAGCTAATTTACAGACATGTAATCAATAAGAAAACACATGTGCATGAAGAAAATTAGTGAGGGGAGAGAAATTTGCTTACTGGGCTGCTTCCCTGTTTGACTCGTTGCCCACGTGGGCTTGCTCCCCCGCGTGGCCTGCGTGGCCTGCTTCCCCACTCCCCAGTAGGCAGCCTGTTCTGCCTAGCCCCGCTCGCACTAGGCCTTGTGCCTAGCAGAGGCCTTGGGGTGGGTGGCCTGCCTAGGCCGGCGCCTAGGCCGCTTGCTCCTACCCCGCCACTGACCTGTCCGGTCGTGGGCCCACAAATGGGCCGCTGCAGCCTAGCTGCAGTGCGCCGCCCAGCGTTTGGCAGCGAGCATAGCACCAATCTTATACTTCTTTTATTAAGTGTTTTCTTTTATCACCTTTCAGTATTTGAGATTCGTGCAATCAATTTTATCCATTCATCCCTTCCTTCAACTCTAATCCTACCCCAGCACCTCCTTCTTCCTCCCGTGCGCCGCCGCTGCCTCCGCCATCACCCTGCGGGCCGCGCGCCTTGTGCCGCCGGCACTCTGCCGTCACCGCAGTTCCACCCTGCGCCGCACGCCGCTCTCCCTTGCACCCATTAGAGCTACTGCCGCCGCCACAATGTGGTTCCGCTCTATGCAGGGTGCCGCTCGCCGTTGCGCCCATCGGAGCTGCTGCCAGCACCAAAAAAGAAGGTGAGAAATAAAATGGAGGTTGAACATTTTCAAAATATTGGTTCAACGTTGTTCAACACTTTCCAAAATGCTGATTCAATATTTTTGAGATGTTGGTTCAACATTTTTCAGTAAATGGATCATTAATTGGGTCTTGATGAGCTTATAGATGATCATCAACTAGATCATCAACATTTTCACGAGATATATAAGGATGGCAACGGGTCGGGTTCGGTTCGGGTGGAGTGTCTGGGCACCCAAAACCGAAACCCGAACTTAAAACCCGAACCCAACCCGAACTCCGTTTCGGGTACAAATTCATACGCAAAACCAAAACCAAAACCCACGGATACCCGAAACCCGAATCCGAAACCCGAATTTTTTTTACAAACCAGCAATAGCATTTCCAAGTTTCCAGCAGATAACAAACAGTCAAAAATGGACAGTAGAGTTGAGATTATTACAACATTCAAACATTCCAGCAACAAAAATGTCCAGCAACAAAAAATGACAATTACATTCAAACATTCTAGCAAGACGCCAAGACAATAGAGTTGAGATTATTACAAACTATTTAGATTATTACAAAGAAAGCAAAACCAGAGTACCAGAAAGGGAGCACTCCAAGTTCAATACAAGTTTAGTACAATACAAATCAACATCCATAGTCCAAACAAATAACTGTAGGCCTCTAAACAAATAACATTATTACATAGTTCATCATTTTCATTCATTCATCAATTATGGTGGAATCATCTTCATCCTGTGAAATAAAAATAGAGAGATTAGCTCATTACTTAAATGTTCATCACAAGTTGAATATGTAAGTAAATAACAGCAATACCATTTCTTCCTCTTTTTCATCAAGACAAGTCATCAAAGCACCAACGAAAGTAGACTGAGACCCTGCATTGATATATTCACAAATTAGTACTATAACTTATATATATGGAACGAGACCACATAATTATAGAAATTACACTTACCTAACATATCAGCATGAGACCATGCTTGCATACACATAAGTGCTTCAATCATTGATGGGGCAAGCCTACTATGATGTGGACCGGTTATTCTACCACTAGTGCTAAATACTGACTCGGATGCCACCGTTGTCACAGGAATGACAAGGACATCACGTGCAATTTTTCGTAACGTTGGGTATTTGAGCCCTGCATGTTGCCACGATTGAATTACATCCAACTCTTGTGTCCTAGGCAGGAGTGGCTCTTCCAAGTACAAATCTAACTCTGTTCGCACATAAATGGAGGTCACAGTTGGCAGCTTAGACATGTAATCATCAAAAGTGTCAATCTAATCCTCATCGTCCATCTGACTAGGAGCACTAGGTCTAGTTTCAGCACCATCTGTTGTGGCAACATCCTCCATAGAATCTTGGTAATCCAAAACCAGATTGTACAGCAAGTCTTTAACTTTGTGAACAGCTTCCATAGCAATACTTTCTAACCCATGGATTTTGAGGAAAAGAACATTCAATAGTTGCAATTTATACCTAGGATCTAGGACAGCAGCAACAACCATCAAACCATGCACATCTGACCAATACTTGTTGAACTTTTCTTTCATTTTAGTAGACATTTCTTCTACCATAGGTATATCACTGCTTTGCTACTTCCTAATTGCCAAAAAAATGTTGCATATTTTGGAGAAGAAAAGGTTGGCTGTGACATATCTAGTGCCTGACAGTAGCTTAGTTACATCATAGAACATCTTTAGCCTATCACAAAGCTCTCTAGCAAACTTCCAATCATCTTCAGATGGAACACATGGAGCACGAGAAGCAAGGCGCTCAAAAACATCTTGGTAAATTAGTGCAGTACTAAGCATAATATAAGTTGAGTTCCATCTAGTTCTATAATCAAGAGCAATTCTTTTTTCATATTTTCCTTTCATTTGTGCTGCCATTTTCTCAAATTTCTCATGTCTTTTAGGAGTGGCTGACCAATATGCAACACTATCACGCACCTTATCAATTTCCTTCTCCATGACACTCATTCCATCTTTCACAATCAGATTTAAAATATGTGCAGCACAACACATATGAATTAATTTGCCCTTCAACATACAAGAGGGGAGTGGTAACTTGCCTTCCGTAGTAGCCTTGTTCTTTGCAAGGTCGTCACCATCAGTGCCAATCAGATTCTTCATGAGGTTGTCATTGACACTACAATTGTCAAGAGTTATAGTGGACAGATTCCTCTCAATATGCCAATCTAGTAGAACTTCATGAAGAACATCAGTTATAACCTCTGCTGTATGTGGTGCTGGAACATAAATAAATCTACAACAAAAAATATCATAAGTGAATGTGGTGGACAGTTTGCATAACACAAAAACACAAATGCTGCAATTTATAGTTACCTAATAAGAAAACTCTTTAGCTTCCAATCGTCATCTAGAAAATGGACTGAACTGCCTTGTAACCTTTCCTTTGGTGGTTTGCTATCCACAAGTCCGTAGTAAAAGCAACACGAGAACTCAATTTCTTGATATAATTAACCATAGATTGCTTCTGCACTTGATACATATCCAAGATATCCTTCCTAATTGTGTTTCTAGACACTAACTTGAATGCTAGCTGCAATGCAGCACAGAACTTCCGAAATCCAATATGATACACCATGGAAAGTGGATAGTCATGGACAATAATCATTAAAGCAAGTTCTTTCCTAGCGACATCTTGATCAAACACATATTTCTCTAATGTGACCGTGCCATCTTTCGGATTTGCAGATAATTTAAGAGTTGATTGTGTTAAACCTTTTCTAGTGATTCTATCTTCACATACAAGAAGGTGATTCTTCAAGTGAGTTGTACCATTTCTTGTCTCCCCACCTAAATGTTTTTTACACCATTTGCATTTTGCTTTCCAATTCCCATTTACATTGATCAAATCATAGTCTTTCCATACTTCAGATCTTAGCTTCCTCTTTTTACCAGCAGGGGCATCTTAGCTTCGTCTATCTCTATCACATCAGTATTACCTTCAGTTGCCGGTGTTGCTGAATCGGATGGCGGTGTTGCTGAATTAGCTGCAGGGCGTGGACGAGTTTGAGGATGTGAACCCACAGATTGGGATGCAACAGCAGCTTGAGATCCACTTGAAGCACTAGGAGCTGACACAGCTCACTTCCTGTCAAATGCAAAAAGGAAAAAAACATACATGGGTTTGGGGGATGATGCATGAAATTCAAGATCCAGGAAAGGGCTATGCCGCCATACCTCCTAGCCTTCTTGATTCGCGGTCATGGAGTGAGGGCGGAGCGCAAACAGGACTGCAGGAGGGGCCGAG
This sequence comes from Panicum virgatum, assembly GCF_016808335.1. Lineage (NCBI taxonomy): Eukaryota > Viridiplantae > Streptophyta > Magnoliopsida > Poales > Poaceae > Panicum > Panicum virgatum. The sequence continues at coordinate 26,974,004 of NC_053141.1, read as the reverse complement.
GTCGTGGCTCGCGAGTGGATCCGTGTGGCGCGGCCACCGTCCGTCGGGCAGGTGAGCCCCTGCGTGGGGGCGCCGCGTAGAGCAGCCGGCCGAGGACCCGCCGAGGCGCCGGCGCGCCGCGCCGAGCGTCGGCTGTGGAGCCGCCGAGGCGCTGTGCCGAGCTCGATGCGCCGATGCGGGTGTGCGCCCGTGCGGCGGCGGCTGGGTGGACTCCTGGCGGCTTGGTCTGACGAGGCGGAGGGGGTGGGGGTGCGGCCGTGCGCCCAGCGCCCGTGCGGCCGTGCGTGCGCTTCCGCCGCTGCGGGGTCGGTGTCGGGGGTGAGAGTGGGACGGTGGGTGCCTGGGTGGGTGGTCTGAGACTGAGGTTGTTATATACCTAGGGTTTTTCATGGGCTTCTATTGGGCCGCATGGTTTTGGGCCCCCGATGGAGCTCCGCGGGTCCAGTCTGGAATCCGTCCCAAATCCGAAATGTTTCGGGTACCCAAAACCGCAAATCCGCAGGTGAAAATCAGAACCCGAACCCAAAATTCGCAAACCCGAAACCCGCGGATATCCGCCCCGAACCCATTCCGCTGCCATCCTTAGAGATATATAAGAGCCCCGCGATGAGAGCTTGGCTCCTTGCATGCGAACACAGTGGCACCACCGCTCACTTGGGCTCGCCGCACAAGCCGCCGTTTGCCGTGCCGACGCTAGCTGCTGCTGCAGAAGCTGCACCACCACTACGGCGCTCGTGCACGCAGATCTCTGCGTAAAGCTTGCACCATGAACAGAGACGAAAATGAGAGGAGGAGCACACTCACAAACCAAATTTCAAATAAAAAATACTTGCTTAAATCACCACGAATCGAAATGAAACTCGAGCCATAAATGCTCAGCCAATACTGTACCCATCATATGACATTGCATCAAGCACCATCTCCTCCATTTTGTTAGCTATGCTAGCATAATTATCACCAATATTAAGAAGCTCATTCTACTCATATCAAGTCCCGCTGTGCTGTCTGATTGTCACACTTTGCTTCATCATCCTGGTAGGTTGGATTGTCAGGGAGCCTTTCATCGCCATCTAGGCAAGCGGTTTGCTGACCGGTAGATATTTATTCACCCATAAGACCTGCACTCGATCATTAACACCCTCCTCTCCATGCTGGTTCCAACACAAGTAGTCACTCATGAATCCCTAGATGACCAGATGAGCCTGCACATGCAATGAAATTGGGACCTTTCTCGCATTCTCACAATCAATGCACGGGCAACAAATGGCAGAAATGCACCGATCCAACTTGTCTGCTGCGGCAATGAATGGCTTTATGCCAATTAAATACTCTTCATTGAGACGGTTCACCAGATACATCCACCTCCTATCTGTCTGCCATCTGCATTGTTAAGCAAGAAAATTATCAATAATATCCAAGCAAAATGAATACAGGTCATGACAATATTGAAATACTTATAATAGCACTCAAAGACATACAAAAGCATGAACAATTAAATTAATGGTGGGCCTAAAACTGCATTTGGGCCTCAATTAAGAAAAGAAAAGCCTCGCCTTTGGCCTCCAGAGCACCTGCTAGCCAATGGGCTCAAAATATGCTCAATGCAAGATGATCATCAATTTCTCTATGCACGCACACACAAAGAGATGAAATTAAGTGCGCACACACAAAAAGGATGCATTGTCAAGCATCATAGAGAGCTATAGCACAAAGCTCACCTTCTTGGAAACCCCTGGAAGACCCATGGCAGAGAAGGATGGCCGGGCCGGACAGGATGGTGGCGGTGGTGCACGCGGCGGTGGACAACTGCTTCTTCTCAAGGGTACGGTGGTGCAGGCCAGCGGGCATGTAGGGCGAGGCATTTGTGTGGCCCCGGACAATCCTGATCAGCTTGCCACTGGGCGAGGCGTGCGCGTTGCGGGCGGCTGGCCGCAAATGAGGCCGGGTTGTGCCGGTGGTGTCGGCCGCCCGGCAATGTGTGCGCAGCTCCCACAAAGGACACCCGTGAGGGCGGCGCTTGTGTAAGCTGCCGGCCGGCCTGTGATTGAGCAGCGGCGAATGTGCGGGCGCACGGCCGTGGAACTGGAGAGCAGCTGATGAAACAAAAAGTGCTCTACCCAAGAAGAAAGGCAAAGGGAGGCGCGCATGGTTAAGCAACGTCTCGCTTCAACAAAATTATAGGAGACGGAGATTTCCAAGCCGCGACACTTTTGATCTGAGTATACAGGAGACGCGGACTACAAACTAGGGTCTCCTATTAAAAGAGGTATAGGAGATGCTTTGTTTCTGGTGCACATAGGAGACGTTTTTTAATTCCGCATCTCCGAATACTGTGTCTCCTTTGCTTGTTTCTTACATAGTGTCGTGAGGCGGAAGCTGCAGAAGATGATGTGAATAAGGAATAGATCAGTTCACAGTGGGGTTGACTGTACGGCAGTGCTTTAGTCAAGCAGTATCACAAGAAAACGAAAAAACCATATAGCTAGTCTTTCCAGCCTCTTTATTATTTTGATCCTTTTTCCAATATATGTGCTTTGGCTGATGAGGTAATTTCAATAATATAAAGCTGTTCAAGGCTTCAAGCGATCACTTTATTCTTATGAGTTATAAACCAAAACGTGGAAAAAGGAATATGAGAAATTATGTGGTACGAGAGCCTTTTACTTTATGAGAAGGCCATATATGTGGTACGAGAGCCTTTTATACATGCAGGTATACAGCACTCCTGAAACTCGCTCAACCCTGGCACACCTCTAGATTTAATTTCTACTTCGATTTTCCCTGATTGTAACTCAAAACAGAGTAAATTGCTTGCACGATGGCGCAAACTAGCCCGAGTGCTGCCGCCATGAGCCCAAAGACAAGCCACGGGTTGGCGGAGTACTTGTGCAGTAGCAGCGCCACCCACCGTCGCCGGCGGCTGCGGTACAGTTCGGCGAGCTCCTGGCACGTCCCCCTCAGGTAGTTGGAGCCCGGGTCGTCGGCGTCAAACTGGATCCCCTTGCAGAGGTCGGAGAAGCAGGCGGCGGCCTCGCCGTGGTTCCCAAGGCTGTGGTCGATGACCCCTCTCTTCGACAGGAACTCCACGTCCGTCGCGGTGCACGCCAAATGGGACACGAAGATGCAGTACGCCGTCACGTGGCTCCCGACAGCGGGGTTCTGTTGCTCGAGCGCCATCAAGTTGCGCAGGATCCGCCATGTATTGCCGTCGATGTTCAGCCGGGGCACCACCAGCGTTCCACTGGCTCTGTCCAGCGTCACCTCGAGGATGCTGCGGGTTCCTTCGATGCCGCCGACGAGGCGGCTCTTGAAGTTCACGCCGTTGATGTGGTACTCCATGGCAGTGCGGCACCTGCCTACAGGCTCGCCGGTTCGTGACGACGGCGATGCAGTAGCAGCAGGTTTCGAGAAGTGCATGTGCAGAAGGTGCAGCAGGTTGCCTGGCGGCCGAGCGTCGTCCTCCACCGCCCCCGTGAAGTATTGCTGCTTCTCCAGGACGCCGGAGATGTGCCCTGCCATCGCCTTCACCACCGGAGCTCGGCTACCTGAAAAGGTTAGACTGTGGATCTTGTCGATGACGAAAAATGGTATCTGATTCTCTGCGAGGTACAGCACATCCCGCACCATCCATGCTATCTCCAGCTTGTTCCCGCCCCCTGGTGCCGCCCATGCTGTGCTTCTCTCTTGTTGACCCTCTTGCCCGTGCCCATTGGCAACAGGCGAACCGTCGCCTGCTGCCGGTGCTTGGCTGCTCTGTGCGGATCCATTGGCAGGAGGCGAACTGTTGTCGGTGTTCAAGTCGCCGAACCAGTCGATCACGTAGCAGGCGTCGAGAAGCAGCATGTGCAGGAACTCCATGCTGCTCATGTTAGTGAACATGTGGGCATAGAAGCTCCTGGCACGGTCTTCGATGGGAGCCAACTCGGCCAGGTACGTCTGCACCGTAGTGCCGGGGCTCGCCCGGCTAAGAATGCTGTCGAGGCTTGCCAGCTTATCGTTCTTCCTGACGATGTTCGGGTTCCTGTTCCGGTGGTAGGGGCCGATGGAGACATAGTGCGGATCGTACTCGTGCTCGTCGACGTTGCGGGTCAGGTCATAAACCTTGCCGATGGCAAGGGTGGAAGATTGAGAGCCACCGCCGTGGTGTTGGCGCCATGCAGCTAGGTCGCGCTCCAAGACTTCGGAGGAGGAAGGGATGTCCACAACAACGGCATGGGGGTCGCCAGATGATGGATCTGCAGGAAATCAGTCAGCAACATAGTGTGACGCGTCAACTAATAACAATTATTGGCTATTAGTGCTCCCATTAATTCTACTGGCCGGGAAACAACAAAACTGAGAGGATCTGGGGAGAACATTCGTTGTCACCTTGCTGATCTCCCATTTCGTCTGCAACTTGTTCAATAGCTGCGTTCCTTCAAACTCACCTGAAGGTAGCTCCCTAACTAAGCTATACAATTTGTTCATGCTTCATGTTACCACCAAGGGACATATATATAGACCATTCAACAATCAATTCTACACGTGCATATTTTGTCCACTCACTTTTGCATTCCATTGCGGTAAGGTCGAGTGGATGATTCATGTGCAATGGTAATGCCGGCAAAGTAAATCTACGGTGCAGGAAAAAAGGGCTTAGTGGGAAATGTACTATCGTTGGTGACCTTTCGACCTTTGCCGAAAGTGCCCAGCTTACCAATCAAGGCATATCTCTGCTCCGATCTTATTATCAGACTGGAGCTGAAAAGAACAAAGCTACACAATTTCTTTTTTTAAAGATCTTGAACCTTCCGGTTTGGCATATATTAATAAGAAGAAGAGAGTTGACTCTGTTTATAGATAAACCGGGTCCGAAAACATCATAAACTACAACTACCACTACAAAACTACAACTAGCAACACCGGCTGGTTGGATTGGGACATCAACCCGCGCCGTACCACACCAACTCAACTCAAGGATGTTTGGTTGGATTGGGACATCAACCAGAACCCACACAACTCTGCCCGGTTGGATTGGGACATCAACACGAGTCTCAGTGGAACAACGCTCAGTCGGATTGGGACGTCGACACGAGCCACCACCCTACCAACTGCTAAAAACAGAAGGAATAAAAAGAAGAAAAAACACCCTTTCAGAAGCAGCCATCACTGAAGCAAGTGTCCCTGCAAGAAATGCCGACGACACCATCTGTGCGGTAGAGATGCCAGACGTCGCCTTGCCTTCAGGAAGGTCATGACGCCAAGGCGCCAATGACGCTGTCCCAATAAGGGAAGGATTATCATCCGCATCATCATTGCAGTGCAACGAAACGGCCGGCGCCGCTAGCCCACCATCATGGCGCTGTTGGGGAGCCTCGCAAGGCCGCATTCAACGATGCCACCACGACGACGCTGACATACGCCCAAGCAAACCGCTGTCAGCCACGTCACCGCGGCGCCGCCGACACACTGCCGCACCAATCGCAGACGCTGCCGACACACTGCCACACTGCCTCGAGTGCCCACTCGTCCGCCATGCCAGAGACACCACGGAGAGAGCAGACGCCACGTGTCGACCAAGGGTGCCGCCGCGGCCACGTCGAACCACGACATGCAGGCGTCCGTGGCCGCGTCCGATGCTAGGAGACGCCGAGCACGGAACACCGGCGCCATCATGGTTAGGCTGAGCAACAGCCCGACGCATGTGCCACCCGCAGCCGTCCGCCCACGCGCCCCCCGACGCACCCTACATCACTGGCCATGGCCCCCCGCCGCCGCAAAACAGCCTTCGCCGCCGCCACCGCCGCCGCAAGACCCTGGCAAGCCGAGAGCCCAAGGACGCAGATCCAGTGCCCAAAGTGGCGGATCCGGACAGCCCTCCGGATCTATCCACGGATGGCCAGAGCAAGCCGCCGCCGCCATGGCTAGGTCACCTCCCAGAGAGCGGGGGGACGAGAGGAGGAGGACAGTGGAGTCCTGCCGCCACCTTCCTTGCGGCCGCGCGGGCTTCCGGTGGCCGCTCAGGTGACGGCGAGGTGAGGGAGCGGCGCTAGAGGACCGGCGGCGGCGGGGCCTGGAGTCCCGCCGGAGCCGTCCCACGACGCGGGGAAGAGATAAAGCATATCCAAAGCTACACAATTAATCCTTCAGTAGAAAAAATAACTTGGAAGGTGGGGTGACCGGGCCCGTTACATCGTGCGCGTGAAAGAATCCGGGAGTGATCCAGTGCCATCTCTCACTTGAAAAACAAAAACTTAATTTAGTTCTATTTTGCTTCCGTTACATATCATCATAATTATTCCTTGTTGCAGATTAGGTCTCATCAATAATTAATTAAGATCATAACTGGATCCAAAGAGCAACAAAATGATAAATAATAAGTAATATGTCTGATACACAATTGGGTCTTAATAAGTTCAATTCTGTAGTTAAAAAGTTAACTGGATGTATTATCGGAGATTTAGACAGACAACGAAATTACTACTACCCATACAATATCTCGGTATCAAGGAACTAATAAGGTTGATTAGCGTGATAAATAATCGTGATTAGTGGGACAACTCGATAACATTGATCTCAATACTAAAACACGTACCAATTCTACACGTGCATATTTTTTGTAACACCTCAGGTGTTAATCATCTGTAATTAAATTAATCACGGTCTTTAGTTCAAACTTACGTGACAAATCACCAAATCAAATTTGTTCCAGTCAGCTTGGACGGACCGGTCTGACCGGTCGGGGCAACCGATCTGACCGGTTGAAGTTGGGTCAACCGTTTTTGGGCCCACAACATTTAAACCACACTATCTCACTCTCACACTCACTCTCTCACCGTCAGCTCTCTCCCTCAACCTCTCCCGAGCTCTCCCTCTCGCCCCAAACCCTAGAATCCGAAATCCTCCCTCTCCTTTTGGTTCCAAGGCCTAGAACGAATCAAATCGACGTGGGACGTTTTGTCTCCACGATTCCCTCCCTGGGGTGCCTGGGATTCAAGTCTTCGTGCAAGAAGGAGCTCACTCAAGGTATTAAAGCTTGTGTGGGTCGATCTCTCATTCTAGCTAATTTTAGGCGATTCCCTCTGGTCAAACAGTTTTAGTTCCTAGAAGGGTTTTAGAATTGGTGGGCGGATTTCACCGCGACATGAATTCTAGCTTCTGGCATTGGTGGACCGGTCTGACCGGTCAGAGGGACCGATCTGACCAATATCAAGGTTGGGTTAAGTACGACCGGTCTGACCGGTCGGATGGACCGGTCTGACCGGTATAGCAGGGGCTGAGAAGGGTTAATAAGTGGTAGTTGGTGCAAGTAGTGGGAATTTATTTTGGTTATTGATTACCTGTTAATTTTTATAAATCATGCATGCATTTCTCATATCATATGCATATGCACACATGTAGCAGCCACGGCGGAGGAAGTGGTGTACGAGGTGGTTGCGGAGCCACCGGAGCCGCTAGAGCAGGCCCAGCAGGAGGAGAGGCGTGAGAACTAGGCCCGAGGCCCAGTGGACCCTAGTGCTGAGCTGCAGACGCAAGTCAAGCCCCGGTGCACATCCTATTATTTTAAACTATGATTCACTATATATGTAACTATTACTTGTGCATTACGTATTAGGAGTTGTTTGAAATCTTAGTTGCATGATCCCTAGGTTCCCTTGAGTTGATACTAGTGGGTATAGGTCGATAGTGAAGCTACGCTTAATAGTCTCAGTAGAAGTCGAGTGATTTCTTGTTACTCGTGAGATGTAGGATACTCAGAAGTCGAGTAATTTCCGGTTACTCGCGAGATATAAAATATGTTATATTCTAGTACATGAGTTATTGAATTTGGTATGGAATGAATGGAAGGTTGAGACCGGACGGGAAATGATGATTATGTATAGGTATGGCAGCAGGACAGGGTTCCTGGGTGTCTTAGTCCCGTCTGTGTCGGTTAAGGACCGTACCGTTGTTGGCCCTGCTGATCATGTTTGAATTGTACTAACCGCATACCGGGAGTAGGAGGTAGTCGAAACCGGTAAGCCTAGTACTGCCTCGTTTCGAAAGTACAGAACTTCATCACCACCCCTTAGGGCAATCGAGTAGTCGCAGAGAAACGGGATGCATATGTTTACTTTTGGTGGTCTCACGTTGAGCTCGGCTGACTATATGAAGGTGGGGCGGTTCTATAGTTCGAGGAGGGGAGGGGAATAGTTGGTGCGTGTGGTCCGACGGGGCATATGTGTGCCGTGTTGGTTAGGTCCACCTTGCAAGGTTAAATCGAATCGATTCGCCGTCAGTCGCTCTCGGATATGAGCACCTTGGTCACTGCGTCACATCGTACTATTATGATGGAATGATAGTTATTTATATATGATGTTGAATACAATGAATTATTATTTATTGCTGCACAATGTTTGCTATAGTTGGTTTATGCAAATATTAGATTATAGTTAATTTATATAGAACTTGGAGCTAAAATATTGAAATTAAGGAATTACTTTACACGCTTTTTCTGCAAAAATAAACCACCAGCCAAAAACCTTGCATGTCTAGGTATGTGGGCTAAGTATACCCACTGGTCGGGTAAATCTTGCGGAGTATTAGTTGCTCAGGGTTTGTTGCCACCAAAAAATTTTGTTTCAGGACACCCCGACGTCGACTTCTGCCCCTGCTGTATCAAGTTCATCCGCCGGGATGCAGGGGGGTGGGAAGTGGTGGATCGAGACCTGTAGGCTAGGAGGCCGTGGGGTTGCGCATGCGTGGGCTGGATGCGCACCCTGTCTGTTTTGTTGGACCGGTCTGACCGGTTGGATCAACCGGTCTGACCGGTTATGTTAAAGCTGAGCCATTAGAGTTAATGTAGTTGTAGGTTCTTTGCCGTTGAACTTGGCTACCCTTTTGTAAAAATTGTAAAGTATGTAAGCTATTGTATATTGAACTGGTTTGCAAAACTATTGTATTTGAACTTGGTTTGTAAAAAGGTATGTATTATTTATGTCGTGTTGTTGTATTTTCAAGTATATGTCGTGTTTGTATCATCTGCGCCGGTCTTCGCGTGGGACTACCGGTGTTGTTTCGATCGGGTCGTGGGTTGAGAAAGGGCCGTCAAATTAAACCATTAAGCTAATGTGTCCGATGTGTTCAAATGACAGTCATTATGCTTAATTTAGAATTTTAATTTGGCAGTTCCGTCGCATTTTTTACAGTTACTTTTGCATTGCATTGCGATAAGATCAAGTGAACTATCGATTCGTGAAATGGTAACGCAAGAAAAGTAAATCTACAGAAAAAAGGCTTAGTGGAAAATGTATTTTGCTGGTGACCTTTGCCGAAAGCGCTGTCATGGATCAAGACACATGTCTCATCTCTGCTCCTTCAATAGAAATTGTTTGGAAGGTTAGGTGACCGGGGCCCGTTAGATCATGCGCATGAAAGAATCTGTGAGTGGTCCAGCAGTGATGTGCCTTCTCTCACTTTAAAAACATAAGGTTAATTTAGCTCAATTTTGCTTCCCTTGCATATCATCATAATTATTTCTTTGGGTAAATTAGATCTCATCAACAATTAATATCATTATGACTGGATCCATAGAGGCACAAAATGAGAAATAATATGTACGATACAACTGGGTTTTAAAATGTTTAATTTTGTTGTTAAAAACTCAATTGGATGTATTATCAGAGTTTTAGACAGGTGATGAAATCACTACTCGTAGAATATCTAATACACCCTCTATTCCAAATTATAATTTGTTTGACTTTTTTGACGCCAAGTTTGAATGCTCATCTTATTCAAAAAAAATTGTGCAAACATAATCAAACTTAAGTCATTCTTGAAGAACTTTTATTACTAAAGCAAAGTACAAAAAAGAAGTGATATTTTGCATAATTTTTTGAATACGAATAGTAAAAAGAGTCAAACGAATTATAATTTGAAACAGAGGGAGAATATATTCCCATCTCAAAACTAAGGCGCTGATTTTTCTCAGTTATATATATATCCTCATTCACCATCAGCCTCAGCACCATATAACAGGATGGGCCATGAAATGTATGAACATATAGATTTCATGTGATTCTAAGAAAGGAAGTTTTCACCTAAGTGCTCCATTTTTAGCCTAAAAAACTACAGATGCTGTTCATGCACTACAGGAAACGGCACATTTGCCGTGTGCCTAGCCTTTTGCCGTGAGCCATAAATCTAGCACACGGCGGCAAAGAGTATGTTTGCCGTGTGCCACAAAAGGAACACACGGCAAACGTCTGGGCACACGGCAAAGAGACTATTTCCCGTGTGCCAAACAAGTAACACACGGCAAAGAGGTTGACACACGTCAAAGGTGGCTTGTTGCCGTGCGCCCACCAATACAACACACGACAAAAAAAAACGCACGGCAAAATTGAGCCTTTGCCGTGTGCCAAGGACAGGGCACACGGCAAAGATTCAGCCTTTGCCGTGTGCCAGGCAGGGAAAGCACACGGCAAAGGGCCATGCCACGTCATCCGGCCGGTCGTCCTCAAGTTTTTGCCGTGGGTCACACTTGGCACACGGCAAAGCCTTTGTCGTGGGCTTTTCGAGCTTTGCCGTGTGCTTTGGCAAAGGAGCAGTCTCCTGTAGTGATGTCATCCTTTTTCTTTCTTTTATATGGAGAGGTATTTAACTACCTTTTCCATCCTCTCATCTTTGTAAATACGAGAGTTCAACCCGCAAACTTAAGAGACAATTTATTTGAAGAATCCTTATATATGCTCACGCGGGATCCAATTCGTGCTTAAAGATCCTGCATTATAAACAGTTAAACTTCTATTGTAGGCATCTTAATTTGCAAAACAGTTAGCTCCTTTTACATGGAACGTGCATTACCTGAAAGCAACTACATACTATTCTATGTCGCTTTGGAAAAGAGCTGAGCAGAACCTTGAGGTCAGTTAAGTCAAGCACTAAGTTGATAAAAGTTTGCAATATTTAGTAGGCCACTCAACTCTGGCAAAAAATAAATGGAAATCAAGATGAGAAAGTGTTATTTAATTAATCAGAGTTTTGTTATGCATTAAAAGTAGGGGGTTTTTTTTGGCACAAATCAAAGTTTCTTATCTACTTGGTTTTGTGATTGGGATCAAGATCGAAGTATTAATCTTCTACTCTAATAGCATCAACTTTTCTTACTTTTTGGCTGATTGGCAGCCAACCACAGTCACGCTGGGAAAGTAGTGTCCTAAGATGAACTGAAAAAAAAATGGTGATGGCCAGGTCATCTTGATATCCATGCTTTTGGTCACTGATTTACTAGTGACTGCAGGTAGATTTAGGTACACTAGTCCAGTGTTTTAGTGTTCAACAAAATAGACTCCATCAACGCATTCCAGGTCATGCAACCATCATATTCAGATTTGCTAGAAAGTAAGAACTGGGTTTCTATCCTCCTTTGAGCTGCCACGACAAAAGGTTAAAGAGGAAAGATGCATAATACTGTTCAGTACATCTTAGTGCTTTGACTGACTTGTGAACTCTAAAGGTATCTTTCTGGCTAACAGTTTGTCCATAAGACCATCAAAGTGCCATTCAAATAATATTTCAGTCTAACTAGCTAGATATGTGAATCTTTGGCTCGATCTAATTAATTATAAATGGAATGCAAATTTAAGTGGCCGCATTTAGTTCCTTTGGCATAAATTTTTTGAAAGAGAATCTTGCTATTTTGGAGTACTAAATAAAATCTATTTACAAAACTTTTTGCACGGATGGGTTGTAAATCGCGAGATGAATCTAATGAGCCTATTTAATCCATGATTTGCAAAATGAAATAATTATACAACATCGGCAGACGGTGCTATCTACTAACCCTACAAGATGAAATAATTATTTGTAAGTGGTCAAAATGTTGTAAATCTGCTAACCTTAAACCTTGTTGATCTTCCATTTGTCCACAAGATCTTCCGTTTGGATTATTTGTTCCAGCACCGGAGGAGGTTTAATTAGTTCATGTGATATTCTAAACCTCAAAACCAAGAAACTTTAGCTTTCTACTTTTCTTCAGCCGCCACAAAAGCTATAGAGGAAAGAGCATATACTTGAAACATCTCGGTGCTTGACTGACTTGAAACTCTTTATTATGTCCACTGCTCACTGTGCTAAAAATAACTTGCACGTCGTGTCGATAATGTTACACTTTTGATTAATCTGAATCGCGCTTGTCTGTATATATGTTTAAGCAATGTTTGTTGAAGCCTTGCAGCAGGGTAGTGTTCAGCTGTGCTAGCTGCCGGAGTGAGAGCTAGCTGGGCATCAGCCGACTCCGAAGAACGGAGCCAAATATCTTGCAGACAAATGGAAGATCAACAAGGTTCCAGGAATTTCGTTTTTGTCTTCCATATATATATTAAAAATCAAACTTGAGAAATGTTACTAATCATACTCTTTTATCGACCGACCGTTATTTAATTTGCAGGGCAAGCTGACGATTCCCATGTCGTGAACATCCCTCCCCTGGTACAAGAGTTGAGGGAGCAACTGGCCAACGACCACTCCTCGGAGGTGCAAGTGCAATTCGGCGGTGGCTCGCCGCCGTGCCCCATAGTCATCGCCGAGGTGGGACACCTGACCCGAAACGTCGACGAGGCGATGTATGACCCTCACCGCATCTCCATCGGCCCCTACCACAAGAACCCGGACCTCGCGATGGAAGCCGAGAAAATACGAAGCCTCCGAGCAGTCCTGTCGGCGGCGAGCAGCAGCGCGGCGTTGGAGGTGTACGTCGACGAGCTGGAGCGCCTCGAGGACCACGCGAGGAGATGCTACGCTCACTCGTTCGGAAATATTTCGAGCAGGGAGTTCGTGCGCATGCTGCTACTCGACGGCTGCTACGTGCTGGCCCAGTTCGGCGGTGTCGGCGGCGTACGACGCTGGAACCATGCGGGTGCTGGCATGTCCAGTGGCCATGTTGAGGGCGGCGCTCCGCCGGCGGCGGCACCCAGCGGCGACAGGCTCGAGACCGTTGCCGTAGTGCGCGACGTGTTCTACCTTGTCGAAAACCAGATACCATTCTTCATCCTCGACAAGATCCTCCAGATAACTGTTTCTGACCCCAGCGCCCACGCCGCGGGCAGGATCATGTTGTACGTCCACGAACTCCTGAAGAGGCTGCAATACTGCTCGGTGGCGCCGGCGCCGGCGCTGAGGCCAGGCAATCTGCTGCACCTTGTGCACATGCACTTCGAGCCCACTAATCCCCCGTCACAAACTGCCGGTGAAGCCCCGGGCGGCAAGAAGCTGGGCCGATGGCGCACGGCGACGGAGTACTACTTCGTCGGCGTGACCTTTAAGCCGCGGCCGCTCGACAGTGGCAAAGTCCGAAGCATCCTCGACGTGAACCTGGACAGCGGCGGCGGCACGCTGGAGATCCCGCCGCTGAACATCGACGCCGAGACATGGCGGCTCCTGCACAACCTGATGGCCCTGGAGCAGCGCAACCCGGGGGCGGCGGGGAGCCACGTCACGGCGTACTGCGTCTTCATGTCGCAGCTGGCGTGCACGGCGGCGGACGTGGACCTCCTCTCGCGCAAGGGGATCATCGCGCACGGCCTCGGCAACAACAGCGAGGTTGCCGGTCGTTTCGCCAACCTCTGCAAAGGGATCCTGTTCAGCCTGGACGACCCAAGCGGCAACTACCTGCGGGCGACGTGCCGGGCGCTGGAGGAGCGGTTCCAGAGCCGTGCGCGCCGGTGGATGGCGTGGCTAGGGCGCAAGTACTTCGACAACCCGTGGCTCTTCATCGGCCTCGTGGCGGCTGCCGTTGGGCTAGCCTGTACCGTCGTGCAAGCTGTGTATGCTGTTTTATCTTACAACTAGGAAGGACGGTCATGGCGATGTTTGTAATTTGGGTTGAACTCGGAAAGTTCATTCTCTAATGGCATCAGATAAAGTTGGCGCAAGAAGAAATGAGGGCAAACAAGAGATTGTTCAATGTTAGGCAATCTTCGTATTTCTGCATCAAGCTTGTTTTCGTTTATTTTCTTGTGCTGACGACCACCATAAGAGAATCAAGATGCAAAACAGAAGTCAGGTGGTTTAGGATTTGTATCCAGAACTCAAGAACTGAAATCTTTGGCATGTGCACAACATAAGGGATGAAGAGTAGAAGAGGTATTCTGGACTTTGCTCACTTTTAAGCAAGTTTTAGCAACTCTTGCCTAGCTAATTACTAAAGATCTTTTTGGGGTCCAACTAAAGTTAGCAAGATTTTAGCAAAACCTGTTGGGATTCAAAGTTGCTAATAAACTTTAGCAACTAAAATTTAGCAAGAGCATCCAAAGAAACAAGGGTTATACCAGTGGCATCAGCGTTTCCACACCTTTGGTCTTTTCAGCGGACCCAATGCAACTTGATGCTTTTCTTCCTTCCAATCAGCCAGTCGAGAACGGAAAGCAATTGAGGACCATCGTCGCATTGGAGTAAAAGCTACTGCCCTCAAAATGCAGTAATCAATAAGCATCTAAGCTTTACAGATTGTTATTATTAGGCCACTAACTCTTTTTGCTCCGTGGCAAGGACATTGGACAGAATCAATTGTAATGTTTGTCCATTGACGATATCAAGGATCTAGTTATTGTAATATTTTCCACTCCCTGCCCTATTATTTTACATTGATTTTTTTGTTTGACTTTTCATACTTCTTTAATCATTGGGTAATGGTGTGATATACTCCCTCCGTATTGGTAAAAGAAGTCGTTTAGGACAGCGACACGGTCTCCAAAACACAATTTTGACCTCTTATTTTTTTAAAAATATTTATAGAAAAGTGATGTACGTAAACTTTTATGAAAGTATTTTTCAAGACAAATCTATTCATATAATTTTCACATTTGTAAACTCAACAACTTAAAAATTATTGATGATTTATATTCCCAATGTTTGATCCAAATCTTGTCCAAAACGACTTCTTTTACCAATACGGAGGGAGTATATGGACAATCATAGTGGATATGGTTTATCCGTCAAGAAAGATTGAAACAAGTGTCTAAAAGTTATGGGACGACATGCTTTTTAGACAAGATGGAAAGGCAGTGCAAAACATAAGAGGCGGTGCTCGAAAGCGAAATCCTACGATATTGAGAAATACTAGCATAAAAAAATGAAATAGACAGTACGGTCCAAAATTCTCCATATGCATGATGGAAACTGCAGTATTTTTTATTTTTCTGTGATAGCTTTTTGAGTATTTTTTGTTTCATTGTTATCTTGGTATGTTTACCTTGCTCCTGTTAAAATTTGATAATTTTTGAAGCTCGGGAAGACCTTGATTTTGGTTTTTGAAGGACGGCCGACGTTTTCACCCCTCACCTTCTCTTCCGAGCCCAACTCTCAGCGGCGACCACCTTTTCCTCCGCTACTGCTCCACATCTGGTTGGCCTCCATGGATGGCGCCTCCACTGCGTCGGCCCCCCGTTGACTACTATGGCAAAGGGGCACGCAAAAAGCCATCCCTGCCCTCACCCTCGCCTCGTTTTAAACCCCACCGGCCTCCTTTCCCCAAACCCTAACTCCAATTTTCCCCTTCCTTCATTACTATTACTCCTCTTCTTCCCCAACTCTGACGCCTCCAAATTCATCATCTCCGGTGAGTAACTTTTTAACTCCTCACAGTTACTTCCTTCCCTCGCCTATCTCGACCCATTCCGACGCTCACGCACTTGTATCCCCTACCGCGTAGAGCTCCCAGCGAAGCTTTCCTGCCGGCACCGCCCTTCCACATTGCAACGCCCCTCTACTTCCGTCTCCTGCCCATGCTACCCTCGGCAAATCCCTTCCCCTGCTGGACCACGCCATGCGACCGCCCCCTCGCTGCTCGCTGCCGCTGGCCCGGCACCAGCCGCCGCCATGCGTCCTCGCTCGCACGCCAAACCGACGCCCGCCGTGCGTCGTGAGCCGGCCTCGCCTCCACAGGCGAGGCCCACAGCACGCCCTCGCGTCGCGCTGTCGTGTCCACACACGAGGGGTCACGCTGGCGCCACGCCATGAGCCCGCGCCGCCGTGCACCGCCGCCTGCGCACGCACACCCCACCCCTGCCCCGCCGAGGTCTGCCACCGGAGGGGCCCCGTCCCCAAGCCAAAGGTGAGAGAGGAGAGAGGGTGCGCGACACCAGAACGAGAGAGGAGTGAGGGAAGTCCTGGGAGGTGGGGCGCTAGATGGGAGGAAGCACATTCCGTGGGGGTCACTCCGGGAGGGTCAACGAGGACCCCACTGACGGCCTCATTAGACTACCCTGCCGGCTACGACAGCAGAAGGGTGCCCCTATCTGCGGGTGGCGTTCACACCCGTGGAGAAGTGTGTCTACACTGCTGGAAAAACACTCATTAGTACCGGGCGGGAACACTAGCCAGTACTAAACGGCCTGTTTAGTACTGGTTGGTTACACTAGCCAGTACTAAACTGCTGGCCACGCCAGCAGCTAGGCCGAGCAGTTTAGTACCTTATATTTGTTGCTTTATATTTGTTCTCTTTTCCTTTCAATTTCAATTAATTAGTATTAGTAGTCGTACTCGCAGCGGTTTGTGTATTCATACTCGTACTCGTACCTAGAATTCGTATTTGTATATGGAGCAAAGGAAATAAAAGAAATCATATACATACATGGACAAAAGAAATGTTAGAAATTATATACATACATGGATAGAAGACAATAATATTTACAAGTATGAATGCACATAAGTTTTTTCTGACAAATTCTTCAATAATTCTAATCATCTTCATCGTCATCAGCACCGGCATCCTTCTTGTGGCATTTCTTGAGTTCAGCTCGAGCCACACTTGTCCTTGGATCGGAATGAAATTCACCTTTTGGATTTATCACCTCATCCAACAGGAATCCACAGAGTGCTTCTTGAATTGCCCTGATTCTTTCCGGTTCGATGAGGTTCACTTTCATATTCCAAATCTATCA
Organism: Panicum virgatum; assembly: GCF_016808335.1. Taxonomy (NCBI): domain Eukaryota; kingdom Viridiplantae; phylum Streptophyta; class Magnoliopsida; order Poales; family Poaceae; genus Panicum; species Panicum virgatum. Next base: position 26,957,103 of record NC_053141.1, on the reverse strand, counting down.
ACAACAAATAAACATCAATATTTTAATTTAGTACCTGCATGGAATTAGATACAAGAAATTATTACTAATGTTATATGTACTTCCAAGTTTTCTTGTGTCACCCTCTTGGTATCTCTGCAAAAAAGTGCATGTGCTCACATACGTAGTATCCGCAGAGGTTGGTTCCTTGGTTCTATCTCAAACACTATATACATATATACATGTTATGAAATATTCATGCTGTTTGAATAAATAAAAGTAGATGTGCGATATTCGTACTAGCTTGTTATGGTTGAATTCAAGTTCAGTCGATGTTGACGTGACTCCTAATTGTGTTTTGAGGAACCCAGACCATGCCCTTTGCATGATGTCTACGAGATTTTGATATAATTCTGGTGGCTTCTTCAAGGAGTCCCACACAGTAACTTGGGACCGATTGATTTCGATCACAAGTAGGATCTAGTGGATCAAGAAATGTTAGATATATACACTTATTGGCTAGTTGAAGTGACTCAAAAAGTCAAAGGACTCACTCGAAGTTGTACGGAAACAGAATGAATGTGCGATCGTGTTGCCCTTCCAAGGACATGACTATATTATTCTCGGTCCAATTAGGATATTGGCGTACACTCTCCTCATGTATAACATTCGGATCGATGAAGCCAACACTGTAAATCCCGCTCTTCCAGCATTCTTGCATTTTCATCCTGCACTATTACAAATAAAAGGAGGAAATGAGAAATCTAAACGACTTTGTAGAGCTAGAGTATACGATTGACAGGAAACACTTACATAGACCATACACTGACGAGGGACTTGTCTAGGGCGTCTTGATGGAATAGAAACCAAAAATGGTCAAAATCGATCCAAATGTCATCCATCCCCCGATAGAAATGGGTATGTTTAAGTTGAGCGGCTATCATTATATACCCCTCTGAACATGCTTTCAAGTACCACTTATGGAACTCACGCATTCTTGTTGGTAGGGTGTCTATCAACTCAGGCCACATAAGAGGTTCCCCCATTACAAATGGCTTTCGTCCTGCCCCTTGGCGAACTAGTATTTTTTCATGACCTAGGAGCTGAGCTTTTGTGAGGTTTGTTTCTGTCGTGGAGCTGCAACCACGGCCGGGTGGCGGAAGGCACCCGCCCTAGCCCAGAGGGTGTGTACTCGGGGGTTAGCTAGTCCCAGAACGATCTCCCTCAAGAACACGATGAACACAGCAAGATTTAGAGTGGTTCGGGCCGCCGGAGCGTAATACCCTACGTCCACTGTGTGTTGTATTGCCTCCCCACGAGAGTGTGAGAGCTTGTGTTTGTCTGGAGCTTGTCCCGTACGCAGCGAGTGCCTCCCTTTTATATCTCAAGGGAGGTGCGTACATGGCTGCCGGGACCCCGACAAGTGGGCCCAGCGATGCGTATAAAATATAGTACTGTTCATCATTATGGCGCTGCAGGCAAAGGAGATCTTTCTCTAAATATCTTTGCCTGCTCTTGGAGTCTCCCGTTCAGCATGTCTAGGCGCTGTCTTGTCGGAACGGCGCCCGTCGTAGCCAGCGGCGTCGTCTGCCACGTAGCTGAACGGCTGTGTAGGGAGCGGCGTAGGCGGCATGATGGAAAAGTGCCGTGCCGTCGTATCCATTTAATGCGGCTGACGAGCTCTGCGCGGGCGCGGCACAGGCGGCTGCACTGTGCACCTTGGTAATACGTGGTGCACAGCGGGGCCTGTCAAAGGCTGTCCTGCGTGCTGCGGCGGCAGAGTATGCGTCAACCATCCGCATTAAATGTGGTGGGTGGGCGAGTCCCCCTTGCGGAGGACTCGCGCATGAGCCCGCGCCCGTGCCCCCTCGACACGTGGCGTCTCCGGACCCCCGCACGGTAAGGGTGGTCCGGACGGCGCAGGAGGCCCCGGACCCCTATGGGGGGTCCGAGGCCTGGCTGTCAGCTCGGAGCTTCCATCCCTTAGAGACACGTGGCGTCTCCGGACCCATCCCCAGGCGGGGAACGGGTCCGGGGCCGTTGGCCTGGTGAGGGAAGAGCCTGTCCGGTGGAGCCTGGCTACTCCGTCCTTACGCGTAGTTACGGATAACTACGAGGGTCCTGTCTTGCTGCGGTAAGAGTGGGTACCCCTACTACAGGGTACCGACAGTGGCCCCTGGGCCCACCTTTGGGGAGGTACGAACCCGCAGGTGGGGCCACTACTGCGATTTGGCTCTGCATAGCTTGAAGTTTCTTGCTGCAGAGGTCTTGACCGGCCTTGACCATCCATCGGATTGTTCGCTGCCTCATCACATCGCAACGGCTTATTGACTCGTGGCCCCCACGCACAGTGGTACACCTAGTCATGCGCGCGATGCTCGGCATTCTTGCGGCCAGAGTAAACGGATCATTTACCACCGGCGCAGTTCCCGAAAAGTTCGGCCACGCCAGCGCTTAATGCGCGCACGTCAGCTCGGCTTCCGCCTCGCTCCGCGCGCGCGTGTGCAACGGTTCAGATCCCATCTTTTCGCTCCCTTGTTCGTTACCCGCTCATCCCGCCAGGTGGGCCTGGGCCCCCATGTCATGGACTGGGCGGTTAACTCCAGGCGCGGGCGTCGCTTGGGTTCTGGCGACGGTTCCGGAGTGCGCCGGTTGAATCGGGCTTATAATGGGATGAATCCGCATTCCGCGGTTACTTTCCCGCATTCGCCTTCTTCCTTCCAACCTTTGCGCCCCTTTGCCTTCGAGCTTTCCTCGCCCCTTTCTCCCCCACACAGGTCGCTTCTTACTCCACCGATAGATGGCGTCCCTTGTTCATCCCCGCCGCTACCAGACCGAGGGAGAGTTGAACACAGTGCGCCGTCTGCTGGGATGGAGTGCTCAAGAGACTGGCTGGGGGGTGCGAGCAGGCTCGGTTCCCCTTGGCAACCTCCGCGCCGGGGAGTTTGTGCTATTTATCTCGCACATCTCCACCGGCGTGGGACTGCCGATTTCTTCGTTCCTGCTGCTGCTGCTGGAAGACTTCGGCCTCCAACTTTAGCATCTGACGCCGCACTCCCTCCTCCTGGCGTCCATCTTCGTGCATTTATGCGAGATGTTCGTGGGAGTTCGGCCCTGCGTCATCCTCTTCCGCTATTTCTTCATTCTGGTGAGGTCCGGAAGGAGCAAGGACGAGGTGGGAGGGTACTACTTCTAGGTGAGGAGTGACCTGGCGACTCCTTACATTCTCGGCCTTGCTGGCGGAAAGTGGGAGGAGTGGCGCAGGGACTGGGTGATCGGCACCACCGAAGCCAACGAGCGCCTCGCCCTGCCGACCGAGGGGCCCGCCTCCGACAAGGCATCCTGGAGGGCCAAGCCGTCGCTGTAGCCGGAGTTCGACTCCGTGCTGGACAAGATCAGGTCACTGGCGGAGAGCGGCCTCACCTCGTGGCACGTGCTCGGAGACTTCGTGAAGCGCCGGATCGCTCCCCTGAAGCAGCGGCCGCGTCCTGCGTGGAACTTCACCGGCCTCAACGACTGCAGCAGGACCCAACGCGGTGAGGGGAGTGACCTGACTCAGGAGGCCTTGGAGGTTCTGGTGCGGAACGTGACTGGGGACACCTTCATCCCGGAGAACCTGATCCTCCCGCAGAGCATAGTCCCCCTCTGCGAGGACTCCACGAGGGTGGCAGTGCTGGCAACCCTGCCGACTCTGGACGACGGGGGACTGGCCCCACGCCAGACCGGAGGTGACGCGAACCGCGGGCTCCAGATCCCTGGTGCATCCGGGGATCAGGCTACGCTGAGCGCTGCGGGACCCGGCGCCACCACGAAGGGGAAGCAGGCCGCGGCTAGCAGCGCGGCCGCAGCCGGCTCCAGCAGGGCACAGGGCAGCTCCGGTGCATCGTCGGGCGACGCGGGCCGGCGCAGGCTACTCCGGGGCGACGGGACCCTGGTCTCGGAGCCCGCCGCGAAGCGCCAGAGGTCTTCTGAGGGCGCAGGCCAGGGTAGCTCCCGGGCTGCCGGCCCCCACGGGCCCTCTGGGGCGACTGGACCACCACCATCGCCGCCGAGGAATTCCTCCCGCCGGCAGCAAGAGCAGCAGCAGCAGCAGCAGCCGCAAGAGCAACGGCAGCAGGCACGCGGGCGGCAACAGCAGCAACAGGTGCGACCCCGGGTTGCACCCATGCCGCAGCCACAGGGACAGCAGCAGCGGGAGCAAGCCCGGGTTGCGCCTGCATCGCAGCTGCAAGGGCAGCAGCAGCAACAGCAGCAGCAGCCGCAAGAGAAGAGGCCCGGGCTCCGGGGACGCTGGGTACCCGGTACTTCTGTGTTAGTGTCATCCAGCTCTCTTCCCTTGCGCCGGTGCTCTGTTTTGTTTTTTGAAGGTTTTTCTGCTTTGTTGCCAGGGCTCCTCGCCCCAGCGGTTCTTCTACCCTCGCCGGCACATCGGTAGGTGCCCAGGCGTCGGCGGCCTCGGTGTCGACAGCGACGACGACAGCAAATGCGGTACCCACAGGTACGGCGACCTGCTGCTAGCTTCGTGGCGTATGACGTGATGCTGACAGGCGTGTCATTTTTAGACTCCGCAGTGCACAACGCGGCGGCGGCGACGGGGGCGCCGGTGCTGGGTTCAGCCGCGCCCGACACGGCGACGGTGGAGATGCCGGTGCCGGGTGCTGCCGCACCCGATGCCGCGGCGGCTGAAATGCCGGCTCTGGGCGCCTCGGCCCCCGGCGTTGCGGCGGTGGAGGCGCCAGTGCTGGGCGCAGCCGCACCCGACGCGGTGGTGGAGATGCCGGTGCTGGGCGCAGCCGCACCCGACGCGGCGGCGGCGGAGGCACCGGAGCTGGGCGCAGCCGCACCCGACGCGGCGGCGGCGGAGGCACCAGAACTGGGCACGGCCGCAGCCGACGCGTCGGCGGCGGAGGCACCGGAGCTGGGCACGGCCGCACCCGACGCAGCGGAGGCGGAGGCACCGGAGTTGAGCTCGGCCGCGCCCGACACGGCGGCAGCGGGGGCGCCGGAGCTGGGCACAGCCGCGCCCGACACGACGGCAGCGGGGGCGCTGGAGACAAGTGCCGCAGCGGAAGCCCCCACTTCCAGCTCCGGTCCGGTTGCAGAGGAGGAGTCGGAGGTGGTCTTTGGCCGGCGGCTCCTGCAGCTCCATCTCCCGGAGGAGGATGCGACTCCCCTTCCCCAGGTGCTGTTGCAGGTTCGGCGGTCGATCGAGGAGGCAACCTCTTCCGCCGAGGTGGCCTTCCGGCGGGAGTGGTCTGCCCTGGAGAGCGAGCGCCAGTGCCTCTCCGACTGGCACACCCGCCGAGCCAACCTTAAGAAGGTGTTTGACTGAGAGTTCGTAGTGTCAAACCGAGAGAAATCCTTGGTGCAGTGGGAGCAGGACTTCACCCTGGAGGTTGTTGGCTTCGCTGCTCAGCGGTCCGACTTCGAGGCTCACCTTGCAGCTCAACAGTCTGAGCTGGAGGCTCGCAGCGGGGACCTCGAGGTCCGGAGGCAGGAGCTCGACGTCTTCTCTGCGACTCTGCAGGGATGGCGTGAACAACTACAGGAGAGAGCCCGCCAGCTAACTGCCGACGAGGCGGATTTGGAGGAGGGCCGGAAGCCCCTCGCCAAGCGGGAGGCTCACGCCACCGGCATAGAGAAAGAACTTGGGCGCCAGCGTGAGTCGCTTAAGAAGTTGAGGGACCGGGCGGAGGAGAGGGAGGCCGAGCTCGAGGAAAGGTCCCGCGGGCTCGAGGAAAGGTCCCGCGAGGTGGAGGTGGCCAAGGCGGCCCTGGACACCCGGGTGCAAGAGGCAGTCCAGGAGGCGGTCCGGAAGCACCAGGAGGACCAGCGCGGGGGAGCCCAGCGGATCGCTGACTGGGCGGCCGAAGCGAGCCTCGCACTGGTGCCATTGGGGATGAGCCCGATCCAGGTGGCGGAGCCGCCAGCTTCGATAGCTGACGCTCTCCCAGTGCTGAGCTCTGCTTCGGATAGGCTCCATCGCCTGGAGCCAGCCCTTGCTGGTCAGCTTGAAGCCGAGGGTCGCGAGCTGATCCGGATGGTGGCGGAGCACATCCTGACCTGCCTCCGGAGCCATGACCTGGCCATGTCACTGGCGCCCGTGGTCAATGGCCCTGTAGCGGAGACGGAGGCCGCCGCTCGGGACAGCGTGCGAGAGGTCGTTGACTTCGTTGCCGCCTACTTCAAGCGGGAACCTGCGGACCCTTGAGCGGGGCCATGTACCTTTTTCCTTTTGCATTATGCAACAAACATTGTATTAGCTGAAATTTTTGAAGTAGAAGAAACTTCAACTTAGCTGTTTGTCTATTGATTTGCGGTATGCAGCGCCCCGGCGCCCTGGCCCCCTGGCAGTTAGGTTCAATTGATTGGACCTGTCGGCCACGTGAGCCGTAGGAGATGCTCTGGACCTCCTTGGCATTGGGCTGCATAGTCTGTAAGACGAGCAAGCGCCTTGTTCCCTGTGTAGTATACAGGACTACAGAGAAAAGAATCAAGCTCACTTATACAGTAGCAATGATATCGCAACTTAGCTGCTTGACGCATGTAGAATCCGTTCGTGACGTGTGGAACAAAGCAGATGCTCCGGGCCCCCTGGAAGATAGACTCAGTTGTTTTGAGTCTGTCTACCATTGAGACTGGATCTTGATCTGCATGAAGGCTTTGAAGCAGATGCTAGGACCCCCTGGTAGGTAGGCTTAGTGGTTTGAGGCTGGCTACCACCAATCAGGGCTTAACCTGTGTACCACTTCAAATTTACAGCTTAGTAACAGGCCCGCGGGACTCGTCCGTGACTAGTGCCAGGCTGGTACAAGGTCCGGGGCTCTAGATGCGTAGGTCCAGGTTGATCAGCGCTTGTTATAGAGTGGTGGAGTGTGTAGGCTTAGGGTACGGGACCAGGCTAAGGCGCTACACAAGGCTCCGGACCATTCCAGGAAACATCACGATCTTCCCGGACCTGGCTTCATCATCCCAGGCCTCTCGCAGCAGTGGCAAGATCACTTTGTTGTACTCAATCTTTTGAGATATAGTGCTGGGCATGCCGTGTTGGATTTAGGAAACCAACTCTTGAGCTGGAACGGGGTCCGGGCCCTTAATTACCTGACTCCAGGTACTAGAGTACTTGTTACAGGGTGGTGGAGTGTGTAGGCTTTTGGGTACGGAACCAGCTAAGCGGCTACACAGGACTCCGGACCACCCCAGGAAACAAGCACCCGCTCTCCCGAGTAGGTCCCTAAGGGTCTGGACTCTTCTCCAGCAGCAAGAGGGTCCGGATCTGTACGGCAGTCCAGCAACTCAGCTCAGATCTTAGTTGTAGCAACAAGAACAGAGGTCCCCGCGGGGGGTTAGAGAGGTAAAAACTTTGAGAATCGACATGCGAATTTAAATTTTGACACAAAGACAGAACTGGGAGAAATTATTTCCTTTGCAATATTGTTGTACATGGCTTGCGCGATGGATGCCAGAGACTGGGTTTACGAGGTCGGACCTCTACCGTTCTGGGCCGCGCGTTAGCCGACGGTGCGATGGATGCCAGAGGTCGGGTTTACGAGGGTGGCCCCCAACTGCTCTGGGCCGCACGGTAACTCTATCTTATTACAAAGGAAAGGATTATTTCTGGCTCTGCCTAGGTGTAGAACTTACGCAGATGTTCTATGTTCCATGGGTTGGGCAGCGGCACTCCATCTTCTGTGGCGAGGCGAAAGCATCCGGGCCGGCATACCTTTGTAACCCTGAAGGGCCCCTCCCAGCTGGGGGAGAGTTTGTGAAGCCCTGCTCGGCTCAGGATTCGTCTGAGGACGAGGTCGCCAGCCCGGAGCTCCCTACTGTGCACGAACCATTGATGATAGCGCCGGAGCGCCTGGTTGTAGCGTGCATTTCGGATTGCTGCCCGCCACCTTCGCTGATCAACGAAGTCCACGTCGTCGCGCCGCAGCTGTTCCTGCATGGATTCGTCAAAGGCCTGGACCCGTGGTGAGCCCAGGTGAATTTCTGGGGGAAGGCATGCTTCAGCCCCGTAGACCAGGAAGAACGGAGTCTCCCCGGTGGCTCGGCTGGGTGTGGTCCGGTTGCCCCATAGTACGCATGGAAGCTCGTCAACCCATTTAGCACCATGCTTCTTCAAGCAGTTGTAGGTGCGGGTCTTGAGTCCCCTGAGGATCTCTGCATTCGCTCTCTCAACCTGTCCATTGCTGCGGGGGTGTGCTACGGACGCAAAGCATAGCTGGATGCCGATGTCCTCACAGTACTCTTGGAAGAGTCTGCTTTTGAATTGGGTCCCATTATCCGCAATGATGCGGCTTGGGACGCCAAATCTGCACACAATGGACCTGAGGAAGGCGACTGCCGATTTCTTAGTGATATTCACCACAGGGGTAACTTCCGGCCACTTGGTGAACTTGTCGATGGCGACATAGAGGAACCGGTACCCGCCGACAGCCCGGGGGAATGGCCCCAGGATATCCACACCCCACACAGCGAATGGCCATGAGGGCGGAATCATCTGTAGAGCTTGAGCCGGGGTGTGTATTTGCTTTGCATGGAATTGACATGCTTTGCAGGACCTTACCAGCTCAGCCGCATCCTGGAGTGCTGTTGGCCAGTAGAAGCCATGCCGAAAGGCCTTGCCAACAAGCGTGCGAGAGGAGGAATGACTTCCGCACTCGCCTCCATGGATCTCCACGAGCAAATCGCTCCCTCTCCCTGGGAAATGCACCGCATGAGGACACCGTTGGCGCCATGGCGGTAGAGATCCCCTTCTACCACCGCGTAGCGTTTAGCCAACCGGACTATGTGCTCAGCGGACACATCGTCATCAGGGAGGATGTTATCTTTCAGGTAGTCCCGGATCTCGGAGATCCATGCATCGGGAGCTCCCTGAGTAGGTGGGTGTGGCTCTGCGAGGTCACCAGGATCCTCTACAGGGCACACGGCCCAGGTCGGGCACCACAGTTGGAGTGCTGCCGGGACCGCTGGCTTTGAGGTGCTAGCTTGATCCCCTTCACCCAACTCGACAGGCTGGGCGGTAGGTCTCTGCAGCTGTCTTTCGAAGACGCCTTCAGGCACGGGTGCCCAGGTAGATGCTCTCGCAGAGAGATCATCTGCTGCTGAGTTGTGCTCGCGGGGAACGTGTTGTAGTTCCAAGGCGTCAAAGTCCTTCTCGAGCTTCCTCACGTGTATGAGGTATGCCGCGAGCTGGGGATTGTTGCAGTTGCAATCCCCTCGGACCTGCTTGATGATTAGCTGGGAGTCCCCCTTCACCAGGAGCTGCCGGACCCCCAATGAGAGGGCTTGCGTCAGGCCAAAGATCAGCGCCTCGTATTCCGCCATGTTGTTGGTGGCCTTGAACTCAAGGTGCACCATGTACTTCAGCTGATCTCCATTTGGGTCGATGAGGACCACACCAGCTCCAGCCCACTTTTCGCGGGCGGACCCGTCGAAGAAGAGTGTCCAGTGGGGTTCGGTGAAGACTGGTGCCCTGACTTCCGGCTCCGGGGGTCCAGCGTTGACGACCGGACCCCCAGGATTGCTTGGGGAGGGAGTCCACTCCGCTATGAAATCGGCCAGGATCTGGCTCTTGATTGCATGGCGTGGCTGGAAGTCCAGTTGGAACTCTGCCAGCTCTGCCGCCCACTTGGCGATATTGCCTGTGGCGTTAGAGTTGTGCAGGATCGCTCTTAACGGGTAAGAGGTCACTACGACAACTCGATGTGCCTGAAAGTAGTGGCGCAGTTTTCTGGATGCAATTAGTATCGTATAGATAAGCTTATGCGTCTCAAGATACCTGGCCTTCGCCTCGTGGAGGACTTCACTGATGTAGTAAACCGGCTTTTGGACAATCTGGATCCCGATTACCGGGTCCGGCACGCCCTTATCCACCACATCAGGTCCTTGGGCCCCCAGCGGCTCCGGGCTCCCCCTGGCACAAGGCTCGTCCGGACCCCCTTGTGTGGGGCCCGGGGCTTCAGGCAGAGGTGAGGCTGACGGGCCCCCGTGTCCGGGGTCCGGCTCACCATCTTTGGCCGGGGAGACCCTGGTGTCCCCCTGGCGAGCTTGCTCCGCCCTCTCGGCGACCAGCACCATGCTGACTGCCTCCGCAGACGCAGCAAGATATAGAAACAACGGCTCACCGGGCTCTGGAGCCACCAATACTGGCAGCGAGGTGAGGTGTTGCTTCAGCTCCTGGAAGGCCTGTTCAGCCTCTTCGGTCCAAGTAAATGGACCGGACCTCCTCAATAATTTGAAGAAGGGGAGGGCCCTCTCAGCTAGCCTCGATATGAAGCGGCTAAGAGCAGCGAGAGATCCAGTGAGCTTCTGGACATCCTTGATGCGGCCAGGAGGCCTCATTGCTTCGATCGCCTTGATCTTGGCTGGGTTTGCCTCGATGCCTCGATGTGAGACCAGGAAACCCAGCACCTTTCCTGCTGAGACGCCGAAGATGCACTTCTCGGGATTCAGCTTCGTGCGTGTGGTGCGGAGCCGGTCGAAGACGAGGGACAGGTCCTCCACTAGTGTTGACCCTACCTTAGTCTTGACCACAATGTCATCGACATAAACCTCAACAACATCTCTAATCAGATTACAGAAGGTTTTGTTCATAGCTCGTACAAACGTGGGTAAGGCATTCTTCAGACCATACGGCATGACAATGTAGCAATAAAGCCCATCTACTGTTACAAAGGCAGTATGCTTCCTATCCTCTATAGACATCTGAATCTGGTGGAAACCAGAGTACGCATCTAGGAAAGACAAAAGGTCACACCCGGAGGTGGAGTCCACGATCTGATCGATACGTGGTAGAGGATAGGGGTCTCTAGGACATGCCTTGTTGAGGCTGGTGTAGTCGATGCACATCCGAAGCTTCCCGTTGGCCTTTGGGACGACGACCGGATTGGCCAACCACACGGGGTGGTGGACCTCCTCGATGAAGCCGGCGTGTAGGAGCTTGTGGACTTCTTCGCGGATGAAGTTTTGTCGCTCCACGGACTGCTTCCGAGGCTTCTGGCGCACCGGCGTGGCGTCGGGGTAGATCCTCAGATTGTGCTCGATCACTTCCCTGGGGATCCCGGGCATCTGTGACGGTTCCCAAGCGAACACGTCGACATTTGCCCGGAGGAAAGCGATGAGCGCGTCTTCCTATTTCTCCTCCAGGTTTCCCGTGATACGGGTGGTCCTGGTGGAGTCCGCTCCAATCTGCACCGTCTTCACGGAAACATGGTCCGGATCGGACGGTTGGACCTTGGGAGCCTTTGCAGGCGCCTTGGGCTGCGAGGTGGATGGATCCTCCTCAGAACGCGCAGCCTCTGCCGCCAGAGCATGCAGCTTCTCAACTGCAGCGACGGCAGCGGTGCAGTCGCCCTGCACGGTGAGGACTCCGGCAGGAGAAGGCATCTTCAAGACCAAATACCCATAATGAGCAATGGCCATGAAGCGGTAGAGCGCCGGCCGGCCAATGATGGCGTTGAACGGGAGGTTTACTTCCGCAACATCGAACAGAACGCTCTCTGTGCGGAAGTTCTCCTCAGTCCCGAACGTGACCGGCAGTGTGATGCTCCCCAGGGGGAACACCGGGTGTGGGCCCACTCCAGAGAATAGGCGAGAGAGAGTCAGCTTGGACTCCGGGATCTGCAGCTGCTTGAACACCGCATAGCTGATGACATTGAGGCCTGCCCCACCGTCAATCAGCACGTGATAGAGCCTCACATTGGATATGACAGGAGCGGTGACTAGAGGTAGTACACCAGCTCCGGCCATATTTTCCGGGCAGTCAGATGGCCCAAAAGAGATGGTGGTGTTCATCCACCTCTGGTGCGGCGCCGCCTTCGGGACCCCCGGCTTCACCGAGAGGACCTCCCGGCGAAGGGTCTTCACATCCCGTCGGGAGACAAACTCCCAGCTTCCGCCGTACATTACATACAGCTTCTTGCGGCGGTCGCCGTTGTCGGAATCGGAGTCGTCATTGTGGTAGACGCCCTTCAGCTCTCGAGCGGGGGATTGGTACCCCAGCTCCTTCTCCCCGGCGGCGGCCCCGCTGTCGGAGACCTTCTCCTTGCCGGCCCGCTGGCGAGGAGGGGATGAACCGTTCTTGGAGGACTGCTCACGCCACCCACTGACCCGCTTCGCGAGCTTCTGGATCTCACGGCAGTCAGCGGCGCTGTGGCGAGCGGTGGGATGCACTGGGCATGAACCTCCGCTTCCACCTTGCGGGCGAGGGCGTTTGCCGTGTGCATTCTGGCCCCCAGCCGCTGCTGCCGCTGCCGGCGTCGCCGCTGGCGCCGCCGCTGCAACGACTGGTCCACCAGATTGCAGTTCCCCGCGATTCCGATTCGTGTTCTTCTTCTTCTTCTTGCCACCGCCCTGAGCGGTAGCACTGGAGCCGCCAGCCTTGGCATCTCCGCTTTGGGGGGCTGAGTGCCATGCACGACCCTCAGCGGCCCTGGCACACTTGTCTGCCAGGGAGAAGAGCGTAGTGACGCTTTCCACCTCGTGCGTCGCCAGCTTCTCGAGCATTTTCTCGTCACGTACCCCCTGGCGGAAAGCAGTGATAATAGATGCATCTGAGATACGAGGAATGGTACCCCGTACCTTGGTGAAGCGCGAGATGAAGGCCCGGAGCGTTTCTCCGGGCTTTTGCCTCACGGCGTGGAGGTGCGCCTCCACGCCATGCTGCTGGTACGCACTGGCGAAGTTCGCTGTGAACCTTGCACAGAGCTCTTCCCAGGACTGGATCGTCCCAGGCGTGAGGTTCATGAGCCAGGTCCGGGCTAGCCCAGACAAGGCTACATGAAAGTAGCTTGCCATGACGGCGCCGTTACCACCAGCCGCTGTGATGGCAGTAACGTACACCTGCAGGAACTCCGACGGGTTAGTGGTACCGTCGTACTTTTCCGGCAGATGGGGGCGGAACTTGGATGGCCATGCCACCGCTCGGAGGTGGTCCGCCAGTGCAGCGCAGCCCACCCCGGCAACTGGTGCGCCTGGCTGTATCCGGGCGTTCACCGGGGGCTTGGGTGCCACCACATCCAAGTCGGTGTTGAGGTTACGGCCCTCAATGTTAAGACGGCGCTCTCGCGCCCTCTCAACGGAGACGCGGGCATCCTCTCCCACGCGCCGGCAGTTGAGCTCCGCCCGCAGGTCTTCTGTTCGTGCACCCTTCACGGTAGGGGAGCGCACGGACGCCGACGCACCGCCCTGACGCTGGTGGTAAGGTACCACCGCATTGCCGGGCGGAGGTCGTTGCCCAGTCCTTGCAGAACTGGGGGAGGCCTGAGCCAGGTGGAGGAGATGGTCAACGTCATCCCGCCACTGCTTCAGGGCGTCTGGCGAGGCTGCCCCAGCCGGGGGGTTACGAAGCAACTCCCTAGCCGCTGTCAGCGCTCCGCCGCTCGCAGCTTGTGAGGGGGCCCTTGATGGGCGCCCTGACTCTTGCCGGCGAGCAGCGCGCGCTGCTGCCGACGGTGGCTGCTCCACAGGCACAGTTGCCCCTGGAGCAGGAACACGAGGAGCGTGTGGCGTGGAGGACGCCACACCCTCCGTCATCTCTACGTCGTCCACACGAACCATGGGGACGTTGAGGAGATGAACTGCGGCCAGCTAAAGAAGACCCCCTACCTGGCGCGCCAAATGTCGTGGAGCTGCAACCACGGCCGGGTGGCGGAAGGCACCCGCCCTAGCCCAGAGGGTGTGTACTCGGGGGTTAGCTAGTCCCAGATCGATCTCCCTCAAGAACACGATGAACACAGCAAGATTTAGAGTGGTTCGGGCCACCGGAGCGTAATACCCTACGTCCACTGTGTGTTGTATTGCCTCCCCACGAGAGTGTGAGAGCTTGTGTTTGTCTGGAGCTTGTCCCGTACACAGTGAGTGCCTCCCTTTTATATCTCAAGGGAGGTGCGTACATGGCTGCCGGGACCCCGACAAGTGGGCCCAGCGATGCGGTATAAAATATAGTACTGTTCATCATTATGGCGCTGCAGGCAAAGGAGATCTTTCTCTGAATATCTTTGCCTGCTCTTGGAGTCTCCCGTTCAGCATGTCTAGGCGCTGTCTTGTCGGAACGGCGCCCGTCGTAGCCAGCGGCGTCGTCTGCCACGTAGCTGAACGGCTGTGTAGGGAGCGGCGTAGGCGGCATGATGGAAAAGTGCCGTGCCGTCGTATCCATTTAATGCGGCTGACGAGCTCTGCGCGGGCGCGGCACAGGCGGCTGCACTGTGCACCTTGGTAATACGCGGTGCACAGCGGGGCCTGTCAAAGGCTGTCCCGCGTGCTGCGGCGGCAGAGCATGCGTCAACCATCCGCATTAAATGTGGTGGGTGGGCGAGTCCCCCTTGCGGAGGACTCGCGCATGAGCCCGCGCCCGTGCCCCCAGGACACGTGGCGTCTCCAGACCCCCGCACGGTAAGGGGGGTCCGGACGGCGCAGGAGGCCCCGGACCCCTATGGGGGGTCCGAGGCCTGGCTGTCAGCTCGGAGCTTCCATCCCTTAGAGACACGTGGCGTCTCCGGACCCATCCCCAGGCGGGGAACGGGTCCGGGGCCGTTGGCCTGGTGAGGGAAGGGCCTGTCCGGTGGAGCCTGGCTACTCCGTCCTTAAGCGTAGTTACGGATAACTACGAGGGTCCTGTCTTGCTGCGGTAAGAGTGGGTACCCCTGCTATAGGGTACCGACAGTTTCCTTGACAAACTTAGCAGTAGCTTCATCCTCTTTTGAAAACACTACTAGAGGGGGCACCGTTTTTTGGATTGTTCTCCGAGCTAGGGAACTCACTAGTTCTCTCGCCGGTTACCCTTCTTCTCCCATGACTTTGTGATCGAGCAGTTGTAGTCCGACATCAGTGGAGGCTTTGGTTGGCACATCATAGATAGAAAGAATTTCTTCGCTGCTGGATCCACTGGTTCCTTTGGCGGAGGCTTCTTTGGCTTCAACTGCTTGCGCACGTCTTCTTGCACCCAAGCAGTTAATTCCTCATCAGTCATTTCGTAACCTGACTTCTCTAGTGCGGGCTTCTCTTTCTTCTTTCGTTCTTGGGTCTTCTTCGGCCTTGGAGTTGGCGGTGGTGGCACCCAAGCAGATTGTTTCTTTTTTGCGGGGGAAGGAGATGGCAGAGGTGGACTAACACTGGGGTCCAGGGCAGCGGCCGGTGATGGCGATGGACTAACACTAGGGTCCCGGGCAGCGGCTGGTGACGGTGGATCCACGCTGGGGTACCCTTGAGCAGCTGGCGGTGACCTCGGAGACGGGCTAGGATCCCTTCCTGCAATTGTTATGTACTGTTTTTTTTCCAACAGATCCAAGTGTGGAGGGCCTGTCCTAGTTCCTCTTCTCCATCACCTCCAGGGATCTCAAGGTCGAGGTCTTCCCATCCTTTCTCGACACGGTCAACCATGACTCTAGCATATCCTTCAGGAATCGTCATGCCATGGATTGTCCCGCCTTGAACAGGGACTTCAGCAACCCCGTGAGCGACTACTTTTAGTTTTTTCCTTAGTGGGCATAGAAGCTCACAGGGGGTCCTCACGGCGATGTCGTCCACAGGGTAATGTTCCGCAACCGTTTCCTCTCGATCTGCGGCTGGGTGTTCCGTTGAAGCGACACTGTTACGACGCTGCGAGCCGACGGGGCTAGTCTCCAACTGAGCCGTTGATCTGGCTTTTGGTTGCGGCTACTGGCTAGTTGCAAGTGCACCTTTGATCGAAGCAACCCGTTCTTCTAGGGCACGCATCTTCTCTACTACTTCAGCCTTTCTTCTCTGTCGGCTTCGATATGTCTCTATGTCGCCACTGAAGTCATGCTTCCATGGAACTATGCCCATGCCTCGCACACGTCCTGTGTGTTCCGGTGTGCCAAGAGCGTACGTCAGCTCGCCTTTCTCTCTGTCCGATTTGAAGCTGCCTTCGGACACGGCCTTTAGTGCCACTTCGAGCTTGTCGGCTACTTCCCTTATGGCATCGCTAGTGACGAACCACCCATCTTCCATATTCAATGAGCCTCCATGAGCGTAGAAGTAATGTTTTGCTCGCAATGGCTAGTTGAAAGTCACCGGTACGATTCCTCTGGCAACGAGATCATCTTCCATCTTCTGCCAATTCGGAATCACCGACACATATCCTCCTTGCCCAAGATGATGGAAGTGCTTCTTTTTGCTCGCATTCTCTTTGGCTTGGGCTATCTTCTTCTCGCTATCCTCGAGTGACTTGTACTGCACGAATGCCTCCCAATAAGGACTTTGAATCTTGAAGTCTTTCTCGAAGTCTGGCGTGAGTCCCTTTCTAACATAATCTTTGTTCAAATTTTTCTTGAACGTCTGAAAAGCAATAGCCATCTTCTTCATGACCCAATCCTTAAATAGTTGTTCTTTGTCCTCCGGAAAGCTAAAGTGTCATTTCACATCTGCCCATAACATTTCTTTCTCGGTCTCGAGGATGACGTCAGCATCGATATCTGTGGCTTTACTTTTCTTCCATAGCTTGAAGCTAATGGGAATGTGGTCCCAGACATAACATCCACATTGATTCACCACCATCGTCTTCACACCCTTCGGAGACTTTGGTTCACCGTCAGGATGCAATGAAGTGATAATAGTGTGCCCTCCATGATTTTCTTCGACCCTCGTTTCTGTTTTGGTTTCCTAGTCGATCTGGATGCCTAGAAAAATATGTATTTAGTACGCATTGTACTTACATACAGAATTAATGCGTATGTTTATATATATAAGCACGAATTGTATATACCTCTGCGCTATCATCTTGCACAGTCGTTTGTTCTGGCTGGTTATCATCGTCAACGCCAGTATCATTAAGGTATTGCTGCCATCGTCCTCGGCAGCATCCTCTTCATAGTGGTGCGTGCCCGTACCAATTATGTCCTCAAGAAAGGCCTCGTCGTCATCATGACAAAAGGGTTCCATTTCATTTTTTATGTGAATCAACATATGTTTGATATGCAATTTTGTACTAATTAACAATGTATAAAAAAATTGCAAGTGCAGCTTCGATAAAGTCGTACAACGCATACATGGACAAAATTTCTAAAATTTACATCATATACATCTTATATACAATGTGCCCTGGAATTTTATAAAATATGACCTGAATTTTCTAAGATTTTCTACTAATTATACCTATTTATAGTATAGCAACCTAAAATTTACAAAAAAAATAGAAATTCAATAGATAAAGCTGTACAAGACAAAATTTACATCATATATACATTTCATAACATACACAATTCAACAATACCAAATAAAACAATAAATGTGAAGCCCGTAAAGACTTGAAGTTTTCTACAATATACAAGATTTTTGTACAATATCCATAATTACTACAAGATATAAAGACATACTTCTGTACAATATACCTAGGCAATAATTTTCCATATATTTTCCATAATTTCTCTACATTTTCCATAAATTTTTCATAATTTTCCATACATTTTCTAGAATTTATCTACATTTTCCATAATTTTCCATAATTCATGTATATTTTCCATACATTTTTCATAATTATCAATAATTTCTCTACATTTTCCATAATTTCTCTACATTTTCCATAATTTTCCATATATTTTTCGTAATTTCTCTACATTTTCCATAATTTTCTATAATTTCTTTACGTTTTCCATAGTTTTCAATAATTTTTCTACATTTCCATAATTTTCCATCATTTATCCTGATAAAGAATGCTGACGTCAGCCCCCAAAAGGGCTGACGCCAGCATCCTGCTACCGGCGGCATGCTGGGCCGGCGCACGGCGGGGGCGTCGGGGTAGGGGAGGGGGGTGGTCGACAGGCTTGTTACCCGCGGCGGCGGCGGACGTGGCGAGGCACGGGAGCGGCGAGGAGGTCGAGCGACGGCGTGGCGGCGGCGTGGCGCCGAGGAGGAGGCGCACGGCGCGGCGGCGTCGAGCGGCGGCAGTCGTAGAAGAGGGCTGTGGCGGAACGACAGCGAGGAGGACGATGGCGCGTGGAGGGGGCGGCGGCGCGGTGGCGGCGCGAACGATCGACAACGACGGGCCAGGGGATGGTGGCGGCGGCGCACGGGGGCGGCGGCGCGGGCGAGGTGGCACGAATCGAGTGCCGCAGAGGGGAGGCGCGGGTCGGAGCGGCGGCATAGAGGTAGGAGGCGGCCCGGAGCGGCGGCGCACGGGGGCGGCGCCGCGAAGGGCGGGATAGCGCGGTGGGAACGACGACGACGATGAGCGGGCGATGAATGGGGGGATCGAAAATGGCCAAGTCCCTGATCCCCCTTTATTGCAGTCAGTTTAGTACCGGGTCTTCTCCTGGCCCAGTACTAAACTGGCGACCCCGCAATTTAGTACCGGCTGGAACTAGGGCCCGGTACTAAACGGTGCCGTTTAGTACCGGGCCCTAGTTCCAGCCGGTACTAAACTGCCCCAACACGCGGGAAATTTTTGGGAGGCAGTTTAGTACCGGATGCAACCATGGCCCGGTACTAAACGCCCAAAATGATTCTGCCTTTTTCAGTTTTGTAATTATTTTGTAATTCGTCTAAATATGTTTTATGTGCAATAAAATTCAATAAACGATTAAAAAGTAGATATATGTACTATTTTCACCATGCAAAATTATATTATTTTTGTTAAACATACGTTAATCTTAATAAGTATTAGTCTTTGCACTAAATTCAAAGTATTGACACTAAATTTCAAATTTCAAATTGTTTAAATATGTTTTATGTGCAATAAATTCAATAAAACCCTAGAAAATAGATAAATTACTATTTAAGCACTTAATTTATCATATTGAGTTCAAAATTTGTTATATTAGTGTGTCGAATGTGTTTTTAGTGTGTAAAGTATTATACAAATGCATAAAAATGCATATATTTACTATTTAAGCACTTAATTTATCGTATTGAGTTCAAAATTTGTTATATTAGTGTGTCAAATGTGTTTTTAGTGTGTAAAGTATTATACAAATACATAAAAATGCATATATTTACTATTTAAGCACTTAATTTATCGTATTGAGTTCAAAATTTGTTATATTATTGTGTCAAATTGGTTTTAGTGTCTAAAGTATTATACAAATGCATATATTTACTATTCAAGCACTTAATTTATTGTTCTGAGATCAAAATTTGTTATATTAGTGTGTCAAATATGTTTTAGTGTCTAAAGTATTATACAATTGCATAAAAAATGAAAAAAGATACTATTGTAACTATAAAAATTAATAGTTTTATACTTTACATCACAACATATTGAGTTCAAAATAATTTTCAAATATATTACATCAATCACTTGGTCACATAAAAATCAAAGTACAACATATTAATTACACATCATTATTTAATGGAACATTGATAACCTTTCTTTTTATGAATGTCCCTTGATCATGATCATGGCGCAAGTAAGGAGCGTCCTCTTTGGATAACAGGATGCTGGGGTCGACATCGACCGAGAATGGAGGACGGTCATCAAACTGATCAAAGTCTTCTGACTTCCGAATTGTCTTCAACTCCAATGATTTTTCTTTTTCCTGGAAGAACTATGTGGCGTTTTGGCTCGTCGTCATACTTGCTTTGATTTTTCTTAGGTTTGCTTGCCATGTCCTTCGCATAGAACACCTGCGTCACATCCTTGCCGAGGACGAATGGTTCATCTTTATATCCAATTTTTTTGAAGTCCACTATTGTCATCCCATACCGGTCTGTCGTTACGCCGCCTCCAACTCGATTCACCCATTGGCACCGAAACATAGGAATCTTCAAAGGCCCATAGTCTAGCTCCCATATTTCCTCTATGATACCAAAGTAGCAGTCCTTATTTCCATCATGGCCTATTCCATCAATACGCACACCACTATTTTGGTTCGTGCTCTTTTCATCTTGGGCTCTTATGTAAAATATATATCCATTGATCTCATACCCTTGGTATTGGATGATTGTGACCGATGGTCCCCTAGCAAGCCATTGCAGTTGTACATCAATTGTGCTATCATCCATGAGTTTTCTTCTAAGCCAAACCGCAAAGCTATCTATGTGATGACATGTAATCCAGGCCTCAGACTTCCCTATGTTTTCAGACCAGACAATATTCATGTGCTCATCCATATATGGGGCCACGAGGGATGAATTCTGTAGAATGGTGAAATTTGCTTTGCGGATTTCACTTTTAGGGATGTGTATATTAGATTTCTTACCTAGTGTGCCCTTTCCTTTCAGTCGCCCATCATAGCGTGACATGGGGACTCCAATCGGACTAAGTTCGTCAATAAAATCAACACAAAACTCAATGACCTCCTCTATTTCTTAGACCTTGGTGATACATCCTTCTGGCCGAGAATGATTCCGAACGTACTTCTTTAAGACTGCCATGTATCTCTCGAAAGGGAACATATTGTATAGGAATACAGGGCTCAAAATATTTATCTCTTTCACAATATGAACTAAGAGATGGGTCATAATATTAAAGAACGAAGGTGGAAAGACCATCACAAAACTGACGAGACATTGGACCACATCATTCTGTAGCCTTGTGAGCTTGTTTGGATATTGCCTTCTGCGAAATTTCATTAAGAAAGGCACATAGCTTCACCACTGCTAATCTTACATTTTCTGGTAGAATAACCCTTAGCGCGACCGGAAGAAATTGGGTCATCAGAACGTGGCAATCATGAGACTTTAAGTTTGTGAACTTTTGCTCTTTCATATTAATTCTTCCCTGCATATTCGAGGAGTAACCGGATGGTACCTTCATACTGTTCAAGCAATCAAACATGCTTTTCTTCTCCTCTTTGCTGAGAGTGTAGCTAGCAGGACGTAACTAGTGCTATCTATTTTCTCTCTTCTTAGGACGCAGGTCTTCTCGTTGTTTTGTTTCTTTCAAATCACGTCTTGCTTCCAGTGTATCTTTTGACTGCCCATACGTACCGAGGAATCCTAGCAGGTTCATGCAAAGATTCTTCGTCAAGTGCATCACGTCGATTGCGTTGCGGACCTCCAAGTCTTCCCAATATGTGAGCTCCCATAGTATGGACTTCTTCTTCCACATTGGGGCATAGCCGTTTTCATCATTCGGAACTTGTTGGCTTCCACGACCCTTTCCAAACACGACATGGACATCCTTCACCATCGAGAAAACACACTTCCCATTTCGGAACATAGGCTTAGCACGAGTTTCAAGTTCCCCTTTGAAATGTTTTCCTTTTCTTCTCAAGGGGTGGTTGAGGGGAAGGAATCGATGATGACCCATATACACGACCTTCTTACAATTTTTTAGATACAAGCTGTCGGTTTCTTCTAGATAATGAGTGCATGCCCGGTATCCCTTATTCGACTGTCTGGATGGATTGCTAAGTGCAGGCCAATCGTTGATGGTAATGAAAAGTAATGCTCACAGGTCAAAATTTTCCTGTTTCTACTCATCCCAAACACGTACACCTTCCTCCTTCCACAGCAGCAAAAGTTCATCAACCAACGGTCTTAGTACACGTCAATATCATTGCCCGGTTGTTTTGGGCCTTGGGTAAGCATCGGCATCATCATGTACTTCCGCTTCATGCATAGCCAAGAAGGAAGGTTGAACATACAGAGGGTCACATGCCATGTACTATGACTGCTGCCCCACTCGCCGAATGGATTCATTCCGTCCGTACTTAAACTGAACCTTATGTTCCTTGGGTCATTATCAAAATCATGGAATTCTCTATCCACATTTCTCCACTGGGACCCATCCGCAGGGTGTCTCAGCATCTGATCTTGCTTACGCTCTTCTTTGTACCACCGCATCAATTTAGCATTGGATTTATTTCTTAAAAAGCGCTTCAAATGTGGTATTACTGGGAAATACCACATCACCTTAGCGGGAACTTTTTTCTTGACGGGCTCCCCGTCGACCTCACCAGGATCATTTTGCCTGATCTTGTACCGTTTTGCATCACAGATAGGACAAACATCCAGTTTCTCATATTCTTCGCCTCGATAAAACCTGACCTAATTCATCAAGTGGTTGGTCTTCTGCTGCATTTTCTCCAGCCTCATCCATTTCTTCAGCATCGTCCATGGGTTCATCTTCAATGGCTCCCGCTTCATATAGATGAGCTCAGTCTGCAATATTATGATCATCATCTTCTTCACCATCTTGCATCACAACTCCAGGTTCACCGTGCTTAGTCCAAAGAGTATAGTTATCCATGAAATCCTTTTCATAAATGTGGGCGTGTAGAGTGCTTCTCTTAGAGTATTCCTTTTTATTTTGGCAAACGCGGCACTGACAGCACATAAAACCTTTCGATGAATTGTGGGCCTCTGCCGCATCGAGAAAAGACTTTAGACCATTAATCCACTCCATGGAGCACCGGTCGCTGTACATCCATTGTCGGTCCATTGATCTACAATTTTGCATTAAGTAACAACATTATTTTACTTGTATTCATATCATTTAATTTGGCACATAACATAATGAAATACAAAAGCCATTTCTGCGAATTTTACATCAAAATACAAAATTAATAGAAGTCCAAATTAATAGATACATTACACTACATGCTTAAATTACACAACATGATAAATAGAAGTCCAAATTAATATATACATTACACTACATGCTAGCTACCAAATATAAACTACTCATCATGAGATCTTTGGACCAATGCCTCGTGAACTGCCTCGCGAAGCCTTGACACGGAACGGTCATATTCCGCCAGTCCCAACTCTTCACGTCTTGCATTATATCGAGCCATCAACTCACGGTCATATTTACGGCTTTCTTTGCCAAGGGAGAATATATGAAAAACTTTCTTAATCAAACGACGAATACGACCGCTACCAAGACCAACATGCTCTGCAGGGTGGAACTCAAGCGAATGACCGGTGCACTCCAATTGATTGCGTACCGCCGCCCGAGCCACAGCTCGACGCTCAAAGACATCATATTGCAAAGGCATTTCTAATAAGTAATATTAATAACATGTCAATTATATGTCTCACTAAAAAACAAAACTAATTTGAGTACACTAATCAGATAAATGTAAAAACCTGAACAAATTATTAGAATTAAAATGAAAACATAAATTGTAAACCATAATTTTTTGACACTCTTCAGTTCAACGCGAACACGTCGTTCCACGCCATAAGGGATGCGCAATCATACTCCTTCATCGCGTCCTCATATATACCACACCGCATCGTGGATATCGATGCTAGCCCCGAATAGCAGTGTTTTCACTGAAGGATCAAGGTTAACGACATATTCATGATCCAAAACATATATTTTTTAAACTTCTCGATGGTTTTCATATGAGCCCGAATAAATACATCATTAGAGTGCCAAAATAATACAACTAAATGCATAACAAATACCAACCTAATTAACCATATCACTTGAAAAAAATTGAAAAAAAATCCCTATAAATTATCCACATTGAAATTATCCAATACACCTTCTCCAAATTCAAGTAATGGGTTCTATACATCTCAAATCCATGCATAAATCAAAGAAATCGTGATCATTCTTACTATTTATAATAATTAAAAATTTCTCTAACTATGGAGCATCAAACAAAGAATGAAGACCATCAAACAAGAGAGGATAAAGTTGTAAATCTTTGGTGCACTTGGATGACTGAAATCCCCACAAAACTTGAGAAAATGGGCAGAATCTCCACTCTAGGTCGCCAAGGAGAAGAAGAACCCGAGCTCTCGGTCAAATGCTGGCTCGGGCTCGGGGAGGAAGAAGGGACCAGAATATATAGAAGAGAATTAGTACCGGCTGGAGCCACCAGCCGGTACTAAAGTTTCACTTTTAGTACCGGCTGGAGCCACCAGCCGATACCAAATGTCCTTGGAGTCATTTAGTACCGGCTGGTGGCTCCAGCCATTGCTAAATGGCCACTTAGCTGTTGCGCGTGGTGTTGGTGGAGCAGTTTAGTACTGGCTGGGGGCTCCAGCCGGTACTAAACAGCTCACATGGCTACTATTCCTTGCGCCCGGTACTAAATGTGAGTGTTAGTACCTGACGAAAGCGAGGCCGATACTAACGCCCACGGACGAATGAGCCCTTTTCTTTTATGCATCAACTTTTCATATCGTCAGCCTCGCCAAAACCCTAGTTGCAGTAGCTTGTTTCCCTTTACGAGTTATTCTCACACGTTGATCTTTTGCTGGTAAGTCCTGAGTCGAGTTGCGTAGATAGGCCTAGGTTGATGGCGCATCGCTTCTTCCTCTATCGATAGCGCTCAAAGTTATCGAGCACATTAAATTTGTCCGGCAGGGTTTAACTGCTAACAATTTATTGATAGAAGCTATCAATTTGTTAGATTAATCTATTTAGTCTAACCTCTTATTGCTTTTATCACAAGTTATCGGTAATTGCTTAGATCTTGCTAGATTAATCCATTTAATCTAGTTTGTTTTAAGTTCTTACCACAGGTTATTGACATCTTCCTAGATCAGGTTAATCCGTTTAATCTAGATTGTTTTAAGTTTTTATCACAAGCTATCTAGCCTAGATCTGCCCGCTATCGTCTTCCTTCATGATCTCGCGATTACAGACGATTTGGATCCGAACCTAGGTGTTGTTCAAAGGATACGTCGCTTTAAACGCAGTTTGCTCTCCTAAATTGGCTCCTCGAGAGCCAATTGCTGATGTCATTGATATCGGCTGGCTAGCCGATAGCCCTCCCCCTCTGAATTTAATGTTTATCCTTCGTGTCAATTTGCAGGTCAAATTGACTGGCATGCCAAACGCACCACAGGCGCGCCAATCAGATTCGGTATGACGGAGTGAAGTAGATCTCCCTGGCCCTAGCTTGCGTGGAGCGTGAAGATCTGTCCGGCGGGATTTTCGCGTCAAAAAGTTTGATTTGCAACTAGTTCACATCCAATTGCAATTGGTCTATTCTTCCTCGGATGCAAACAATGTAGGCTCTGAATTGCAATTGCAAGATGGATGCATTTTGTATAGAGAATGCACCTTATTGCTTATTAGCCTCGTTGTGTGTGTGTGTGATATTTGAGAGCCCTAGGATCCCTAGGGAGCCCTAGCCACGTGCATCAGCTCGTCCAACTGAACCAGCTCGAACCCCCCTCCCTCCCCCACAGCCCAGGCCCACAGACCACCCAAGGCCCACCGAACCCCTCCCCCACCACCCGATATATACACAGCTAACCCTAATCCCGCCCACTCCTTCCATCTCCCTATGCACGGGGAACTATATATGATGTTGCGTATGTAATCATGTAGATGCAAGTATAGAAATGAGTTTATTGCGACAACAATTGAATTTTGAATCCCACCTGTATAGAAATCTACATACTTAGCTGGCATAGAAATTTCATAATGTTAATAAAATGAGAACGCAAGCAATGGGATGTGGTAGTATAGAAAACCATTCACATCAGCCGTCAGCAAGTATATGTCGCTATGCATGTAGAAAACCATTCACATCAGCTCCATCACGTTGCTTGGTCTCTGTACTTGAATGCATCGGGTTCTATGCCCTTGTTAATCCAATGCACGGTGATTCAAATTTTTAGATTTCAGAGATGTTTGTGTTGTGTATATGCAGGTCCAATGACATGCTACTTTAATTTCTATGAATCCAATTAGATTCAAAATTCGAATTTTCCTATCTACTAGTTGTTATGTTCGGTTCTATGTCTATATGTATAAATTTCTATGACTTGTATATATGTCCATTTATATGGGTGTATGTACAGATTTCTATGTCTTTGTATATATGTTCGTTTCTATGCGTGTATATACAGATTTTTATGCCTCAGTCGCATTCAAATTTTCAAGAAAAACACGCTATCGGAATCCCTAGACATTATTCACGCTATTTATGATTGTGCAGTATGGTTTCTATGGTAGCGCAAGTAAAACCAAGACCAGATAAATGATACAATGTATCCATTTGGATGCAATAAGAGAGAGCAAATGCAAGGATGTTTATTGGGCTATGGGCCCTAATTTATCATCGAGCCTGTCAGCCTGAGGCCCATTGTAACGACGGGCTGACAAAAATATTGGGCCAAGCATGAATGATTTTCATTCGTACAGCTAGCTTGCTGCCACAAGGCAAAGCCCATGGTTTCAGTCATCATAGAATAGAGGAGAGACGGGGGACTTACGTCAAGCCATTCAACGTTGAAATGCTGAACCCGCCTGTTGTTAACACCAACGCATCACACGAAAAACAGTTATTTACTTTCTTCTTACACTGGATTAAATTTCCAGGTAATACCACATACGCTTGCATTGGTCTTTGTGGATGGTAACATTGCATTAATACCACAGTGTGTTATCGAGCAAACTAGCTACAACCAAAAAGAAAATGCAGAAGATGCTGCAAGGAATAATAATATCCTTCACCGCCTCCATGCCTTGGTTCAATTCATAGGATAAATGAGACTTTCTATCAGCTGAATTCAAACAATAATATACATACGTCTCCACAAATTATCTTGCCGTCTTCTTGAAAGAATTATGATTCAATTGAAGTTAAATTATGAATCATTCGTCAATACATATTGAACAACATGGTCGCTATCAGTACTGTTTACAGGAATGATGAATGAAAGTGCAAGGTCATATCCTGGATGGTGGCTTCGAGCTGCTGATACTTGGAGGTACCTATATATGTTATCAATCATTCCTGGCTTGCCGACTATGGCCCATATGCTGAATTGCATATCTGCTCTGGTGGCCTCAATTCGGCCAAAGTAAGGGCCAACAGTGGCAAAAACCAACTCAAGGGATCTCAATACTGCTTTGAACATGTTATGAATTTTTCAAAGTGTCGTCAGATGAGCGTAAACATCTAGTTGAAGTTCTTGGATAAGAAAACTTGTTAATTTGATTTTGATTTTACATATACTGCAAGATTCAGCCAACAATATATGGTGACGTATATGATGATGTCTCCGGCATGCCATGGTTCACAATCAAATTGAGGTCGCCCTTGGTTGCCGCAGATTAATCCATATAACTGAATTTCAACTGAATTCAGATTTCAGACAGCATTTTATGGAACAATCAATCTGATGACTGAGTCGGAATCAATAGATCGGAACTTCACCATTATGAAACAAACGCTAACTAACCATGGCATGATCTCTGCGGTAGTTGAACCCAGATTTGTCTGTTCTCAACCAAGATAGCTGGCTGCCTCGCGGTTCGACCCCGAGTCTTGCCACACAATTGACCGGATATTAGCTGCTATCTTCCCCTTTCTGAAAGAAAGATCAGGGAACAGTTAGTCTTCTATTATATTACAGCCCGTATGTTGTGTGAATATTTATACGCTATCGATTTGAGGTTGTTGTCTGTACTAAACTTGATTTTGAACTTTGAAGGTGCCCGAAAATAATCTTTCTGCTTACACATATATATGTTCTTTCTTGTCTACACATCAGGCTATTTGCATACCATGTCTATAGGCTAACAAGATCTTTCTTCAATCACCGCACAGAAGAACAACAAGTTTAAGATCTATGTCACTTAAAAATTTAGCTGGAAATTAAAGATGGAAAAAAATCAACATATATATGCCAACCTTCAGAAGAACATTTCAACATATATAAACACGAAAACAACACTGCTGCTACAGGTATTCCAAGCACTGTCTAAAATATTTGCATTTAGAAAATTGACAAAATTTATTTTCGAACTAACAAAAGTACAAAGTCATGTCGGAAATTTCTTCGTGCTGCCTGATCGAACGATGATCCTGGACGGTCTATGGCCCATCCATGTGACCATGTCCTGTGCGTAGCTAGGTGACAATGCAACCCCTTTGACTAGTCGTTAACTGCTTCGCTCGGACACATCCTACATGTGATCTTCTAAGAGAAGTGCAGGAACAAACCGATTGTATTACTAGAGATTGCTTCCCAGTGACGATGATGTTCAGAGAATGACAATGCAGGTATATGTGTGCATGCTGGAGACTAACACGCTCGGTTCACGCGGAGACCCAACTTATACGGTTGATATCGTACCCTAATTTTGTCAGGTTGTCATTTAACAAATTTGACCCCAAGTATGCATGGTTAGATATCGATCAATTGAACGAATGTACCTAGGAAAATCTTGCTGTAAATTGCACCACAATGTCAGGGAGAGAGGAACAGCGCGAGTTGTATCAAGTATAGCTTACGGCACAAGCATGAATGCCCAGCTATATATATGATGTCCACAGCATGCCTAGGGCTGCCTGAAACAAAACACGTACATACATAAAGCTGATCATAACTGATCGGACATTTGGCACCAACAACACTATGCCGAGGAAGCAGGAAGCCAAGAACAAACCTTCTGCTAACGGTGCGCCTAAGTCTAGATGGTATCAATAATGGTTGAGTTGCTTGGCCTTTTTTTGCATTGTCTCATAGGCTCGTTGGAAACACAGGGATGTCTGCTGCTGACTTGCCTGCCCTCGGAGGACCACCACCAGCCGGCCAAACGCCGTATCTTGCTCAGCAAAAAAATCCACCCTCGCAAGCTGGTTAGTACGACCTTACTATCATATCGAATGAGACATGAATATGATGGATTAATAAGCAATTACGGACATGACTGATAGCCCTTAAGTTTCGATCTTAATTTTCCTCTTGTGCGTCCTGTCCATCCATGCAGCTCCATCGAATTTAGGTACGCAGAATCCGCGGGGACCCAACACGTTGCAGCCGCCGTACCAACCAGCAGAAAAAAGAAACAAAAATGGAGGAAAAAAACGTACGTAGACACACCTAACCAGTACAGGGCATGCTTATGTACTCGTTTAGATTCTATTTTCAACTGCATGCATGCTGGGCTTTAGGATGATTAACCCTGACGTTATCTGTATTACTCTCGTTTTTCAGATTCTGCTAATGGTATGTCGCGTGATGTGAAGTACTAGCCTAGCTTGTGGATCTACAAAAGCTATGCGGAATATATACTAGTTAAATGGTTTATTGCAAATACCTACTCCATCCATTCTAAATTATATGTTGTTTGACTTTTTGATACCAAGTTTGACCACTCGTCTTATTTAAAAAAATTATTAAAATATAGTCAAATTTTAAAATATTATCGAAGAACTTGCATTGATAAATCATGCTACAGCAAAATAAATGATATTTTGCACAAATTTTTTAATAAGACGAGAGGTCAAATTTGAGGTCAAAAAAGTCAAACAACCTATAATTTGGAACGGATGCAGCAGTTCTCAAGTATATATAGTCGCTACATATTTTTTTATCGCTTATGTAAAACATGGTGCATTTGGGTGTGTATATTCTCGGATAATAATGTACATTCGTATATATATGCTGATATATACTTTACTTTGAAAGAAATGTAATTTCTCATAAAAATTTAATAGATACAACAAATTATATAATACCGATGAATATATGTTTAGCCAAGACTACATGTGAATTGCACTTGGATGTCACTTGGGAGAAATGGCTTTCATCCTTTGAAAACAATAAAATATGTGAGATGACACAAACCCGAGATGACATCGTGAGATGGCAGCCAAATTTGGCTAGTTACCCTGCGGCTATAGAGGATTGATTGGGGGCTCTGCCCTCCCTATTGTGCTTGTGATTTGTAAGTATTGGTGGCTAGACTGCAACGTGCTTGAATTTTTAAAATAAAAGACATTTTTTTACGTTAAAACGCTCCTCATTATTACCGAGTGGCCACCACGTAATTAATGAAGCTGATAATCATCCATATGATGCCATTTTTAATTACTTAACGGCTTATTTAAGCTTGGCTCGTCTAGTACGTACGAACAAACGAGTTTGATTACAGGCTTGACGCATGTGAGCGCGGAGAAATGGGTTTCGAAATGGGCTGCTGCGCTGGTTCCCTATACAAAAACAATATCAACAGAACACAAAAAGGTGATTACTTGTTATAGTCAACTACTGCAGAAACTGCTTTTTCATTTCAATACCTACTAGTAACCGAATCCCATAAATAACGTGGTTAGTTGTCTGCTTGTTGTCAAATTAAGTAGCACATGGCGCGAAATTTCACTATAAAAAAATACATAACCTATAAGAAAAATGAGTACTGTTAAGTGTCTTGTCAATTATCACTAGGCCCAGTCAACCTTCATATAAGGCCAATAACCGGTTCAGGACCGTGTCTTGTATATGCTATTTCACATCCAATTTCCACATATTTTTAGTTACTGTTGGCTAGGGCCAACACACGAGTGCGCACGGTCGCGCGGCGCGAGGAGGGGCTCCATGCAGCGCCTCCTGCGTAAGGCGGTCAGACCGGTCGCCGGGATAAAACAGCGATGTCCGACGAACGCTAGCCCGGGAGGGACCCCATCAGGGCAAGCGCACGTAGGGTTGTTCTAGGATCAGCATGCCACATAGAACGCCTTCAGACGTCGCGGAGACGAAGGAAGAACAGCAGATAATGGGGTTGGAAGGGCTAGGGTTGAGAGATAAAAGTAAAGACAATGAAATAGTAGATTTGTTTTGTATTTTGATCGATTGGATGCCTCAATCGGCCGTGACCCTTTATATTTATAGGGTGGGTGGACTGGCCATGCAAGAAATCCTATTACAAGATCTAAATCTATGAAAAACTCTAGTTGTACTTGGACTCTGCTTGGACCGGTCAGACCCACTGGTCAGACCGGTCGGCTCCTTCCGGATCGGCTACAGCGTCACAGACCGGTCAGACCGCCTAGGGTGACCGGTCAAACCGGTTGGTCTATTATGCTGCCAATTTTGATCGTCAACATATGCCCCCCTTTCCTTTGGCAAAACTTGCGTGCCAAAGAACACTCTTCTTGACCAAAATTATCTAAGGCAATGATTACTATGCATCAGCTATTTTTTATGCTAAGGGCGATAAAAATTATCGTCCATGTCTTGCTTTTCTTCAAGTTGATGATGAAACAATTTGGTTTGACCTCCAAACCTTCTTCATAGCTATTGGCTTTGTTAGCTCGACCTCCACTTGTTGCTCCATCTTTTCTTGATCACGTAAACGTTGCAACCTTCTCTTTTGAGTGTGAGACAAGCCTGAGGGAAACCACCTCGACTGTAAGTACTTTGAATCTTCCTTCACGTTCTTCTCACTCTCATTGCTGCAATTAAGGTCTTTTTTTATCAGATTATTGCTAATCGGTCTTTGTGAAATACAATTTGGATATATAGAAGGATATTGAATATAATATGGTTGCATATACATCCTACTATAATCCAAAGGTGTATAATAACAAGGATATGACCAGAACTATGGAGCAATCAGCTCATAATTTGGCGTAACAACACCATTACCTTGACGTAGGTGAGAATTCGATTTCTCCCTAGATGTTGACATTGATTTGGTACTTTTGGCATCCTCTTGCCGTTCCTTCTGCTTCTGGACAGCTCCCTCCTTCTCATATTTGGCTAGGAGCTCTTTGTAGCTCGGCCTTGTTCTAATTCCAACTATGGAAGAATTTCTAGATTTACTGGACACACCAGTCAGACCGGTCTGGGCACCGGTCAGACCGCCCTGGGGACCGGTCAGACCACTCGACGAACCGTTCTGACCGGTCAGATTGCTGTCGGTCTTCTTTTCCTTGCGTTGCCCCCCCGAGTGTTGATGTCTTTGTTGTAGCTCGAGGAGTCTTGCTCTGCAGCACCTTTCTCTCAGGTCTCTCTTCTCCAATGATTACATTCTTACCTTTAGTGGATTGGGCTTGACTTGGCCGAATTAAAACTTTGGGATTCTTCAATTCAAGCACATGCGCATGCATTGGAAAAGGATTCTGATCAACTTGCATTGCAGATATAACTAATCGTCCTTCATTTATGGCCGATTGTATTTGTCTACAAAGAACATTGCAATCATTGGTAGCATGAGAAAAAGTATTATGTAATTCACAATAAGCACGCCTTTTCAACTCATCTACCGGCGGAATTGTGTGAGAGAACTTAATCTTTCCAGTTTGCTAACTCATCAAAGATTCTATCACACTTTGACACATTATTCACGCTATTTATGATTGTGCAGTATGGTTTCTATGGTAGCCCAAGTAAAACCAAGACCAGATAAATGATACAATGTATCCATTTGGATGCAATAAGAGAGAGCAAATACAAGGATGTTTATTGGGCTATGGGCCCTAATACAAGGATGTATCCATTTGTACAGCTAGCTTGCTGCCACAAGGCAAAGCCCATGGTTTCAGTCATCATAGAATAGAGGAGAGACGGGGGACTTAAGCCATTCAACGTTGAAATGCTGAAGCCCCCGAGCGAGGCTACGTGCCTTGTGGACGAGACCGAGCCGAAGCCCCCGCAAGGCTACATCGTGAGCTTCGTGCGCCTTCACGAGCGGGGCTTCGGCGTCCCCGTCTGTAGGTTTATGCGGGCGCTGTGCGATTATTATGGAGCGGAGCTGCACAACTTCAGCCCCAACTCCATCTCGCAGGCGGCGGTCTTCGTCGCCATCTGCGAGGGGTACCTTGGGATAGAAGTGCACTGGGATCTCTGGATCCACCTGTTCCGTGGTGAACTCTTCATCGAGAGCGTGCGGGGCCAACCGAGGCGGTTCGCACGAGCTGGTGGCCTGACGTTCCACGTGCGTCACTCCCGGAAGAATTTGTACATCCCGAGCAAGATGACGACGAACAACGCTGGGTGGAGCCGAGGGTGGTTCTATCTTCAGAACTACCGTGGCGCGCTCCCGGCGTTCACCAACAGAGTTCTCCGGGAGCGACCGCCGAAGTGGGACTGAGGGGTGTCACCCCCAGCACAACAAGACAAGCTCGAAGTCCTCACCGACGTGCTGGCGCATCTGGCGAGGAAGGGGTTGACGGCAGCAGCCGTTATCGCAAACTTCCACTGGCAGAGGGTGATCCCTCTCGTGGAAAGGGCCCTGCCGATCTTCCAGCTCACCCCCGGGAGCCAGGTTGAAGGCTCGAGGACGTCGTACAAGCTGCTTTCCCGCACCACCACCGCCCGGAGGGCAAAGTATGCGGTGGCGGAGTTCCCCGCGATCTCGAGGATCTTTGGAGAATCAAGATGCGCCCCGAGATGGGGTACATTTCTCTGGTAAGTTTTGATTCCGAATCCGCTGTGTCTTGTGTAGCCCCTTTTCCTAACTCCATCTTGGGCATGCTTTGCAGGGGTTGAGGTGTGGCACCTCGAAGCCCCCGGTCCCGGAAGAACGCCAAATCAACCGCCTCCACGCGGAGAAGATGAAAAGGCGGAAGGACGCGGCGGAGGCAAAGGTCGAGAGGAAGAGGAAGAGGAAGGCGAAGCACGACAAGGCGTGCAAGCTTGCTCGCGCGGAGGGGAAGCCTCGGCCTGCCACGCCTGAGTCCACGGATGAGGAGGAGGAGGAGGCCTCGGATGCCGAGGACCACGCTCTGAGGAGCGACAGGGCGGCAGTGGGTGCGAGCCCACCGCCGACCTACCAGTGGGAAGAGACGAGGGCTGTAGCGGAGACATCGGTAAATCCCTCCCTCGAGGGTGCGGAGCGGGAGTCATCCCCTCCGGCAGGCGGTGAGGAGATGCCCGCGCCCCAGGTGCTGATCCGTGGCGACGAGGCTACGGCGGGTGCGGAGTCGTCCGTGGTGGCAGCCTCGAGTCACCAGGCCGACACAAGGGGGCGACCTTGGGACAGTCTTCGAGGGGCGGCATGGTACCGCGGGCCCGAAGAAGCGCCACGAGGAAGCGGAGCATGAGTGCTCGATCCGGGTAAGTAAACTTTGGGTTTTGTTTTTGTTGCGTGTTTGATTGATTTTTCGATTCCGTTGTCCTCAACCTCTGTTCCTCGATTTCCAGCCCTGGGGCCGTCGCCAAGGATGCGGTGCAGCTTGCCCTAGCTAAGGCCCTCAAGACCGGGGCATGCAGCACACCGCACTCGACGCCGCAACCCCTACCTGCCGTGGACCTCATGGCGGCGGCCGCGAAGCAACAGGAGGCCATGGCTCGAGGGGCCCAGGCGGCCCAGCAAGCTCGGGCACAGGGGGAGGATGGCAACGCCGGCCAGAGCGGTGCCGAAGCAGCCGCTCAGGCTGACGATGCCGAGGAGACCGGCCGGGGCGGCGCGGACGGCGCCGCCCGGGCAGTCATTGAAGTTGAGGCCGGCCGGGGTGGCGCGGCTAGCGCCGACCGGCCGGTTACAGAAGGAGAAGCTGGTGGGGGGGCACAGGAGAGCCCCGCCGACCATGTGGAGGAGGAGGCCCTCGTCCTCGAGCCCCTGAGGGCTGAGGTCGAGGGTGTTGCAGAGGAAGAGACGGCGCAAGGGGCGCCGAGGGTGGAAGGAGCCCCCGTCTCGGAGCCCACCGAGGCCCGGGACGATGGTACCGTCGTAGTGGTGCCCGCGCCGATGGCGCAAGGGAGCATGGTGGCGGTTGGGGAGCTGCCGGACAGCAGCGAAGAATACGGGGACTCGATGGACATCGACCCCGCTGCTGCGGCAAGCACCGCCGCGCACATTGCCGAGTTCACATCGGCCAGCGCGGGTGTGCTCGAGGCGGGGACGTCCGAGGGGCCTCATCACGGGGCAATTGTCCCGTCCGGGCTCCCCTCGGAGTTCCTCCACAAAGAGCAAGAGGAGGAGGAGGCCTGGAACGCGCAGCTCGACGTCGGTCGTGAGATCTTGCAAGCCCTCGACCGCGCCTTCCAGCTCCATTAGAATACGGATTACCAGGTCAGCCAGGTAAATACTTCCCCCCAAAAATTGCTCGGATTCGGTTTTAACTTTACCGTGTCTTTACCCACACCTTTCCTCTTGCAGCGGCTGAGGGAAATCTCGCGCGAGAAGAGCGCCGAGATGACCCAGATGCACTCCCAGATGAGCTAGCTCAGGCAGCACAACGCCGAGCTAGTGCTCAAGAACATCGAAGCCAACACGAGAATGGCGGATCTGGGAGCGCGTCAGGGAGCACTGGAGGAGGATCTGGCGCGGGTCACCAGTGAGCGGGATGTCCAGAGGGCCGCGGCAGAGCAGAAGGCTCGGGAGGCCGAGGCGCAAGCTGCCGAGCTGCAACACCTCCGGACGGCGCTCGAGGAGAAGACTCAAGAAGCCGAGGCACAGAGCGCCGAGCTACAGCGCCTCGGGACATCGCTCGAGCAGTAAAAGACCGAGCTCCTCCACAAGGAGGTGGCCATGGTCGCGCTTACCGGGACCCTCCGGGAAATGGGCGAGGCCCTTGGGGAGAAGGAGGTGGCCCTCCAGAACATGGGGACCGCCCTCAAAGAGAAGGAAGTCTCCTTGTCCTCGCTCGCAGAGGCCGCCCAAACCCAGAGGGAAGAGGCGCAGAAAAGTATCACAGGTAAGTACCTTCGAGTTTTCGTTGGTTTGTTTCTTTTCGTGGCTTAAGTTGATTTCCTTTGCTCAGAGCTGAAGCAGAAGGTGGCAGATGAGTCCGCGGCGAAGGAAGCGGTCCACACCGCACTCACGGCGGCGCAGGCGGAATTCGCTGAGTTGGAGCAGAGAGCCGTGAGTGTGTGCCAAGGGCTCGAGGGGGAGGGTGCCGTCTCGGGTAGTTCGGTGATCAGCCGCTTGCGCGTGCTAGGTGGACGGATTGCCGAACATGCCAAGAGCACCTTCCGCCTCGGGGTCCTGCGGGCCCTCGCCGTGGCCTCGACACACTACCTCATAGATCTCCAGAGGGTGTCGTCGGGGTACGTCGTTCCCGATAACGCTGATGCGGACGCCGCGTCGGCCATTATGGACAAAGCTGACGCAGCCGCGGAGCAGTTCGCCACAATCCTCGCCGAGAAGCTCGAAGCCGACATCCCTCCCATTGCTGAATTCGACGCCACTGAAGACCCGCAAGGGGGGATGGTAGCCCATGTAAATAGATTAGTGTTTATCGTAATCACACTTTGTAATCGTACCTTATGAATATAAGAGATTTATTTTCGTTAAATCGACTATGTGGCCCATCGAGGCCTTGTGCGTTCGAGCCTATATTTCTTTACTTTACTTCCGTGTTCTCGTATGCGACTTAGATAAACATCTGCGAGGAATTTCGCATTCATAAGCAACGTAGGCGTGGGGTGGTGAGGGGGGTGCCGTATCCCGGAGGCGTAGGCGGCCCCACGACTCGGCCGGCACCGTACCGTAGTTGCTTATGCCTCGCGTCCGTTTCTTCCAAGGACACGAGAAGCTTAGAGGCGAGACGGAAATATTTCGAAAAAAACGTTGGCGATTTTTGGGGACGTTTGGGGGTTCCCCCCGTAATAGCCCCCGACAGAAGCTTGGCTTTGCCGAGGGTAAAGCCAGGTGTACCTCAGTGTTCGTGCGCATCCGAGCCTTCGAGGGTCCGGAAGGTTCCCAAAAATAAACAAGTAAAGCGTACTTCCTTATTATTTCGGGAAATTAAAAATGCGAGTACAAACGATGTACAAATAGCTTGGAATTCTAAGGGTAGAAGTGACGTAGCTTGGAATTCCACGCGTTGGTGAGGACTTCGCCATTTTTGTTCGCCAGCTTGTACGTGCCGGGTTTGAGCACCTCGGCGATGATGTACGGTCCTTCCCATGGTGGTGAGAGCTTGTGGCGGCCCCTGTTGTCTTGTCGAAGCCTCAGCACCAAGTCCCCTTCGTTGAGGTCTCGGCGCCGGACCCTCTGCGCTTGATACCTTCGTAGGGACTGCTGTTAGCGCGCAGAGTGTAGGAGTGCCACGTCTCGAGCCTCGTCCACTTGATCCAGCGAGTCTTCGCGAGCTCGCTGGTTCTGCTGCTCTTGGTATGCCTTGAGCCTCGACGACCCATATTCCAGGTCCGTTGGGAGTATGGCCTCGGCGCCATAGACGAGGAAGAACGGGGTGAAGCCCGTGGCTCTGCTTGGGGTCGTCCTCATGCTCCAAATGACCGAGGGTAGCTCCGTGAGCCATCTTCGGCCAAATTTGTTCAGCTTGTTGAAGATTCTCGGCTTCAGTCCTTGGAGGATCATGCCATTGGCACGCTCAACTTGCCTGTTCGTCTGTGGGTGTGCCACAGCCGACCAGTCCACACGTATGTGGAAGCTGTCGCAGAACGCCAAGAACTTCTTGCCTGTGAACTGGGTGCCGTTGTCAGTGATGATCGAGTTCGGGACCCCGAACCTGAAGACGATATCGGTGAAGAATAGAACTGCTTGCTCGGATTTGATCTTGCCGATGGGTCGAGCCTCGATCCACTTGGAGAATTTGTCAACCGCTACCAGCAAGTGGGTGAAGCCCCGGGGCACCTTCTATAGCGGACCGATGAGGTCCAGTCCCCACACGGCAAGCGGCCACGTGATGGGGATGGTCTGCAGAGCATGGGCCGGGAGGTGTATCTTTCAAGCGTAGAACTGGCAACCCTCGCAGGTCCGCACGACGTCAGTGGCGTCGGCAACCGCGGTGGGCCAGTAAAAACCTTGCCGAAACGCGTGACCCACGAGGGTGCGCGACGCAGCGTGATGGCCACAGATGGCAGCATGGATGTCGCAGATCAGCTCTTTTCCCTCAGGGATGGGGATGCATCATTGCAGGACACCCGAGGGATTGCGCTTATATAGCACGTTGTCGATTAGGATGAAGGACTTGGCCCGCCTGGCGAGGCGCCGCGCCTGAGCACGGTTCGAGGGTAAGACCGCTCGAATCATCCTGTCAAGGTACTAGACACGCCAATCTTGTGAGGTGGGGGCCTCGTCGACTTCCATTGCTTCAGCCTCATCCGCGGAGGTGGTCCCGATGTCAATGTCCATGGGCTCAGCCTCGTCCGCCGGGGGGTTCCCGTCGGAGGGCCCGGCGGACGAGGGGCCCGTCTCCGTCAGATCCTAGAATTCGACGGAGGGCTTGGTGATGTCGCGAGCGAAGATGTTCGGGGGGACGGTGGTCCGCCCCGATGCGATCTTGGCTAATTCGTCTGCATCCTCGTTGTACTTGCGTGGGACATGATTGAGCTCTATGCCGTCGAACTTGTCTTCGAGGCGGCGCACTGCATTGCAGTACGCCTCCATCTTCGGTTCGTGACAGCTAGACTCCTTCATTACTTGATCGACGACGAGTTGTGAGTCACCGCGCACGTCGAGGCGCTTGACGCCGAGCTCGATGGCGATGCAGAGGCCACCGAGGAGGGCCTCGTACTCCGCCATGTTGTTCGACGCAGGGAAATGCAAGCGTATCACGTACCGCATGTGTTCTCCGAGGCGTGAGATGAAAAGGAGGTCGGCACCGGCGCCGGTTTTCATCACTGACCCATTGAAGATCATGGTCCAACATTCGGCCTGGATCTGTGGTGGGGGTAGCTGAGTGTCCGTCCACTCAGCTACAAAGTCAGCCAAGATTTGGGACTTGATTGCTTTGCAGAGGGGCATAGGTAAGAGTTTCTCCCATCAGCTCCACGGACCATTTGGCAATCCTACCCTCGGCTTCCCGGTTGCGGACTATCTCTCCCAAAGGGAAAGACGAGACCACGGTGACGGGATGGGCCTCGAAGTAGTGGCGCAGCTTGCGCCGAGCCAAAACCACTGCGTAGAGCAGCTTTCTGAATCTGTGGATAGCGTGTCTTAGTTTCAGACAACACCTCGCTGATGTAGTACACTGGCCGTTGGACGGGCAGAGCGTGGCCCTCCTATTGTCTTTCGACAACGACCACCGCGCTGACCACTTGGGTCGTCGCGGCTACGTACAGATAGAGGGGCTCGCCATCCGTAGGTGGTGTGAGAATGGGGGCATGAGTGAGCGATGCCTTCAGCCTTTCGAGGGCTTCTTGGGCTTCAGGGGTCCACATGAAGTGCTCGGTTTTCCTCAAGAGTCGATACAGGGATAAGCCTTTCTCATCGAGACGCGAGATGAATCGGCTAAGACATGCTAGGCATCCCATAACCCTCTGTACCCCCTTTAGGTCTCGGATCGGTCCCATCCGAGTGATGACCGAGACTTTATTAGGGTTGGGTTCGATGCCCCGCTGGGAGACAATGAAGCCCAAGAGCATGCCTCGAGGCACCCCGGACACGCACTTCTCGGGGTTAAGTTTTACACCTTTGGCCCGTAGGCAATTGAATGTGATCCTGAGATAGGCAATCGAATGCCGAAAGGTGTGATAAAAGAAGTCGCGAGCTGGTCGGACTCTCTCATCTTGATTTGGTGGTAACCGGAGTAAGCATCAAGAAAGGATAGAAGTTCGCATCCCGCAGTAGAATCTACAATCTGGTCAATTCGTGGCAACCGCAGTATGCCAGACATATCCGAGGGGCTCCACGCGAAGATGTCAGCATTGGCGCGGAGAAAATCGACGAGCACTACTTCCTATTTGCTGTCGAGGGTGGCGCTGATCTGCAACGCCTTGTCGTCAGGGTGGCTCGGGTCGAGGGGCACCTTCTTGATACCCTCGACGGATTCGAAGCTCCCGGTGTGTCGGTGCATGGAGTCCAAGGCCTCGCTTGCCATTTTGTCGAGGGTGGCTGCGAGGGCCTCGTCCTCCACTTGAGCCTCCGCGCGCTCAACGCACTCAACATCGCACTCGTAAGCGTGCTCGAACGAAGAGCCGATGGTGATGACGCCCTTTGGACCCGGCATCTTCAGCTTGAGGTAGGTGTAGTTGGGGATGGCCATGAACTTGGCGTAGCAAGGACGACCAAGTATGGCATGATAGGATCCCCGGAACCCCACCACCTCAAAGGTGAGTGCTTCCTTGTGGAAGTTAGCTGCCGTGCCGAAGCAGACAGGCAGATCGATCTGGTCGAGGGGTTGGATTAGCTTCCCCGGTGCAATGCCATGGAATGGCGACTTGCTGGGGCGAAGCTTGTCCAGTCCGATCCCCATGAGCTCCAAGGTGTGGGCGTACATGATGTTTAGGCTGCTGCCTCCGTCCATGAGCACCTTGGAGAAGCGGGTGTTGCCAATGATGGGATCGACAACGAGCGGATATCGTCCCGGGTGCGGGACGTAATCGGGGTGGTCCTCGCGGCCAAAGGAAATGGTGTCCTTCGACCAATCGAGGTAGGATGGCGTGGATTTGGTGATGGAGAAGACTTCCCGGCGCTCACGCTTGCGCTGCCGAGATGTCATGTTCGTCGTTGCTCCTCCAAAGATGAAGAAGGCGTTCTCCACTGTGGGGAACTCATCGTCTCCACCTTTGTCGCCCGCATCCTTCTTCTTGTCTTCGTCACGATGCGCAACGCGGTTGTAGTATTTCTTGAGCATTTCACACTGCTCGAGGGTATGATTGACCAGGCCCTTGTGGTAAGGGCACGGCTTCTTAAGCATGTCGTCGAACTGGCCACCACCGCCTCGAGGGGGGCCTCGAGGTCCTTTGCGGTCCGGGGCGGCAGCGAAGGCCTCCTCGGAGTCCTCTGCCTGCCCCGAACCGCGCTGGTTCGGTGGGACCGGCCTCTTTCCCTTCCTCCCCCGCTTCTGTTTCTTGGCGGGGGCGTTGGGCTTGACGTTGCTGCCCTCCGCGGGCGCATCGTCCTTGCGCTTGCTCGGCTTGTCATCTAAGATGGCACCAACAGCCTCCTCGCCGGCGGCGTAGTTGGTGGCGGCGTCGAACAGCTCGTTGGTGTTGATCGGACGGCTCCTCGCGAGCTCATGCACTAGGTTCCTGCATGTCGTACCCTCGAGGAAGGCGTTGATGACCTCGACGTGGGTGACGCTGGGGAGCTCGGTGCATCACTTGGAGAAGCTCCACACGTAGTCGCGCAGGGACTCGTTGGGCTTCTGACGACACCCTTTGAGGTCCCAGGTGTTCCCAGGGCGCACGTATGTGCCCTGGAAATTGCCCACGAAGATCTGGACCAAGTCGGCCCAGTTGTGGATCTGGTCCGCGGGCAAGTGCTCGAGCCACGTTCGTGTGGCGTCAGCAAGGTGAAGAGGAAGGTTGCGGATGATGACTGCGTCCTCCGTCGCACCGCCTAGCTGGCACGCTAGGCAGTAGTCGTTGAGCCAGACAGCAAGGTCTGTCTCGCCCGAGTACTTGACGAGGGTGTCGGGTTATCGAAAGCGCGGGGGAAAAGAAGTGGTCCGAATCTCCCGGCTGAACACCCGGGTGCCCGAAGGCTCCGGTGACTCACCCCTGTCGTGCTCGGGGTCGAAGCGTCCACCCCGTCGAGGGGTGTACCTCCTGCCGTCGATGATGTAGCGGGCGTCGCCATCGCCGGCATGCCCGCGCGTGTCACGGATTCGCTCCCTTACGGGAACTCTCCCGATGCGCTCGTGCACCGAGGGTGCCTTCGCACCGGGTGCTATGGCTGCCTTGCCCTTCCCTGCTGGTGGTGTGTGCACAGAAACCTCGCGGTCCTGGTGCGCAGTCCCATCAGGCTGCTCCGGGGCTTTCGAGCGCATACGAGACGCAGAACTCTCGGCCTGCTGCATGGTAGCTTGCTCGATGAGCTCCTGTGCCTCGCGGCGCAGGTTGCGACCCGAAGGCGTCGATGGCTCGGGCATGGCTTGGAGTAGATAGGCCGTAGCGACGAGCTTTTCGCCGGCCGTCTTCAGTTCCGGAGGTTTGTCTATGTTGTCATCGGCTAGGATGCGCTCCCGGGCAACACGTCCTGCCGCCTGGGCGTGTGCACCACGCGCGGTACGCTGCTGCTCGAGTGCGGTGCGCAGCTCCTGGGTCTGCCTGTTGTCAGTCGAAACCCACCGGCGAGCAGCGACGGGCAACACGAAGAGCCGGGAGGTTGCTGGGGCGCTGGCAGGTACTGCTCCCTCGTCGACGGCCCGCAATTCCGTCACGTGCCCGGAGGATGTGTGAAAACCGGGCGTGCCACCTGACCTATACCCGATCAGGAGGGTGCAGACGTGCTCCGAACAGTTTCCTGCATACAAAGACACGTGTAAACGTAAGTCCGAGCCGTGGTCAGCTCCCCGGGACGACTCTTGCATCGGCTTTAAAGAGCCGATCGAGTTCCGGTGTCAGATGGGATTTGATTGTATCCAGATATAATAAATAAAGCAAATAACTATAAAACTACTTCAAATAAATCGAATTGATCTAATCCACGATGGTAATAGCTTCAAAGCTAGATCGGAACATCCTGCACGTGACTAGGCCTAATGAACATAACAGATAACTAAACCACAACCCAAAACAGAGGCCTAAGAACTAGCAAGATATGATTCCCGGAACAATCCCTATCAAGGCTAAGATAAAGCATCTATTTCACCACCGAATCATCCAATCTGTTTGCAAGGCCTAACCTAGCAGATATTACGCCAACTCTTAAGATAAGAGCAAACCAGAACAGATCAGATCTACTAAACATAAAAGAAGCAGGGTGTTGCCCCTGTGCAACTAATTCTATGCGACAAGAACTAGCATGAGATTGAAACGTGACTGCACAGAGACAACATGATATTCGCAGATGATAAGCAACGAAGCACAACAGATCTACTAAAAGCCATGCTACGAACATCTTGACAACTAGTACTACTCGCCATCAAAAATGCTTCAGTACAAGTAATACCAAGGTAAAAGCAAGAACAATACTGCCCTAATCGCAAGAAGCGATCGGGGCATCATGGCGCTTACTTGGATGAAACCCTAGGGTTAGGGGTGGCGATGCGCCGAGAGTTGTTGTTTGCGAGTCGTGATGACGCTCTCCTTACGAATAACAAAGGATATATATTTATAGTCCGGAGACTTGGGAAACAATCTAAACTAATCTTGTCTCGATCGGACTCTATCTCCAACCTTGAACTAAATCTAAAGATACATGGCCCATGTGGCCCAAATGCTCACGCAGGAGCTGATTTACAAGCCTTCTTAGTCTTCTGCTTTGAACCCATCTTGCTTTCAGCCCATAAATTAATCCTGTTAATTTATGGCGATAACACATGCCCCCTGGTTTTGGCAATGATAGTTCCAAAACCAATCTGTCGCTTCGTCTTCCCGTTAATGCTCATTAAACACACTGCAACCACCAAGGAAGACGCAACGTCTCTGCAACTGGCTCCTCGTAGAACGTGAAAACCGCCGATCCGTCTTCCATCTTTTCACTATTTAATCTCACCCGAATCGGCTCTTTTCCACAGCAAACTCCTTCTTCCTCCTAGAGCCAGTAACGCAGAAATCCCAATCCTCCACCAGCCATGGCCATCTCCTCTTCTTCCGGCTCCAACTCTTTTGGAGATTCCTCTTCTACCTCCTCCTCTCCTCCTTCTTCTTCCTCCCTCTCGGCCTCCTCCATCGACTCTATCCCAGAGAGCCGAGAGCCGACCCCCGAGTGGGACCCGATAGCAGCCTATGAGGCGCTGGCTCCTCTGTATTGAGATGCAGAGGAGTTCGACTTCGGGGTCGCCTCCGAGGAGGACGAGCCCATGACTGAAGGAGAAGACCTCCGGCTCCTGTTCCAGGAGGAGTCGGAGAACGGTGAGGAAGAAGACCCTCCTTCTTCGGACGGAGTCGACTCCTCTTCGGAAGAGGAGATCGACTCCCCCTCCAATGACGACGAGCCAATGGGCGGAAAGCCCTTCCGGTTCCTCGGGTCCTCCGAGGAGGACAGCGAGGAAGAGAAAAGTGGCGGCGACGACGAGGGCTGGAGCGACTTTGGGTCCGAAGGCGGCAGCAGCGCCTTCAGCAGCGACGACGACAGCGACAATGGCAGCAGCGACGGCAGCAGCGGGGATGTGCCGGCCCGAAGCCCCAAGCGCCGTAGGTACTAAGTACCTACGAGCAGTTGTAGTAGGTAGCATCGTAGGAATAGGACCTCAAAGCCGAAGGATTGATTCCTTTGTAAAATCGGCTTTCTTTGTAATGAACTTTCCATCAATGAAATCAGCTTCCCTAAATTATGTGTCTGATATTTACTTTCCAAAAAAGCCGATGGCAACGCATCAGGCTTCCATAAATATCCAAGAGCCGACGAAATT
The DNA here is from genome assembly GCF_016808335.1 of Panicum virgatum. Taxonomy (NCBI): domain Eukaryota; kingdom Viridiplantae; phylum Streptophyta; class Magnoliopsida; order Poales; family Poaceae; genus Panicum; species Panicum virgatum. The sequence continues at coordinate 26,913,379 of NC_053141.1, read as the reverse complement.
CAAACCAGAAGCAACCCGCACAGGAATAGAGTAACACCTCCAACTTGAAACGAACTCTTGAATCCAAGCAAAATTCGAAAACCAAGCTCTACAAATCCGAGCAATAACTCCCCAAGCAGCCGGAATTCGAATCAAAATCTCCAACAATCAAACCCTAAGTCAACAGATCTGACCATGACAGATTCTACAACTCAAACGACAAGCTCTGCAATCCACGATGCGGCAATCCACGGCCTGAAGGTAATATTCGGCCTAATCTTTTAGTTTTCTTCAGCTTACCAAGCTTCTGAAACTAAAACTTTAAACTTGACACCATACACAGACTTTTGAACTTCTGAACTTCAGGTGTTAGACATCCTTCTGCCGCATCCCTTCAACCCAAAATCTTTCTGTTTCGGCCCACAAACCCATGAAAATCCCACAGATTTGATTTCTTGTGAAGCAAATAGGATCCCTTTTGTGAGTCAAAACATCGATCTGAACCTTTGGGCCGACTGCTTAAGAGCCTGGCCTAATCCCCCTGAGAGTTGGATTACATGGTACAACAGAGTAGCAAAAGTTCACATGCCCTTGTGGCAAGATTTGAACATAGCCGATGCACTTAGTCTATCACTGTCACCCCTTGACAAAGATGAAAATCTTCTGAAAACCATCAGCTATTTCTAGTCTGATACACTGAATTGTTTCCTCTTTGGTCATGGACCCATGACTCCCACTCTGCTAGATGTTGTCATGATCACTGGACTAGACATTAGCTCTCCCAATCCTGCTGCTCACAAAATGGCAGAAGTCCCCTTTAAACTCTCTTCCAAAGTCAACTGCACAAATTGGGGGTACTTACATGAGTCAGCACATGAAAACAAAAGGTCCAGTGACTGAGAAGGAACACACAGCCTTCTTAAATTTTTGGCTAGAGCACTTCATCTTCTGTGGTCCTTCTTTAGCTCCAACCAAGAATTATCTTCCCTTGGCCTATCACCTGGCCCATGGCAATCGCACCGGCCTAGGTAAACTCTTTCTTGGAAAAACCTATAGATATCTCCATTTGATGACATCTAACTTGCTCAATAAAAAGAAACTGAGAACAGGAGGCCCTTGGTGGTTCATTCAGTTGTGGGCACAACTGTACTTTCAGCATCATATTCCCAACTTCCAATGCCTGACCAAAAACTCTTTCCCCGATGAGAGTGGCAAACCAATCAGATGTACCAGTTACAGCCAAGCTTTGTTCAGTCTCCCTGGTAGTAAACTGAATTCAACAGATGCAGCAAACTAGTTTAGAGTCTTCTACAAAGTACTAGACAATCCTCTCTACTTCCCGTTTACTGAATCTGAATCCTTTGAGAACCCAACTGCCTTCAGATTAGATAACTTTGCCGATGACGACAGCACTCGGCATCTATATTCTCTGATGATTCGACCTGGCTTCCTCCCCATTGGCATCAGCACCTCCAATAGAATTATCAAGCCATGTTATGAATCTTACCAACCAGCCATAGCAGCTCGGCAATTTGGCCTAGGACAGGTCCCTCCCCACTTCCATATTCACCACTTGGTGGAGAGCAGAGCCGATCTGCCTGACGGTCTTACCAGTTCAAGATGCTACAGCATGTTTAATGACCTCCACATCCTAATACCAGCCGATCTGTCCTTTACCTCTTCATCAATCGGCTTTGATACTTGGTGGAACATGTGGAAAACTCATGTCTTCAGAAAAGCTCTAGGTCCTCGACTGCAGCAAATCGATCCTGAACATGTAATCCCCAAGGAAGAGGTACTGAATTTATATACTTTATTCCTCCTGAGTCCTCTATCCCTTTCTCTTGGCTAATCCTGCTCATCCTGTTAGCAGCAACAATATGGTCCAGAACCTACGACCAGCACTAGGAAGCCATTCCACTTTCTTCCAACTGCTCCTGATGTACTCTTCTGCAAAGGATCACCACCAATGAAGAAAGTGATAATGTCTGTTCAGCCAGACATACTTCAGTCGGCTTCCAAGCGAAGACAAACTTCTGCAAGCGTTGCCCCCCGAGTCTTGACCAAGAAAAGGAAGATGATCACGAGGCGAGTGAACAAGAAATCAGCACCAGCTTCTTCGAGTCCATCAGAGTCTAATACCAACCAGGTAATTCATTTCTCTGAAACTTCTTCTTTATCTCATACATGTGTACTCCGGTTGACTGTAATTCTATTTTCAGGACGCAGCTAAAGACATCCCCAATCCGGATCAACATGAGATGGCTGCAACTCCTGATGCACTGTCGGATGCAAGCGAGGAACAAGCCAATGCAGTAGATGCTCTTGACGTCAACACCAGCTCTAACAGGACGATTGCTCCTGAATCGCCCAACACTTCTCCAGAATAGGTAACATTACAAAACCAATTCTGAATCAGCCGATAGCCCCATAAATGCATCTTACTCTAACTCCAGATATGTCCATAGGATTTTGACATTTCAGGTTTGCTTTCCTTTGACCCTGCATCAACGGGTCTGACTCTCCCTGGAGCAGAAACATCATCTTTACAGCAATCGGCTAGCTTGGCACATCAGCTTCAACTCATCAAGGATCTACTATCTGCTCCGATCACTGCTCTGGTTGATGATTCCAGCAAGATAAAGAACATCTTCGAGCAAATAGAAACCCAACTTCCGGAGTCGTTGCAAATCAAGCACAACAACGGATGGAAGCACGTCGCTCTCAAGCTTCTCTAAAAGCTGACATTACCCAAAAGTGCAAGGCCCTCAACCAGAAGAAGGCAACTCTAGATACCAAAGCTGACGTGTCTATCAACAAGAAGCGACTCGACCTCCTGAAGAAAGAACTGGCAGAACTCGAAGAAAAGGTTCGTACCACCAAGAAGCTCATCCAGGCCGAAGAAACTTCCATTGCAAACTCCGAACAAGAGACCCAGGAAATAACCGAGCAGATACAAGCAGAGTTTGCAGAAATAAGCACCTTGAGTCGGCAGATAGTAACAGGCGATGACAAGGATGACGAAGCAATCATAGCACGAGCAGACGCCGTCCGTATAGAAGCCATCCATGTCATAGAAGAATTCCTGAACCAGTAGATAGGCTCAAGATACAATTAGTACTGCCTGTTAACCTGAAAGTTGTACTTGTTTAAAAACATCTTAAGTCGATGGTTACACATCGACTATCTTACTTCTGAAATGCATTTTTTCTTTACCGGCCAACTCAACGTGTTGGCCTATCATCATCATTTTTTTTACCAGCCAACTCAACGTGTTGGCCTGTCATCATCATATATTTTTTTTTGCAGCCAACTCAACGTGTTGGCCTATTACACTGCAGCCAGATGGATCTCATCGGCTTTTCGTTACTCGCCTTTCCACATGCTCGGGAAATACTTCTTCAGATGCTGTCCATTGACAGCAACAGGAAACTTGACGCCGTCCAATTCCTCGAGCATGTACGCATTCCCAGGCAAAACCTGATCAACCTTGTACGGCCCATGCCAAGTTGGAGACCATTTACCGAATTTTTTATCTTTAGTTCCCAACGGCAATACTGCCTCCCAAACCAAGTCTCCCACTAGGAAATCCTTAGGCTTGACCTTCTTGTTGTATGCACAGGCGACTTTAGCCTTATTTTCTTTGATCTTTTCCAACGACCAAAGCCTTAGTTCCGTTAGGTCCTCCACGTTGTAATTCATCAAGGCTGCATACTGTTCAGCAGATAAATCATTCTGAAACTCAACACGCCTTGATCCGGCCGTGATGTCCCACGGTAGCACAGCATCCTGGCCGTAGACTAGATGGTACAGCGACGTCTTGGTGGACCCATGACACGAAATACGATATGCCCACAAAGCTTCTGACAACACCTCATGCCAGCTCCTAGGATATTCATCGATCTTTCTTTTTATGAGCTTGATGAGGCTCTGGTTGGATGCTTCAGCCTGTCCATTAGCTTGGGCATAATATGGAGATGATCTGATCAGCTTAATGCCCATGTCATCGGCAAGCTTTCTGAAATCCTCTGATATAAAGACCGATCCTCCATCGGTCGTAATGGTCTGAGGGATCCCAAATCTATCAATGATGTGCTCTTTGACAAAGCTGATCACATCTCTCGATGCTACCGACCTTATGGGCACTGCCTCTACCCACTTTGTGAAATAATCTGTGGCAGCTAAGACCCATAGGTGACCCTTGCTAGACGACGGGTTGATCTGTCCAATCATGTCCATGCCCCAACCTCTGAATGGCCAGGGTTTGATGATAGGATTCATTACTGATGCTGGCACTATCTGAATTTTGCCAAACGTCTGACATGCTTGACATCCCTTGTAATATTTAAAACAATCTTCTAGCATGCTGGGCCAGTAATAACCCGATCGCCTAATCAGCCATTTCATCTTATGAGCCGATTGGTGAGTACCGCAGGCTCCTTCATGAACCTCATGCAAGAGCCGATTTGACTCTGAAGGTCCCAGACATTTAAGTAGTAGTCCTTCCAAGGTCCTGTAGAACATGTCATCCCCTATCAGAACATACTTCATGGCCTTGAGTCTTATCCTTCTGGGTGCCCCCCGAGCCAAATCTTTCAAGTAATTGAAGATATCGGCTCTCCAGTCTCCGGGTTCTAGAAACTGAACCTCCACCTCGACTCCATTGGCTGTCTCCTTGTAGCCAGAAGCCATCTGTGCCAAATCTTTGGCTTCATTGTTCAGAGTCCTGCGTATCCAGTGGAAATTGATGTACCTGAATCGTGACATCAACTCACGGCATTGCATCCATATCGGGAAAAGAGCCTCGCTCTCACACCTATATTCCTCCATGAGCTGAGAAATCACCAGCTTCGAATCTCCAAAAATTTCCACCGCTTTTGCACCGGCTTCGAGAAGCAATTCCATCCCTTTGCGAACGGCTTCATATTCCACCAGATTATTGGTGCACGGGGCAGTCATTCTGATGGAGAAGGAGTAAGTCGCCCCACGAGGTGACACCAACAGAATTCCCACACCGCATCCATCATCACAAGCCGATCCGTCAAAGAACATAGCCCAAGCACGAATAAATAATGCTGCAATATCAGTGCTGATCCTGTCCGCAACAAGATCCGCCAGTGCTTGTCCTTTGACTGCTTTTGCAGGCTGATACCGGATATCGAATTCGGACAATGCAAACATCCATTTTTCAAGTCGGCCTTTAAGGACAGGGGCCGGCAGCATATGTTTTATGACATCCGATTTGCATATGACAATTGTTTCCGCCAAGAGCAAAATATGGCGAAGCTTCGTACATGTAAAGTATAAACAAAGACAAAGCTTCTCGATTTCAGGATACCTGGTCTCGGCGTCTAACATGCATCTGCTGAGGTAGAAAACCACCCTCTCTTGGCCGTCATGCTTCTGTACTAGCACCGAAGCAATGGAAGTGTTTCCCACGGATAGGTACACATAGAACAGCCTATCTTGCTGAGGAGGAACCAATACTAGAGGCTTTGACAAATATTCCTTGATTTCATCGAAAGCTTGTTGCTGTTCTGCCCCCCCAGCGAAACTCATCATCGGATTTGATCTTTACTAATCCCATAAACGGCTCAATGCGTCCGGACAGATTAGAAATAAATCGCCTGACAAAATTAATTCTACCGATGAGTTTCTGCAACTCCTTCTTTGTAGTAGGTGGCTTCATCGTCTTTACAGCTTCTTGACTCTTTAGGCCGATCTCGATTCCCCGTTCATGCACCAGGAATCCCAGAAACTGACCGGCCGACACACCGAAAGCGCACTTCTTTGGGTTCATTTTGAGCCCAAACCTCCGAGTCTGCTCCAAAACTTGACGCAGATCTTCTAAATGCCCAGCAGCTGATTTGGACTTGACCACGATATCATCAATATAAATCTCTACCAGCTTGCCAATGAGATCATGGAAAATGTAATTCACAGCACATTGATACGTTGCACCGGCATTTTTCAGCCCGAAGGTCATAACCAAGTACTCGAACAAACCAACTGCACCTGGTACTCTGAATGCAGTCTTGTTCACGTCCTCTAGGGCCATGAAGATCTGGTTGTAACCAGCATTGCCATCCATAAAACTCATCATTTTGTGGCCAGCAGCTACGTTGATCAATGTTTCTGCAACAGGCATCGGGTATTCGTCCTTTGGTGTTGCTCTGTTGAGATCTCTAAAATCGACGCAAACACACCATCGGCCATCCTTCTTTTGTACCGGTACCACTGTAGCGAAAATGGCCTCTCATGCCATATTTCAATATAATGTTTTGGCGATTGATGACACACGCAACACTTGAACTAATGTGTTTGCTTAGATGATATACTCAGGCTTTTAGGTTCAAGTGATGACAAAGAGAAGAGAGGCGAAGCTAGGCCCGAAGGGCCGCCCCTACGGGGGTTCCGCTACCCGGTTAGCTAGACCTAAAAGAAATCAAGTCACCGGTTGAACCGACGCCAAGCAAATTACACACGTCGATGCATTGACTTGAGCACGTCTGGGAGTTTTAGTATCACTGGATGAACCGACGTAAGGCAAAATGTACTCATCGGTGCAATGACAGAGATGGCCTGCGGGCTAGGGTTTGGCACCGGATGAACCGACGATAGGAAGTTTGAATACGTCGGTGCAATGGCAGAAGCAGACCAAGGAAAATGCATACATCGGATGAACCGATGATGCACCGGTTAATGGCGTCGGTGCAGTTGTCCAGAGAGTTTGTTTTTCAAGGATCAGAGGACAGTTGCACTCACCGGTTAAACCGACGCTAACATTACATACACCGGTCGATTGCGTCGGTTGATTGCCCGTACACGTAACGGCTAGTTTTCAGTGGGCAGTTTAGTATCACCGGTTAAACCGACGATGGCGATTTGGGGAGCATCGGATTAACCGGTGTTAAGCACATTTCTAGCAGCTTTTCTCCAACGGCTATATTTGCTTGTGCTGCCTATATATACCCCCAAGGCCGCACCATTTGAGTGTGCTGGAGTTCAAAGAAGTATACTAGAGCTAAAGATCATCTCCAACCACCATAGAGCTTCATTGTACATCATATAGGCTTAAGCACACTTGTTAGAGTGCTTAGTGCTTGATTAGGGATTAGTTCTTGCGAGAGATCCCTTGAGAGAAGTCTTGCTGCGGCAAGCAAACACTTGTACTCGTCGTGTGACCCTCCGACTTGGTGTGGAGTGGCAATGACACTTTGTGCGGGGAAGGAGGCCCCTACTTGGTGTTAAAGCTCCAAGATAGTGAAGACAGTGCCGTGGTGACGCTTCGAGATAGACGGTGGCGGTGACCTCGTCTTTGTGACTTGGTGTCACTTAGCCTTTGCTTGTCGGGAGCCTTGGAGGCGTGGCAAGACGGTGATCAAGCGAAGAGACTCGGTATCACACTTGTTCTTTGTGAGCAAGTGGCCGTGGACGTAGGGAGGGACTTTGGTGTCCTAACCGAACCACGTTAAATCGTGTGTCTTGGTGTCTTCACGGGAGTTTGCATATCCTCTCCCTTACCGCTTTACTTACCGCATTACGTTTCCGCATTTACTCTTTCTTGCTTACCTTTACTTTCCTAGTTAGTTTGATTAGGATTGGCTATAGGTTGCAAGTCTTTTGGGGTAAGTAGAGGGTAGCATAAATAAACCTTAGTCATAACTAGCATGTGTAGGACGTGTTAGGTTTATCTTATGCAATTAGTTTGAGCCCTAGGATAGAAAAGCGATTAGCGACCCTATTCACCCCCTCCCCCTCTAGGGTCGGACACCTCGGTGATCCTTACAATTGGTATCAGAGCTTGGTCTCACACCTCTTACGAGGATTAGCCAATTCTATTGGTAAATTTGTGAGAAAGCTCGTAGGAGACCCGTCGACTTAACCGTCGAGTGAGTATATGTCCGGGGAAGGGATGAGTACCGATAGGGCTCCATTTTTCGATGGCACGGGTTTTCCACGTTGGAAAGTGCTTATGCAAGCACATCTTCAAGCCCGGGGGCTTGATGTTTGGCGTGTCACCGAAGAGGGCAAGAAAAATGAGAATAAGGCCGAGAGACAATATGATGCCATTGCAAAATCAATTCTATTGTCATCTCTATGTGATAGTGTGTTTAATCGTGTATTTGCTAATGAAAATGCTCATAAGCTATGGAAGCAAATTGTCGAGAATCATGAGGGCACAAAGGATGTTGCCAATCAAAAATACCATATTCTCGGCGAGGAGCTAAGTAGCTTTAAGCAACTTCCAAATGAAAATGCTCATGACATGTACTCACGATTAAATACTCTTGTCAATGAAATTAATGCCTTAGGTCTCAATCAAGTTGATGATGGGGAAATTAACCGCAAGATTCTCCGAAGCCTTCGCAAACCCGACTACAACATCATCAACACGATCTTGCAAAAGGAAGACTTGGTCAAGCTTACACCAAACCAAGTCATCAATCAAATCATCGCCCATGAGTATAGTATGGGGATGACAAAGAAGAAAGAGCAAGAGTCCACCTCTCCTTCAAGCAAAAAGAGTCTCGCCGCCAAACACTCATGCAAGCATCAACCAAGACGACAAGACTCATCAAGCTCAAGTGAAAGTGAACAAGAAGAAGAGGATGACGAAGATAGTGATGATGAATCAAGTTCAAGTGATGAAGAATACCCAAGGGCCGTGCTATACCACAACCGCAAGATTGCCAAGCATGTACATGAGCTCTATGAGCTTGGGTACAAAACACTTATTAAAGGGAGTGCGGTTGGGATAGAGAAGATGGCAAAGAAAAAGAACAAGTCAAGAGCCCAAGCTCTCTCCGCCATCCACAAGCCCAAGAAAAGTGGTGAAAGCTCAAGTCACAAGAAAAATTCCAAGAGCTCAACCACCCATCGTCCTCGGAGATTATCACCACCTCCCATGTGTCTCATGGCACTAGGTAATAACGATGTAAGTGATGACTCCTCCTCAAATGATGAATCCGATGTTGAAACCAATGAAATATGTGAGATGATGACTCTTCTCCATAATCAACAAGAATATCTCATTAAACAAAATAAAGAAATCAAAGCTCTCAAGGCTAACGAAAAACTTCATGCTTCATTTGTCTCAAGATATGAGAACTTGCTAAACAAATTCAATTTGTTAGACAATGAGCATAAAGAACTTAAAATGAAATATGAGAGTCTTGAGTCTAAAAGTGAATCATCATCGGATAAATCATTTCCTTGCAATATTCCTTGCGCTATCTCTTTTGAAAAGGTAGATGCGTCTACCTCTTGTGATCTAACCCCTTGCAATGAGAATGTGATTGTAGAAACTTGTGATGATCTCATTGCTAAGGAAAATGATGAGCTTAAACAAGAGATAGAAAGGCTAATGATGGACTTGAGGCGGCTCAAAGGAAAGAACACTCAAGAGCAAGTCCAACCTTCTCAAAATAACACCTCCGCGGGCGTGAAGAAGCTTGAGAAGGGAGAAACCGTGACTTGTTTCAAGTGTCACAAAGAAGGCCACAAGTCCTACCAATGCAAGGAGAAAGAGGGCAATGCAAAGAGCAAAGAAAGTAGCAAGCCCAAGAACTTGAACAAGAACAAGAAGGCTAAGGAGATCAAGAAAAACACATCTCCATACTTGAAGGCGTCCTACATGTACACCAAGCCCACCCACAAGAACAAGCACAAGAGCAACCACTACATAATTGAAAAGAAGAAGAATGGCAAGGTGGTGGCTCATGTCATGGGGTGGAGAACATATGGATGGAACCAACCTATTTGGGTGCCCAAGGATATTATTCATACCATGTATGGCTCCCAAAAGGTTTGGGTCCCTAAGACTTAGGCACCAAACAAGTGCATCGGGGGATTTGGATGCTTAGCTTACAAGTTAAAAGTGAAGGTCCAAGCCAAAACAAGCTAAGCTCACAACTTGGACATTTGTTGCCCAAGTCCCCCATAAGGTAATGGTAGCTAGATTTCAATTCAAGCATCATGTAGCTCCATTGCTTTTGCTAGGATGTTTGCTTGTTTTGCATCTCCTAGTGTTATATATGGTGGGTTGCTTGTGCCATGACTCTAACCCATGAGCAACCTACATGGTTTGATAAGTGTGTAGAAAGCTACACAAGGTTACCTTTCATGGTACACGGACTTCATGAGGTGTGTATTTCTTATGTGTACTATGAACACAAGCGATAGGGTAAACTTCCCAATTGTGTAAAAATCAATGTGCATACATTTGCTTGGTGATTCAAACACTAAATGCACACATTTAGGGGGAGTTCACTTTATAGCTTGTGATTTTGAGACTAACATGTTTGCTAGCTTATCTTTTGTAGTCTCACGAGAAGTTAACACTCTAAGAGAATGTTTCTCACAATCAATGTGAACAAACAACTCTATAAGAGTGGTTAGATAAATTGTGCCTTCATGCATGTTGAGCCATGCTTTATTGAACTTAAATGCTCATATCTAAGTTCATAGGCTATGTGCTCATACACTTGCTCAACCTTGGTGTACCAAGTACTCTTCCTTCAAAGACTTTCAATTGGTTGCAAGTCACTTTCATTTTGGTACATGCAAGGTAAACTAAGTTGTTCCCCCGGAGGTATGCTAGGTTCTAAACTTATTAAATTGGTATTATTGTCAATTTCTTATCCTTTTAGAGCTACCTCCATGCATGATATGATCTAAGCTTTCTAGTTTTAACATCTATTTGTGCACTTGATTTTCACATTATCTTTTTGTGCACATACTTGTGGAAAGCTTGGCTCATGTCATGCTAGTTTCGTGATTTTGTGATCCACCATAGTAAATTCTCAATTGGTATCTTCATTGATATCATACAATTGGATCATGAGTCATGAACCAACTCCCTAGGATACTAATCTTCTTTTGAGCTATATTGTTTTGCAAGACCTTTTTAGGAACAAGACCTTTTAAGTGATTTGATTCCAAAGGGAGAGAAATGTGGATCAAAGAAAGATATTTTCTCAAGGAGAAATACCTAAGTGAATCAAGTCATGAGGGAGAAGCAAAGGGGAATCATGGTTTTAGAGGGAGGCCAAGCCATCATTGGATGGTAGTAAGCTTTCAAGCAACGGGGAATTTGGAGGCTTGACAAGGTTTGGATGCATGAGTAGGGATGCATCATGCAAAAGTTTTTGAATTAAAGCCAAGTTGTGGATTAAAGATTAGTAACCCAAATTCCCCTCCCCTACATATGAGGTAATGAGCAAGGTAAAAGGATGATCTCAAATTCATTTGATATCCTTCATGCATCATTGTAGCTCAATGCCTCTCTAGGAATGCATGATCTTATCTTTACAATTGGTATTTACATTTGGTATCTTTTATGCCTTCCTAGAAATATCATATGGTAGGTTGTTTTGGTACTAACTTCTTATCTAGTGCAACCTACATGGGCAAAAACCGTTGCTTCACCATGACACATATTTTCGAAAGAAAATACCAAAGTCTACAATTGGTATCAATCCTATCCTTGGTATTCATTTGGTGTCATGTTTTTCAAGTTATAGAGTTTGATCCCCATTATGTGAATTACAAGTGCATACATTTGATTAAGTGATTCAAACACTAATGCACACATTTAGGGGGAGCTAACTCTATAGCTTGTGTTTTTGTGACTAACATGCTTTACAAGTACTATTTGTTGTAGTCACACTCCTTTTTGTCCATATGGTAATACACTCAATCCCTCGATATCAAGATAATACACATTGCAATTAACCTTACATTTGGTATCAATGGATCAAGAAAGATTGGACAAGGGAAGAAGACCAAGCCATAACTCCCAAAAGGTTAAAGAGATAAATGATATAGGGAGGCATGGCTAGTCACCTAAAGCTATCTCCATGAATTCAATTTCTTTTGAACACTACCCCTACAAGTCACAATTGGTATTACAATGGATGTCAAGATAGGAGGTGCCACAAGTTTTGAAAAAGGGGGAGCTTGTTCAAACAATGGGAGATATGCCTAATCTAGTTGGTATAACACTCTATCACTAGTAAATTTCTTTTGCTACTAATGATCCTTGTTGCTAGTGGTTATAAAGCTTTTAGGTGTTTGATGACAAAGGGGGAGAAAATGTACCCTAAAAGCAAGCAAGTGATGCCATTAGCAAGGGGGAGGAATGGAAAATGCAATGCAAAAGGATGCATGGTGATAGGGGGAGGTACTTAGTCAATGTGGGGGAGAAGTGCAATTTGATGATCCCATGGACTAAGGTACAAATTTTTCATTGCTCATATAGTTCAAATCACACACAAGCCTTTGTTCTACAATTCTTTCTACAATTGGTATCAAGGGCTCTTTAAAATGAGCATTGAAATGTCATCCAAGCAAGCTAAGTAGTTTCTAACTTTTCAAATTGGTATCAACTTCATATTCTTGAAATTCATCTTGCTTGTTTTGGTTGTGTTGTCATCAATCACCAAAAAGGGGGAGATTGTAGCGAAAATGGCCTCTCATGCCATATTTCAATATAATGTTTTGGCGATTGATGACACACGCAACACTTGAACTAATGTGTTTGCTTAGATGATATACTCAGGCTTTTAGGTTCAAGAGATGACAAAGAGAAGAGAGGCGAAGCTAGGCCCGAAGGGCCGCCCCTACGGGGGTTCCGCTACCCGGTTAGCTAGACCTAAAAGAAATCAAGTCACCGGTTGAACCGACGCCAAGCAAATTACACACGTCGGTGCATTGACTTGAGCACGTCTGGGAGTTTTAGTATCACCGGATGAACCGACGTAAGGCAAAATGTACTCATCGGTGCAATGACAGAGATGGCCTGCGGGCTAGGGTTTGGCACCGGATGAACCGACGATAGGAAGTTTGAATACGTCGGTGCAATGGCAGAAGCAGACCAAGGAAAATGCATACATCGGATGAACCGATGATGCACCGGTTAATGGCGTCGGTGCAGTTGTCCAGAGAGTTTGTTTTTCAAGGATCAGAGGACAGTTGCACTCACCGGTTAAACCGACGCTAACATTACATACACCGGTCGATTGCGTCGGTTGATTGCCCGTACACGTAACGGCTAGTTTTCAGTGGGCAGTTTAGTATCACCGGTTAAACCGACGATGGCGATTTGGGGAGCATCGGATTAACCGGTGTTAAGCACATTTCTAGCAGCTTTTCTCCAACGGCTATATTTGCTTGTGCTGCCTATATATACCCCCAAGGCCGCACCATTTGAGTGTGCTGGAGTTCAAAGAAGTATACTAGAGCTAAAGATCATCTCCAACCACCATAGAGCTTCATTGTACATCATATAGGCTTAAGCACACTTGTTAGAGTGCTTAGTGCTTGATTAGGGATTAGTTCTTGCGAGAGCTCCCTTGAGAGAAGTCTTGCTGCGGCAAGCAAACACTTGTACTCGTCGTGTGACCCTCCGACTTGGTGTGGAGTGGCAACGACACTTTGTGCGGGGAAGGAGGCCCCTACTTGGTGTTAAAGCTCCAAGATAGTGAAGACAGTGCCGTGGTGACGCTTCGAGATAGACGGTGGCGGTGACCTCGTCTTTGTGACTTGGTGTCACTTAGCCTTTGCTTGTCGGGAGCCTTGGAGGCGTGGCAAGACGGTGATCAAGCGAAGAGACTCGGTATCACACTTGTTCTTTGTGAGCAAGTGGCCGTGGACGTAGGGAGGGACTTTGGTGTCCTAACCGAACCACGTTAAATCGTGTGTCTTGGTGTCTTCACGGGAGTTTGCATATCCTCTCCCTTACCGCTTTACTTACCGCATTACGTTTCTGCATTTACTCTTTCTTGCTTACCTTTACTTTCCTAGTTAGTTTGATTAGGATTGGCTATAGGTTGCAAGTCTTTTGGGGTAAGTAGAGGGTAGCATAGATAAACCTTAGTCATAACTAGCATGTGTAGGACATGTTAGGTTTATCTTATGCAATTAGTTTGAGCCCTAGGATAGAAAAGCGATTAGCGACCCTATTCACCCCCTCCCCCTCTAGGGTCGGACACCTCGGTGATCCTTACAACCACGCTAGAGATCCATTCTGCATATCGGCACGGCCTGATGAACCCAGCGTCCAGCATCTTCTCCACCTCTTTCTTAACTTCTTCTAGGACTTCGGCCTTCATCTGACGTGCTCGTTGCTGAAACGGCCGAAACCCTTTCTTGAGCGGGAGCCGATGCTCGACTATGCTCCTATCCAGTCCGGGCATCTCGGTGTAGTCCCATGCGAAGCAATCCCGGTATTCTTTTAGCAGTGCAATCATCTCCCCTCGCAAAGCCGGATCCAACTTCTTGCTGATAAATGTCGGCCGTGGCTTATCCCCAGGACCGATGTCAATCTCTTCCAAATCATCAGCTGATGTGAACCCGTATCCGAGTTTGCCGTCGTCTGAAAAATCAGCGGCAAACACAGGGAGATGACAAGAGAAATTATTTGGCCAACCGCGTGGGCTGGCCGCTTCTACATTTTCAGTACCATTCGAAACCCAATAATCAATGAGTGGCCAACTGCCAGAGCAGGCCTTCATGTGTGCATGGTGTAACAATTCCGACCACAAACAGAATTTTTCTATTTTTTGGGGCCGATCGCTGGGACCGGTCTCTCTATTTCTATTACACTCCGTGGCTAGCCAGGATGCATCTATTCTGTGAGGCCAGTGGATAAGACCAGCCTCAGTCCGTTTTTTGTCGCCTCGATCCGATCACAGTCTTCCAGGGCGATCCCTGAGATCGGCTCTTGTCCTTCCGCATCCCAGGCGTTCATATCTGCAACCGAGACCTCACTGGAATCGTCTGCAGGGACCACTTCCACTTCATCGCCATCCCATTGGACGAGGTACTGATGCATTGTGGAGGGGATACAACAATTGGCATGAATCCAGTCCCTTCCAAGCAGCACTGTGTATGTACTCTTGCTGTTAACGATGAAGAACGATGTTGGTACGGTCTTGCGGCCCACTTTCAGCTCCACGTTTAGGACCCCCATCGCCTCTGATGGCTGTCCATTGAAGTCATTAAGCATCACATTGGTCTTGATCAGATCGGCAGAAGAACGACCCAATCGGCGCAGCACAGAGTATGGCATCAAGTTGACTGCGGCACCAGTGTCGACCAACATCCTATTCACAGGCTTGCCGTTGATGAAACCCTTGAGATATAACCCCTTCAGGTGCTTGTAGCTTTTCTCCTTGGGCTTCTCGAAGATGACCGGCTGTGGGCCCAGATCCAACTGTGCGATGGCCGATTCTTCCGGTTGGGGTGCTCGAAACTCTGACGGGAGCACGAACACCATGTTCACATCAGCCGATGGCTTTTCATCGGCTTTTGTCTGCTTGGGGCGCCACTCTTTTCTTGGAGGGCGCCTTTCCTCCCTTCGCGGTCGTCTGACCTGCTCCGTGAGATCCGGATGCGCTTTCCTCAGCACGTCAAGATACTTTGCTTCTGCCTCTTCCAGATTGCGCAAGCGCTGTACTCTGCGCTTCTGCGACCGATTAAGCCCGTCAGGACACCACCGTGGGCGATGGTACCGGTCTTCTTCCTCTGGCTCGGAATCACCCCTGGATGGGCGCCTCACGTGGTCATCCTGACGCGTTCCGGGCCCCAAGCGCCGGAACACTGATGTCTTGTCCTGCTGGTGTCCTCGAGGCCTGCACTCCAAGCAATCATCTATAGTAGGTAATCGGCTCATGCCGGAATTCCAACAGTACCTGAAGAACGGGCAATGCCAGTGGTCGCGTATAGCCTGGCGCCTCCCCAATGTCCTTCCTGAGCGGTGCTCGTACTCGTCTTCTTCCGATTCATATCGGCGTCGTAGCTGGTACTGGTACTGGTATTTTTCCAGAAGCCGAGTAGAAGCTGGAAGCTGATTGCGGATGTGGCGCACCTGCTCTTCAGTCACATGCCGATGTTCCAGCTCACATTCATCTTGCGGCCATTTGCCAGAAGCGGCCTCTCTCCTCTGCTTATCATGGCGGCGCATGGGTCCCACCATGTTGATCTGGAATGTCAAGTCCTGGCCCTCGGATCCGAAAGCTGATAGCTCCACCACATTAGCTTGCGAGAGGGGCTTGGTGTCAACCTTCATCGTGTGTTGAGCCAGGATTACTCGGCCTTGCTCGATAGCCGATTGTATCTGACGACGTAGTTCCTTGCATTCACCCGTGGAATGAGAGAACGAGTGGTGCCATTTGCAGTACAGTCTTCCCTGCAGCTCTTGGGGCGTTGGTAGCTTGTGATTTTCTGGGAGCTTCAGCTGTTTCTCTTTGAGAAGCAGATCAAATATCTGCTCCGCCTTGGTCACGTCAAAGTCGAAGCCCTTCACAAGTCCCTGCTGTTTGACCCACTTGCACGGGACAGGGTTTGCACCTCGGGTCCACTCTGCCATGGCTACTTCTTGCTCTTCACCAGAGTCATCAGATTCATCCGCCTGGGCCATGTTTACATGGCGCTTGAACTTGTCCTGGTACAGCTCAGGATGGTAATGCTCGTATGTTGTAAGCTTCTACACCAGGTGCGCCAGAGATGTGAACTCCAACTGAAAAGCCGCATCCATGATCGGCTTAGCGAGTCCCAGGACAGCCAGATCGACTGCCTCCTTCTCTGTGATGCGCGACGAGTAGCATCGGTTCTTGACCTCTCTGAAGCGTTGTATGTATTCTGACACAGTTTCTCCTCGCTTCTGCCTGACTTGGGCGAGGTCAGCAATTCCAGCTTCAGCAGCCTCCGAATGGTACTGGGTATGGAATTGATCTTCAAGCTGCCTCCAAGTCCGAATCGAATCCGGAGCCAGTGATGCATACAATCCAAAAGCTGGGCCTGTAAGGGATTGGCTGAAGAACCGGACCCTCAACGGATCCGACACTGAGATCATCCCAAGCTGCGTTAAGTATCGGCTCACATGCTCGATGGAGCTGGCTCCCTCTGACACGTTGAACTTGGTGAACTCAGGAAGCCGATACTTAGGTGGCAGTGGGATTAAGTCATAGTCGCTTGGGTATGGCTTGGAATAGCCGATTGCTTTCCTCTTGGGCAGGATGCCGAACTGGTCTCTCAGTATTGCACTGACCTGCTCCACACTAAGAACTCCTGGGGCCGATGGCTCAGCACTCGGCCCAGTAGCGTACTTTGCCAGCCATGCTTGTTTCTCCGCGTCTGCTCCAGAAGCTCCTGGGTTTACCATTTGCACCGAGCATGCTGGACTGACGCTGTCAGGAATGTAGGCGCACATGTAGCCGTGCGGAACCTCCTTGGGTGGCTCGGTGAGGAACTGGCCTTCTCCAGGATCACCGCCGATCTTGTGGATGATGTAGATCGGCGAGCTCTGTGGTCTGGGAGATGCAAATGAGAACGGCAGTTGCGGCCTAGAATGCAGTGCAACTTCCTCTGTGTGACTCGCCAGGATTGGCCCCGATGGAGAGTACTGGTTCTTGATTATCTCCTGGATGACGCGATGTGCCATGCGCTCAAGTTCGTTCATCAGGCTCTGAGAGTGCCGATGAAGCGCATGGGCCACGATGTAGTTCATCTCCTGACGCAGGGCTCTGGTGCGCTCTTCAGATGGTACAGACAGATCTACATTGTCAAGAGCGCCTTCTGGTGAGAACCCCTTCCACCTGATGCCATGGTTGCGAGTCTTCTCAAAAGAGCCGATGAGATCGGCTTCCAGCAGAGCTTTGATCTCATCATACTTCTTCTTGTGTTCAGGAGGAAGCTCTTCATACGTGACGGGCTTGGGAGCGGGTTCTTGATCTTGAGCTCCAGTCATTGTTGCAGTGGACGTTGTTGCCGAGAAGGGTCCCACCAGGCGTGCCAGAATGTGTTGTCAGTCGAAACCCACTGGCGAGCAGCGACGGGCAACACGAAGAGCCGGGAGGTTGCTGGGGCGCTGGCAGGCACTGCTCCCTCGTCGACGGCCCGCAATTCCGTCACGCGCCCGGACGATGTGTGAAAACCGGGCGTGCCACCTGACCTATACCCGATCAGGAGGGTGCAGACGTGCTCCGAACAGTTTCCTGCATACAAAGACACATGTAAACGTAAGTCCGAGCCGTGGTCGGCTCCCCGGGACGACTCTTGCATCGGCTTTAAAGAGCCGATCGAGTCCCGGTGTCAGATGGGATCTGATTGTATCCAGATATAATAAATAAAGCAAATAACTATAAAACTGCTTCAAATAAATCTAATTGATCTAATCCACGATGGTAACAGCTTCACTGCTAGATCGGAACATCCTACACGTGACTAGGCCTAATGAACATAACAGATAACTAAACCACAACCCAAAACAGAGGCCTAAGAACTAGCAAGAGCCGATTCCCGGAACAATCCCTATCAAGGCTAAGATAAAGCATCTATTACACCACCGGATCATCCAATTCGTTTGCAAGGCCTAACCTAGCAGATATTACGCCAACTCTTAAGATAATAGCAAACCATAACAGATCAGATCTACTAAACATAAAAGAAGCAGGGTGTTGCCCCTGTGCAACTAATTCTATGCGACAAGAACTAGCATGAGATTGAAACGTGACTGCACAGAGACAACATGATATTCGCAGATGATAAGCAACGAAGCACAACAGATCTACTAAAAGCCATGCTACGAACATCATGATAACTAGTACTACTCGCCATAAAAAACGCTTCAGTACGAGTAATACCAAGGTAAAAGCAAGAACAATACTGCCCTGATAGCAAGAAGCGATCAGGGCAGCATGGCGCTTACTTGGATGAAACCCTAGGGTTAGGGGTGGCGATGCGCCGAGAGTTATTGTTTGCGAGTCGTGATGACGCTCTCCTTACGAATAACAAAGGATACATATTTATAGTCCGGAGACTTGGGAAACAATCTAAACTAATCTTGTCCCGATCGGACTCTATCTCCAACCTTGAACTAAATCTAAAGATACATGGCCCATGTGGCCCAAATGCTCACGCAGGAGCCGATTTACAAGCCTTCTTAGTCTTCTGCTTTGAACCCATCTTGCTTTCGGCCCATAAATTAATCCTGTTAATTTATGGCGATAACACTGCCGACGCTGCTCGTCGAGCTTGGCTTGAAGCTCCTTGAGCTGCGCCAGCTGTGCTTGCCGTGCCGCCGAGCTTGACGAAGAAGAAGGGGCTGCAGGCGGCACCACCGGTTGGTTTGGCTGCGCGTCCGCCCCGCCGTCCCCATCGTTGCTCGGGGCGTTGTCGTTTTGCTCGTCCGCGAGGTCAGCCATGAAACACTCCCGGGCGGGATCATAATCCCCCTCGCTGGAGTCCTCAGAGCAGGTGAGGCAATAGGCCATCGCGAGTTGGAATGAGCGGAATGCGTCGGGGTCACGGACCCCAGAATGTTCCTCGGCCTCCTCGGCCGTGAAGTTGTTCATGAAGAAGTTGACGTCGTCGGCGATTGAGCTCGCCATCTCGAGGTAGGATTCGTCAGGAGACGACGCGATGAGGCTGCGGATCGACAGAAGATGATGACCCGGCAGATCCTCATACTTGGTGAAGTTAGCGCTGGTTGACGAGGCGCGGGCGGCAGCGTTGTGCATCCCGAAGGGGAAGAGCGATGGCGAGGTCGAGCCCCCCTGGGAGCTGGTGACTGTGGTGGCGCAGACGACGCCGAGGCACGTGATGACAAAGCAGTGGCCCCGTTGGCCATGATGCTGAGTTGCGACATGCCAGCCTCGACCCACGTGGGGGAGCTGTGGCGTGCCGCACGACGCCGCTCCGCGCGTGCTTGTCGCGAACGCTGACCTGAGCGACTGCTGCGCCGGGCTGGTGAAGTCGCAATGACGGGGTTGCGTCTGGGCGAAAGGAGCTGCATGAGGTAACCGTTGCTGGTTGCTCTGAACTCGAGACTCCCGAACCGGATCATGTGTCCTGCTGGGAGCGGATCCGAAACACCCATAGAGTATTGGTTGGATCTGCCCGCCATCCCTGGAGATCAAATGGGAAAAAGAGAGAAAATGTCACGTAGCAACCCCCTACCTGGCGCGCCAATTGTCGGTGTCCCGACCCGAGGGCCCAGGTCCCAACTAGTAAACGCTGCGTGTTTCCTCGTCCCAGATGATGATGCAAGAGGCAACACAGTAACGCACGGTTTATCCTGGTTCCGGCCGCGGGGCCGTACGTCCACCAAAGGGGGTGTGCGAGGGCACTGTATTATCTTGCACCCGGAGTGCTTGTAGTAGGGGATACAAGCAAGGCGAGAGAGGGAGGGAGGCTCCCAGGTCTCTGCTAGAAGTGGAGTCGGTTGAGATGAGTGCTTAGTAGTGCTGAGAGTGTAACACTGATCGCGAGTGTGGGTGACTGTGGTCGCTGAAGTCCAGAATGTCCAGCCCCCTTAAAGGAAGCTCGCCTCCTCCTTTTATAGTCACAAGGAGGGACAGTGTATAAGAGTGGGGGAACGTGGAAGTCGTCGTTTTCCCCTGAATCGCGGAGGTACAGTGGTCTAACACTGTAGGAAGTACACTGTGGGGCATGGCGTCGGGCGTGGCGGTCGTCCTGGATATCGTCCTTAGTCTTGCGGAGATCGCGACGGCGTCCTTCCAGCCCCTGCAGATGGAGTAGTCATTGCTGTAGGATGTACAATCCTGCTGATGTGACATGGTAGGGTCCCGTGGGCCCTGCAGGTCAGGATCTTGTGTGCACCAGCGGTGGCGGGGCACGCGGCAGTCCCGGACCCCCTGGACGGAGCGCTGGCGTGCACTCTAGGAGGTCCGGGAGACACGTGGAGGTCCTGGAACCCTGGAGGGGGCTGGTCTGGGACTCCGGCTGCATGGGCTGTGCGTCCCTCCTGGAGGGGCACGTGGCGTCGCCGGACCCCTTCCCAAGTAGGAGGTGGGCCCAGGGCCATACATATGATGAGGTGGAGTCCGGACGGCCGGAGTGGTCAGAATAGTAACGGGAGCAGTGCAAAGCGCGTCTTGTCCCGCGTCGCTGGTTTCACAGTGCCGCCACAGTGTACGGGATGGCGGAGCAGTGACTGAAGTCGGCGGATGGGACTCCGGTCGCAATCATCATGAGGAATGGCGGTCTGACACCGTCTGTCCTGGGCGCCGTGGAGGAGTGGTCGGCTTTTAATTCCCCATACGGCGAGTGGTTGAGCGGCGGGTCCATTTGTCCTTTATGCCGAGGGGTGGCCTCGAGCGAGGCGGAGGTGAGTCGCATGCTCGGGGAGTGGTTCGCTACCCTCGAGCGAGGCGGAGGTGAGTCGCATGCTCGAGGGTTGGTTCGCTACCCTCGAGCGAGGCGGAGATGCGTTGCTCGCTTGAGGGTAGTTCCGCTACCCTCGAGCGAGGCGGAGATGCGGGGCGCAGTCGAGGGTCTCGACGGGAGCCCTCGAGCGAGGCGGAGATCGTCCTGCGGGCCCGAGAGGGGTGCGAATGGGTCGCATGCTGGGCTTCGTCGAGTCCTTTCCTTTCTTTCAGATTGGAAGGAGGCCGTGGGCCTTCGTGGGCCCAGTTGCCTTAACATGTGTTTGCGTTTTAAGACGATCTTAGTACCCTGATTAGGGTGTCCCTAATCGTGGTACCCGACAATTTAGGTACACTATTCCAGTGTTTTAGTGTTCAACAAAATAGACTCCATCAACGCATTCCGGGTCATGCAACCATCATATTCAGATTTGCTAGAAAGTAAGAACTGGGATTCTATCCTCCTTTGAGCTGCCACGACAAACGGTTAAAGAGGAAAGATGCATAATACTGTTCAGTACATCTTAGTGCTTTGACTGACTTGTGAACTCTAAAGGTATCTTTCTGGCTAACAGTTTGTCCATAAGACCATCAATGTGCCATTCAAATAATATTTCAGTCTAACTAGTTAGATATGTGAATCTTCGGCTCCATCTAATTAATTATAAATGGAATGCAAGTTTAAGTGGCCGCATTTAGTTCCTTTGGCGTAAATTTATTGAAAGAGAATCTTGCTATTTCGGAGTACTAAATAAAATTTATTTACAAAAATGTTTGCACGGATGGGTTGTAAATCGCGAGATGAATCTAATGAGCCTATTTAATCCATGATTTACAAAATAAAATAATTATACGACATCGGCAGACAGTGCTATCTACTAACCCTACAAGATGAAATAATTATTTGTAAGTGGTCAAAATGTTGTAAATCTGCTAACCTTAAACCTTGTTGATCTTCCATTTGTCCACAAGATCTTCCGTTTGGATTTGTTCCAGCACCGGAGGAGGTTTAATTAGTTCATGTGATATTCTAAACCTCAAAACCAAGAAACTTTAGCTTTCTACTTTTCTTCAGCCGCCACAAAAGCTATAGAGGAAAGAGCATATACTTGAAACATCTCGGTGCTTGACTGACTTGAAACTCTTTATTATGTCCACTGCTCACTGTGCTAAAAATAACTTGCACGTCGTGTCGATAATGTTACGCTTTTGATTAATCTGAATCGCGCTTATCTGTATATATGTTTAAGCAATGTTTGTTGAAGCCTTGCAGCAGGGTAGTGTTCAGCTGTGCTAGCTGCCGGAGTGAGAGCTAGCTGGGCATCAGCCGACTCCGAAGAACGGAGCCAAATATCTTGCAGACAAATGGAAGATCAACAAGGTTCCAGGAATTTCGTTTTTGTCTTCCATATATAGATTAAAAATCAAACTTGAGAAATGTTACTAAGCATACTCTTTTATCGACTGACCGTTCACTACCGGAAACCCCATATATGCCGAGTGCCTAGGGTTTTGCCGAGTGCCAGAACACGGGCACTCGGCAAAGAGTCAGTTTGCCGAGTGCCTAACCTTAGGCACTCGGCAAATTCACGGCACACGGCACACATTTTTTTTACCGAGTGTCGGCTCTCGGCAAAAGTTAGGCACTCGACATACATAATCTTTGCCGAGGGCCATTGGGCTCGCACACGGCAAAGGCTGCACATGTGTTAGGTCGGCTGACGGCCGTTACTATATGCCGAGTGCTAACCTTTCGGCACTCGGCAAAATCAAAACTTCGCTGAGTGCCTGTACACGGCACTCGGCAAAGATTGTTTCGCCGAGTGCCTATTGTCTAGCACTCGGCATAGATCCGTTTGCCGAATGCCAAAAGGGCAGCACTCGGCAAACATGTTGCACTTTTTTAGTTTTTTGCGTTCCAAATTTTTTATTCTCTCCTCAAATTTGAAAAATTAATCCCCGGTAATATATGATATGTTTATCGATTGGTTTACTATATTCCGTTATTTTATTCTGTTTGCGGGGAATAATTGGTCGAAGTTAATTATAAATTAGAAGTGGGTCAAAATTTTGAAATCTTTTAAAGAAAAATTGATATTCATGTAACTGAATCAAAACTAAGGCCGTATGTAGGAAAGGACTTCAAAGTTGAAACATCTTGACCGTGAAACTTGACCACAAACATGTGCACAGACGTTCGAAAAAAATTAAAAATAGCAAACGATGTCTGAAATTTATGGAACTTGTTGAAATGTCAAGATTTCATGCTGGGAGAGTGTCAAAAAAAATTAACAGTGTTTCAGACAAGCAATAGCATACGCTGCTTACAAAGCGGAAGATCTCCGAAGAAGTTTCAAAGAGATGCGGAGTATCCAGCAGGATTAGTAGTTGAAATGATAGTCGCATAAGGTTTACACTATGAAACTTTTTGTATAGACAACTAACAACAAAATATGTGTCCTGTGAAATTTTAGTTAATTTTTGAGTCCGTTATATATTTTCTTAATTTTCTTTGCACTTATTGAAAATGAATATATTTAGTTTGAATTTGAGGTTGAAACGCATGAAATAATACGTTTTTCGCATAAATTTATGAAACATAAAATGTTGAGTCATTTTGGAAAGTTAACTAAATCACATTCAATAAAATTTTGTTAAACACGTGATGAAAACGAATTTGTTGATATAAATTGAATTTAACTTTGAAACACATGAAATAATAGATTTTTTGCATAAAATCATGAAACATGAAATATGAATTGTTGTAATTTGAATTTGAACTAATACTGCATGAAATAATGGATTTTTTTGAATTCGTATCTTAATTTTAATTTTTTTTGCAACTATTCTGTTAGATTTCATTTTTCTGTAAAATTCTTTGCCGAGTGCCGCTGATCTAGCACTCGGCATAGCCTTTGTTTGCCGAGTGACAGATCACGGCACTCGGTAAAGGGGGAAAATAACCCCACCGGGTGCCCCAACACTTATCATTTCACGCGCTCGGCCACCACCCCGCCCACGCCCCCACGCCGTGTGACGTCGCCGCCGGCCGCCGCCGCCGCCTCCACGGCGTCGCCGGCGCCTCCCCGCCACCTCCCGGCGCCTGAGGGCACGTCCCCCGCAGCCGGAAGCCGCGTCCCAGTGCCGGCGGCCGCCTCCCCGCCGGCCGTGGCCGCGTCCCGGCCCGAGGCCACCTCCCTCGCCGCCGACGCCTTCCTTGCCGCCGGTCCGTCTCCGCCGCTGACCCTCCGCCGAGCCATCTCCGCTGCATCCCCGCCGCCTCCCGGCCATCGGGCCGTCGCCGGCGCCTCCCCGCCGCCTCCCGGTGCCCGAGGGCACCCTCCCGCGGCCGGAAGCTGCGTCCCAGCGCCGGCGGCCGCCTCCCCACCGGCCGTGGCCGCGTCCCGGCCCGAGGCCGCCTCCCTTGCCACCAAGGTAATTTTTTTAATTTATTTAGTGTACTTTGTTAGTTTATTTAGCTTAATTTGTTTGTTTGTTTATATAGTTTATTTAGATTTTTAGTTAGATGTTAACTAGAATTCAATTAGAATTTAGATATTGATAACTAAATAGGATAATTTAGGTAGGTTAATTGTTTATTTAGTTTTTAAGTCTGGTTTAGTTTATTTACATATTGATAAGTAAATTAGATATTTAGTTAGTTTATTTTAGATTATATAGATATTGATAACTAAATTAGGGTTTAGTTTATTTAGATATTGATAACTAAATTAGATATTTAGTTAGTTTATTTAGTTTTATAATTGGTATTAGTCGGTTATTGATAACTATATTTTGAAAACCTCCCCGTGAATATGGTTGTCGGCCATCGTGCTGTGAATATGGTTGCCGGCCTTCATGCCTTTTTTGTTGCAGGTTTTGTAAACCTCCCCGTGCAAGGGAGGTGCTGCCGAAATTTTAGCTGACTTTGGGGTTTGTGATTTTGCAGGAGCTAGGAGTTGGGTGTTGCACCGTCCGTGAGCCGCCACTTTGCGGGACAGGAAGGTGAGCACTACATAAACCTCTATTTTTGTATCATGTTCGTAGTTCACGTAACCCGGTTAGGCGTCTCCCGTTCGAAACAGATACGGTTCGAAATATGTAGATTTATACATATCTATGGCCGTATCTGGGTCGAATTGTCCATGTTATTTGGACAGCCCGATGATGCGTAGATGGGGTTAGTTTCCATGGTCCGCTTCCATCCGAGACAGAATCTTGGCAACATCTCTCCATTGTTCTCCGGATACACAATTTCCCTTCCGGGACGTGTATCTCGAGAACAGCGGGGAGGTGCTGCCGAAATTCTTTCTCGGATTGGAGGGGATCATGGAAACTGACCTCATCTACGTATGGTCGGGTGGGATTAGGACCTATCTTTACCTACTAGAGTCTAAGCCGAACTTCTACATGCATTTAAATTTGATAGTAGTCGCTGATATCTTGGAAGATGGATGACCGTGAGTGGATGTACACCGGCCGGGTAACTCGAGCTAGCATGACCAATGAATGGATTGAGAAGACTAACGAGTTCTTGGAAGGGGCATGGGCGCAAGCTGAAGGGTCGAGATTCATGTGGTGTCCCTGTAAGAGTTGTGGAAACCAGAAACGAAAGACAAAGAAGGTCATGGGCGAACATCTTGTCAATTGTGGATTTACGCCAGACTATACCCGGTGGATCTTTCATGGTGAAGCCCATCGTATGAGGGACGAGGTCGTGAGGCAACGCATCGATGAATGTGATGCTGCTGGTGGGATTGGAGACATGTTAGACGACTATGAGGAGGCACATTTCGGTGAAGGACCGCAGGAGGAGGAGCTAGAGGCAAGCACAAAGGCGTTTTATGAGATGTTGGAGGCGGCACAGAAACCTCTTCACGGCCAAACAAAGATTTCTCAGCTGGACGGCATTGGACGCCTTATGGCCTTAAAGTCCCAGTTTGGCCTGAGCCGAGACGCCTTTGATAGTATGTTGACCGTTTTTGGGAGCATTCTTCCGGAAGATCACATTCTGCCCAAGACAATGTATCAGGCGACGAAAATCCTTAGTGCACTGAAGATGCCATATGAGCAGATACATTCTTGTCCTAATGGGTGCATCTTATTTAGGAAAGAGCACGAGGCTGAAACTTATTGTCCAAAATGCAAAGCCTCAAGATTCCTGGAGGTGGATACGGGTGACGGTCAGCCTAAGAGGCAGCTCACGATTCCTATGAAAATCGTTCGTTACCTTCCGTTCATTCAGAGGATCCAAAGACTCTATATGACCGAGGAAACCGCGAAACAGATGACATGGCACAAAAAAGGTGTTCGATACAACCCAGATAAGATGGTGCATCCCTCTGACGGTGAGTCATGGACTCATTTTGATGAGATTCATCATGAGAAAGCTAAAGAAGCTCGTAATGTACGTGTTGCGCTGGCAACCGATGGGTTCAATCCTTATGGTATGATGGCCGCATTGTACTCATGTTGGCCCGTGTTCATTATTCCCTTGAATCCCCCTCCCCCGGCGTTCTCTTTCAACGACAAACCATATTTGTGTCGTTGATTATTCCTGAGCACCCAGGGAATAAAATGAATGTTTACATGGAGCCTCTAATTGATGAGTTGATCAAAGCATGGGAGGAGGGGGTGTGGACGTACGACCGAGCGACAAAGACAAACTTCAGAATGTATGTGTGGTACCACTACTCTCTGCATGACCTCCCAGCGTATGGCATTTTCTGCGGGTGGTGTACTCATGGAAAGTTCCCATGCCCAACATGCAAGGCAACTCTGCAGTTTATTTGGTTGAGAAAGGGGGGCAAGTATTCGTCGTTTGACAAACATCGACAATTCCTTCCTGCTGACCATCCATTTAGAAGAGACATTAAGAACTTCACGAAAGGTGTCGTAGTTACACAATCTGCACCGCAGATGCTGACGGGTGCCGTGCTTCATGCTCAGATAGATGCTCTCTAGGTCAATGATGCAGGTGGTTTTGTGGGATATGGCGAAGAACATTCTTGGATGGCGCCTCCACTGCGTCGGCCCCCCGTTGACTACTATGGCAAAGGGGCACGCAAAAAGCCATCCCTGCCCTCACCCTCGCCTCGTTTTAAACCCCACCGGCCTCCTTTCCTCAAACCCTAACTCCAATTTTCCCCTTCCTTCATTACTATTACTCCTCTTCTTCCCCAACTCTGACGCCTCCAAATTCATCATCTCCGGTGAGTAACTTTTTAACTCCTCACAGTTACTTCCTTCCCTCGCCTATCTCGACCCATTCCGACGCTCACGCACTTGTATCCCCTACCGCGTAGAGCTCCCAGCGAAGCTTTCCTGCCGGCACCGCCCTTCCACATTGCAACGCCCCTCTACTTCCGTCTCCTGCCCATGCTACCCTCGGCAAATCCCTTCCCCTGCTGGACCACGCCATGCGACCGCCCCCTCGCTGCTCGCTGCCGCTGGCCCGGCACCAGCCGCCGCCATGCGTCCTCGCTCGCACGCCAAACCGACGCCGCCGTGCGTCGTGAGCCGGCCTCGCCTCCACAGGCGAGGCCCACAGCACGCCCTCGCATCGCGCTGTCGTGTCCACACACGAGGGGTCACGCTGGTGCCACGCCATGAGCCCGCGCCGCCGTGCACCGCCGCCTGCGCACGCACACCCCGCCCCTGCCCCGCCGAGGTCTGCCACCGGAGGGGCCCCGTCCCCAAGCCAAAGGTGAGAGAGGAGAGAGGGTGCGCGACACCAGAACGAGAGAGGAGTGAGGGAAGTCCTGGGAGGTGGGGCGCTAGATGGGAGGAAGCACATTCCGTGGGAGGTGGGACGGAGGCGCTGATTGGTGGAGGGGGAGGGGAGGCACGGATCGGTGACGTGGCGGTGGGGCTGGTAAGGCATTCTGGGCCTCTTTAGGCCTCCATATTAACCGAGGCGGTTTGTGTTAGAATGTCTGCCTCGGTTAATATATTTATCGAGGCGACCGCCTCGGTTAACCTATATTAACCGAGGCAGGCATTTTAAGGGCAACCGTCTCGGCTAAACGGTTTTGCGAGGTGATTTTCTTAACCGCCTCGGATAATAAAAAGTGACCACCTCGGTTAATCGCAAACATTAACTGAGGCGGTTAAAAATCGTGCCCGCCACCGAAGTTATTTTTAAAGGTCGCAGTTGATGTTTTTTGCAGTAGTGTGTTTTATGTTTTTTTGTGATGTTGTGGCGTTGTAAAAATCATAGTAAAATCTGCAGATCTGCAAAAACTGTGAAACTTGTTTTGGTGGACTCATTCATGTTAGTTCTACTCAATAAAAATATTGTTTTGCATGTCACTGTTGTGTAGATTATGCTTTATTGTTATAAAAGTAAGTTAAATACTTGGTTAATTCTTTGCTGCTTTAAAAATAGAGAACTTAGTTTTGTTAGATGCCTAAGGTATATCTGGTGGTAAATTTGTTTCTGCTGCATTCAAATATTTGTAAGGGTTTTACCTTGGTTTCATGCTTGCTGTCTGAAACTTTGTTTATTGTATAACTCCTTACTGAAAAATGATAAAATAGTAAAACAATTTTTTGTTAGCTTTGGTTATCTGTGTAGTTACTCTTTTAATTTTATACAAATTATTTGAACTCAATTGGAAGTTTGTTCTGATTTATCTTGTTTAGAGTAGCGTTAAAGTGCCTTGCTCATAAATAAAAACAGTTTTTTCTGAAAATCCAGATCTCATAAGTTTGTCTTGGTGTCCTCTTTGTGTTCAATTTCATTCACGATTTATGATTGCTGCATAAAATCCCAAAATTAAGATCAACTTTTTTTCCTCTATTGAGCACATAGTCCTACGATTTATTTAGATAACAAACCCTATCTTGGGCTAAACAAGGCTACGCAACTAGATGAATGGGATCTGGTGTACTACCCCAACCTCCCCCCCCCCCACCACACGCGTTAAGAGAAGATGGCTTGGGGAGATCGAAGCACCTACGACTCATGGAAAACCCCAAACACTACACACACATACATAAATACATACATATATATATGTGTGTGTGTGTGTGTGTGTGTGTGTGTAGGGGGGCACTATGTAGTACGCTCGGTGTTGAATATTATTCAGCGTGCCCCCCCCCCTCCCGCCAGAGCCATGGAACCAAACCGAAACCGGAAAAATTCTTCTTTGAACCGGAAAAAAAAATGGCACACCTGAACCGAAACTGGGAAAGGTATTCCTAAAATCGGAAAATTGTAATCTCAACCGGAAAAGAACAAGCCACACCTCTAGACAGATATCTGAAACTGAAAAAGGTATTTCTGAAACCGAAAAATTGTGCTTTAACCAGAAAATTACCCGAACCAGTCTCAAACAGGAAAACAAAGATTCCAAAACCAGAAATGTTTTATTGTAACTGGAAAATCAAAATTTATAATAAGAAAATTAGGAATATATCTAGCATGTTGGACTACATAAGAAATACATTTGACTGGGGAAGAGTATCAGTCGTGATCGTGAAATCAAAATTTCTAACAGAAAAAGGTGGCATCGTGGCGGAGAACAGGGGGAGCGAGAACCGCTTCGCATACTAGTCCCACAAAAGGCTTCAAGCTGGCACGATTCCCAAAATTTCAATCTCTCCTTGATATTTCCAGTTTGAACTTCTTGATTTTCCTGTTAGGATCTTTTACCTTTCCGTTTTGTTTAAATTTTCTTGTCACATATTATGATTTCCGGTTAGGACTTTTTAGTTTTCTGGTTGTAGGATGGATGACCATGACTCAATAGGGCCCGAGCACATTGCTCGCAAGGAGTAGCAAGGGGGACAGATTTCCTCCCCCCGAAGGAAGCCGGCCGGTGAAAAGAGTTTTTATCGGACGGTGGCTCGGCTCATTGATGGGCTCCGCGCCGGCGCAGGGCCCAAGTAAAAGCGTGACTTCCCTGTGCAAACATCATGATTACGGGAGGAGCCATGCTTGCAGATGGCGAAGAAGCTGGCTTGGGGGATGGACCTCTAAGCCGCGTCCCATCAACTAGTGGTGGATGGTGGGGCAGGACCCACGCTTGTCACCGCACGTTGTGTCACAACCACCCGGGGCGGCGCAACTTGCCAATCCGAGGTGGACTGCGGCACCATCCCGGGCAACCACTTGCCTGGGATAAGCCGGGGGCATCCCGATACATCCTGGGGGTCACTCCGGGAGGGTCAACGAGGACCCCACTGATGGCCTCGTTAGACTACCCTGCCGGCTACGACAGCAGAAGGGTGCCCCTATCCACGGGTAGCGTTCACACCAGTGGAGAGGTGTGTCTACACTGCTAGAAAAACTCTCATTAGTACCGGGTGGGAACCGCCGGTTAGTATTGGTTTCCCGCCCGGTACCGCTCCTCCGGTACTAAGTGCACGTGCACTTAGTACCGGTCAGACCGCCTGGTACTAAACTGCTGGCCACGCCAGCAGCTAGGCCGAGCAGTTTAGTACCTTTATATTTGTTCTCTTTTCCTTTTAATTTCAATTAATTAGTATTAGTAGTCGTACTCGCAGCGGTTTGCGTACTCGTACTCGTACCTAGAATTCGAATTTGTATATGGAGCAAAGCAAATAAAAGAAATTATATACATACATGGATAAAAGAAATGTTAGAAATTATATACATACATGGATAGAAGACAATAATATTTACAAGTATGAATGCTCATAAGTTTTTTCTGTCAAATTCTTCAATAATTCTAATCATCTTCATCGTCATCGGCACCGACATCCTTCTTGCGGCGTTTCTTGAGTTCAGCTCGAGCCACACTTATCTTTGGATCGGAATGAAATTCACCTTTTGGATTTATCACCTCATCCAACAGGAATCCACAGAGTGCTTCTTGAATTGCCCTGATTCTTTCCGGTTCGATGAGGTTCTCTTTCATATTCCAAATCTGTCAACAATAAATAAACACCAATATTTTAATTTAGTACCTTCATGGAATTAGATACAAGAAATTGTTACTAATGTTATACGTACTTTGAAGCTTTCTTGTGTCACCCTCTTGGTATCTCTGCAAAAAAAGTGCATGTGCTCACATACGTAGTATCCGCAGAGGTTGGTTCCTTGGTTCTGTCTCAAACACTATATACATATATACATGTTATGAAATATTCATGTTGTTTGAATAAATACAAGTAGATGTGTGATATTTGTACCGGCTTGTTATGGTTGAATTCAAGTTCAGTCGGTGTTGACGTGACTCCTAATTGTGTTTTGAGGAACCCAGACCATGCTCTTTGCATGATGTTTTGATATAATCTTGGTGGCTTCTTCAAGGAGTCCCACACAGTAACTCGGGACCGATCGATTTCGATCACAAGTAGGATCCAGTGGAAACTGTTGATACATACATATGGATACAAGAAATGTTAGATATATATACTTATTGGCTAGTTGAAGTGACTCAAAAAGTCAAAGGACTCACTCGAAGTTGTACGAAAACAGAATGAATGTGCGATCGTGCTGCCCTTCCAAGGACATGACTTTATTATTCTCGGTTCGATTAGGATATTGGCGTACACTCTCCTCATGTATAACATTCGGATCGATGAAGCCAACGTTGTAAATCCCGCTCTTCCAGCATTCTTGCATTTTCATCCTGCACGGTTACAAATAAAAGGAGGAAATGAGAAATCTAAACGACTTAGTAGAGTTAGAGTATACAATTGACAAGAAACACTTACATAGACCATACACTGACGAGGGACTTGTCTAGGGCGTCCTGATGGAATAGAAACCAAAAATGGTCAAAATCGATCCAAATGTCATCCATCCCCAGATAGAAATGGGTATATTTAATTTGAGCGGCTATAATTATATACCCCTCTGCACATGCTTTCAAGTACCACTTATGGAACTCATGCATTCTTGTTGGTAGGGTGTCAATCAACTCAGGCCACATAAGAGGTTCCCCCATTACAAATGGCTTTCTTCCTGCCCCTTGGTGAACCGGTATTTTTTTCATGACCTAGGAGCTAAGCTTTTGTGAGGTTTGTTTCCTTGACAAACTCAGCAATAGCTTCATCCTCTTTTGAAAGCACTACTAGAGGGGGTACCATTTTTTGGATTGTTCTCCGAGCTGGGGAACTCTCTAGTTCTCTCGCCGGTTACTCTTCTTCTCCCATGACTTTGTGATCGAGAGATCGTAGTCCGACATCAGTGGAGGCTTTGGTTGGCACATCATAGATAGAAAGAATTTCTTCGCTGCTGGATCCACTGGTTCCTTTGGCGGAGGCTTCTTTGGCTTCAATTGCTTGCGCACATCTTCTTGCACCCAAGCAATTAATTCCTCATCAGTCATTTCGTAACCTGACTTCTCTGGTGCGGGCTACTCTTTCTTCTTTCGTTCTTGGGTCTTCTTCGGCCTTGGAGGTGGCAGTGGCGGTGGCGGCACCCAAGCAGATTGTTTCTTTTTTGCGGGGAAAGTAGATGGTGGAGGTGGACTAACACTGGGGTCCAGGGCAGCGGCCGGTGACGGCGATGGACTAACGCTGGGTTCCGGGCAGTGGCCGGTGACGGTGGATCCACACTGGGGTACCCTTGAGAAGCTGGCAGTGACCTCGCAGACGGGTTAGGATCCCTTCCTGCAATTCTTATGTACTGTTTTTTCCAATAGATCCAAGTGTGGAGGGCATGTCCTAGTTTCTCTTCTCCATCGCCTCTAGGGATCTCGAGGTCGAGATGTTCCCATCCTTTCTCGACACGGTCAACCATAACTCTAGCATATCCTTCTGGAATCGTCATGCCATGGATTGTCCCGCCTTGAACAGGGACTTCAGCAACCCCGTGAGCGACTACTTTCAGTTTTTTCCTTAGCGGACTTAGAAGCCCACAGGGGGTCCTCACGGCGATGTCGTCCACAGGGTAATGTTCCGCAACCGTTTCCTCTCGATCTGCGGCTGGGTGTTCCATTGAAGCGACGCTGCTACGACGCTGCGAGCCGACAGGGCTAGTCTCCAACTGAGCCGTTGATCTGGCTTTTGGTGGCTGCTGCTGGCTAGTTGCTTGTGCACCTTTGATCGAAGCAACCCATTCTTCTAGGGCACGCATCTTCTCTGCTACTTCAGCCTTTCTTCTCTGTCGGCTTCGATATGTCTCTATGTCGCCACTAAAGTCATGCTTCCATGGAACTATGCCCATGCCACGCACACATCCTGTGTGTTCCGGTGTGCCAAGAGCATACGTCAGCTCGTCTTTCTCTCTGTCCGATTTGAAGCTGCCTTCGGACACGGCCTTTGGTGCCACTTCGAGCCTGTCGGCCGCTTCCTTTATAGCATCGCTAGTGACGAACCACCCATCTTCCATATTCAATGAGCCTCCATGAGCATAGAGGTAATGTTTTGCTCGCAACGGCCAGTTGAAATTCGCCAGTACGATTCCTCTGGCAACGAGATCATCTTCCATCTTCTGCCATTTCGGAATCGCCGACACATATCCTCCTTGCCCAAGATGATGGAAGTGCTTCTTTTTGCTCGCATTCTCTTTGGCTTGGGCTGTCTTCTTCTCGCTATCCTCGGATGACTTGTACTGCACGAATGCCTCCCAATAAGGACATTGATTATTGAAGTCTTTCTCGAAGTCCGGCGTGAGTCCCTTTTTAACATAATCGTTGTTCAAATTTTCCTTGAACGTCTGAAAAGCAATAGCCATCTTCTTCATGACCCAATCCTTAAACAGTTGTTCTTTGTCCTCCAGAAAGCTAAAGTGCCATTTCACATCTGCCCATAACATTTCTTTCTCGGTCTAGGGGATGATGTCAGCATCGATATCTGTGGCTTTACTTTTCTTCCATAGCTTGAAGCTAGTGGGAATGTGGTCCCTGACATAACATCCACATTGATTCACCACCGTCATCTTCTCACCCTTCGGAGACTTTGGTTCACCGTCAGGATGCAATGAAGTGATAATAGTGTGCCCCTCCATGATTTTCTTCGACCCTCGTTTCCGTTTTGGTTTCCTAGTCGATCCAGATGCCTAGAAAAATATGTATTTAGTACGCATTGTACTTACATACAGAATTAATGCGTATGTTTATATATATATAAGCACGAATTGTATATACCTCTGTGCTATCATCTTGCACAGTCGTTTGTTCTGGCTGGTTATCATCATCATCGCCAGTATCGTTAAGGTATTGGCTGCCATCATCCTCGGCAGCATCCTCTTCGTAGTGGTGCGTGCCCGTACCAATTATGTCCTCAAGAAAGGCCTTGTCGTCATCACGACGAAAGGGTTCCATTTCGTTTCTTATGTGAATCAATATATGTTTGACATGCAATTTTGTACTAATTAACAATGTATAAAAAAATTACAAGTGCACCTTCGATAAAGTCGTACAACGCATACATGGACAAAATTTCTAAAATTTACATCATATACATCTTATATACAATGTGCCCTCGAATTTTATAAAATATGACCTGAATTTTCTAAGATTTTCTACTAATTACACCTATTTATAGTATAGCAAACTAAAATTTACAAAGAAAATTAGAAATTCAATAGATAAAGTTGTACAAGACAAAATTTACATCATATATATTTCATAACATACACAATTCAACAATACCAAATAAAACAATAAATGTGAAGCCCATAAAGACATGAAGTTTTCTACAATATACAAGATTTTTGTATAATATCCATAATTACTACAAGATATAAAGACATACTTCTGTATAATATACCTAAGCAATAATTTTCCATACATTTTCCATAATTTATCTACATTTTCCATAATTTTTTCAAAATTTTCCATACATTTTCCATAATTCCTCTACATTTTCCATAATTTTTTATACATTTTAAATAATTATCCATAATTTCTCTACATTTTCCATAATTTTCCATATTTATCCATAATTTCTCTAAATTTTCCATAATTTCTCTACATTTTCCATAATTTTCCATAATTTTTCAAAATTTATCTACATTTCCATAATTTTCCATCATTTATCCTGATAAAAAATGCTGACGTCAGCCCCCAAGAGGGCTGACGCAGCATCCTGCTACCGGCGGCACGCTGGGCCGGCGCACGGCGGGGGCATCGGGGGTAGGGGAGGGGGGTGGCCGGCGACCTTGTTACCCACGGCGGCGGCAGACGTGGCGAGGCACGGGAGCGGCGAGGAGGTCGAGCGGCGGCGTGGCGGCGGCGTAACGCCGAGGAGGAGGCGCACGACACGGCGGCGCCGAGCGGCGGCCGGCGTAGAGGAGGGCGGTGGCGTCGCGCGGATGCGGCGGAACGACGGCGAGGAGGATGACGGTGCGTGGAGGGGGCGGCGGCGCGGTGGCGACGCGAACGATCGACGACGACGGACCGAGGGACGGTGGCGGCGGTGCACGGGGGCGGCGGCGTGGGCGAGGCGGCCCGGATCGAGTGCCGCAGTGGAAATCCGCGGGTCGAAGCGGCGGCGTAGAGGGAGGAGACGGCCCGGAGCGGCGGCGCACGGGGGCGGCGGCGCGAAGGATGGGACGGCGCAGCGGGGACGACGACGACGAGCGGGCGATGAATGGGAGGATCGAAAATGGCTAAGTCCCCGATCCCCCCTTTATTGCAGGCAGTTTAGTACCGGCTGCAACCATGGCCCGGTACTAAACGCCCAAAATGATTCTGCCTTTTTCAGTTTTGTAATTGTTTTGTAATTCGTCTAAATATGTTTTATGTGCAATAAAATTCAATAAACGATATATGTACTATTTTCACCATGCAAAATTATATTATTTTTGTTAAACATACGTTAATCTTAATAAGTATTAGTCTTTGCACTAAATTCAAAGTATTGACACTAAATTTCAATTCATTTAAATATGTTATGTGCAATAAATTTAATAAAAGCCTAGAAAATAGATAAATTACTATTTAAGCACTTAATTTATCATATTGAGTTCAAAATTTGTTATATTAGTGTGTCAAATGTGTTTTTAGTGTGTAAAGTATTATACAAATGCATAAAAATGCATATATTTACTATTTAAGCACTTAATTTATCGTATTGAGTTCAAAATTTGTTATATTAGTGTGTCAAATGTGTTTTTAGTGTGTAAAGTATTATACAAATGCATACAAATGCATATATTTACTATTTAAGCACTTAATTTATCGTATTGAGCTCAAAATTTGTTATATTATTGTGTCA
Organism: Panicum virgatum; assembly: GCF_016808335.1. NCBI lineage: Eukaryota > Viridiplantae > Streptophyta > Magnoliopsida > Poales > Poaceae > Panicum > Panicum virgatum. Next base: position 26,877,092 of record NC_053141.1, on the reverse strand, counting down.
AATGTGTTTTAGTGTCTAAAGTATTATACAAATGCATAAAAAATGAAAAAAATACTATTGTAACTATAAAAATTAATAGTTTTATACTTTACATCACAACATATTGAGTTCAAAATAAGTTTCAAATATATTACATCAATCACTTGGTCACATAAAAATCAAAGTACAACATATTAATTACACATCATTATTTAATGGAACGTTGATAATCTTTCTTTTTATGAATGTCCCTTGATCATGATCACGGCGCAAGTAAGGAGCATCCTTTTTTAAGGAGCATCCTCTTTGGATAACAGGATGCTGGGGTCAACATCGACCGAGAATGGAGGACGGTCATCAAACTAATCAAAGTCTTCTGACTTGTCCGAATTGTCTTCAACTCCAATGATTTTTCTTTTTCCTGGAAGAACTATGTGGCGTTTTGGCTCGTCGTCGGACTTGCCTTGATTTTTCTTAGGTTTGCTTGCCATGTCCTTCGCATAGAACACCTGCGTCACATCCTTGCCGAGGAAGAATGGTTCGTCTTTATATCCAATTTTTTTGAAGTCCACTATTGCCATCCCATACTAGTTTGTCGTTCCGCCGCCTCCAACTCGATTTACCCATTGGCACCGAAACATAGGAATCTTCAAAGGCCCATAGTCTAGCTCCCATATTTCCTCTATGACACCAAAGTAGATGTCCTTATTTCCATCATGGCCTATTGCATCAATACGCACACCACTATTTTGGTTCGTGCTCTTTTCATCTTGGGCTCTTATGTAAAATGTATATCCATTGATTTCATACCCTTGGTATTGGATGATTGTGGCCGATGGTCCCCTAGCAAGCCATTACAGTTGTACATCAATCGTGCTATCATCCATGAGTTTCCTTCTAAGCCAAACCGCAAAGGTATCTATGTGATGATGTGTAATCCAGGTCTCAGACTTCCCTATGTTTTCAGACCGGACAATATTCATGTGCCCATCCGTATATGGGGCCACGAAGGATGAATTCTGTAGAACGGTGAAATTTGCTTTGCAGATTTCACTTTCAGGGATGTGCATATTAGATTTCTTACCTAATGTGCCCTTTCCTTTCAGTCGCCTATCATAGCGTGACATGGGGACTCCAATCGGACTAAGTTCGTCAATGAAATCAACAAAAAACTCAATGGCCTCCTCTATTTCGTAGCCCTTGGTGATACATCCTTCTGGCCAAGAACGATTCCGAACGTACTTCTTTAAGACTGCCATGTATCTCTCGAAAGGGAACATATTGTATAGAAATACAGGGCCTAAAATATTTATGTCTTTCACAATATGAACTAGGAGATGGGTCACAATATTAAAGAACGAAGGTGGAAAGACCATCTCAAAACTGTCAAGACATTGGACCACATCATTCTGTAGCCTTGTGAGCTTGTTTGGATCAATTGCCTTCTGCGAAATTTCATTAAGAAAGGTACATAGCTTCACTACTGCTAATCTTACATTTTCTGGTAGAATACCCCTCAGCGCGACTGGAAGCAATTTGGTCATCAGAACGTGGCAATCATGAGACTTTAAGTTTGTGAACTTTTGCTCTTTCATATTAATTTTTCCTTGCATATTCGAGGAGTAAGCGTACGGTACCTTCATACTGTTCAAGCAATCAAACATGATTTTCTTCTCCTCTTTGCTGAGAGTGTAGCTAGCAGGACGTAACTAGTGCTGTCTATTTTCTCTCTTCTCATGACGTAGGTCTTCTCGTTGTTTTGTTTCTTTCAAATCACGTCTTGCTTCCAGTGTATCTTTTTACTGTCCATACGTACCGAGGAATCCTAGCAGGTTCACGCAAAGATTCTTCGTCAAGTGTATCACGTCAATTGTGTTGCGGACCTCCAAGACTTCCCAATATGTGAGCTCCCATAGTATGGACTTCTTCTTCCACATTGGGGCATAGCCATTTTCATCATTCGGAACTTGTTGGCTTCCACGACCCTTTCCACGACCCTTTCCAAACACGGCATGGACATCCTTCACCTTCGAGAAAACACGCTTCCCGTTTCAGAACATAGGCTTAGCACGAGTTTCTAGTTCCCCTTTGAAATGTTTTTCTTTTCTTCTCAAGGGGTAGTTGAGGGGAAGGAATCGACGATGACCCATGTACACGACCTTCTTACAATTTTTTAGATACAAGCTATCGGTTTCTTCTAGATAATGAGTGCATGCATGGTATCTCTTATTCGACTGTCCGGATAGATTGCTAAGTGCAGCCCAATCATTGATGGTAATAAAAAGCAATGCTCACAGGTCAAAATTTTCCTGTTTGTACTCGTCCCAAACACGTACACCTTCCTCCTTCCACAGCAGCAAAAGTTCATCAACCAACGGTCTTAGTACACGTCAATATCATTGTCCGGTTGTTTTGGGCCTTGGATAAGCACCGACATCATCATGTACTTCCGCTTCACGCATAGCCAAGAAGGAAGGTTGAACATACAGAGGGTCACAGGCCATGTACTGTGATTGCTGCCCCACTCGCCGAATGGATTCATTCCGTCTGTACTTAAACCGAACCTTATGTTCCTTGGGTCATTATCAAAATTTGGGAATTCTCTATCCACATTTCTCCACTGGGACCCTTCCACAGGGTGTCTCAGCATCTGATCTTGCTTACGCTCTTCTTTGTGCCACCGCATCAATTTAGCATTGGATTTATTTCTGAATAAGCGTTTCAAATGTGGTATTACTCGGAAATACCACATCACCTTAACGGGAACTTTTTTCTTGACGGGCTTCCCGTCGACCTCACCAGGATCATTTTTCCTGATCTTGTACCATTTTGCATCACAGACAGGACAAGCATCCAATTTCTCATATTCTTCGCCTCGATAGAGAATACAATCGTTAGAACATGCGTGAATTTTCTGTACCTCCAATCCAAGAGGGCAAACAACCTTCTTTGCTTCGTATGTTGTAGAGGGCAGTTCATTCCCCCTCTGTAAGCATGTTTTTTATGATTTCAAGTAGCTCCTCAAATCCCTTATCGGTGACACTATTAGCTGCCTTCCACTGCAGCATTTCAAGTGTGGTACCCAACTTTTTAAGGCCCTGCTTGCAATCTGGATACAATAATTTTTTGTGATCCTCCAATATCTTCTCAAACTTCTTTGACTCATTAAATGTTTAACATTCTCTTTGTGAATCCACTAGAACCTGACATAATTCATCAAGTGGTTGGTCTTCTGCTGCATTTTCTCCAGCCTCGTCCATTTCTTCAGTATCGTCCATGGGTTCATCTTCAATGGCTCCCACTTCATATAGATGAGCCCAGTCTGCAATATTATGATCATCATCTTCTTCACCATCTTGCATCACAACTCCAGGTTCATCGTGCTTAGTCCAAAGAGTATATACTATTGGAAATCGCATATTTCCCTAGGGTTAATTTTGTTCCCTAGGAAATATTGTACAACCCTAGGAACTATTTTGTTTCCTAGAACTACACCTCAAAACCGTAGGGAAACTTTATTTCCCTACCGTTTTGCAGATTTCCTAGGGACAGTCGGCGTTTCCCTACCACACCACACATTTTGTCAGGATGAGCTCGGCGCCCGCTGCCACGGTAGCAGCCAGATGTAATATTTCCCTAGGAATGTACTCCCTCCGTCCCAAAATAAGTGCTTATCTCGTATTTCGAGAAGTCAACAAATTTTAAGTTTGACTGTATATATAAAAAATAATATTAACATTTGTGTTTCTAAACAAGTTTGTCATGAAAATATATGATGTGATTAATCTAATGATGTTTGTTTAGTATTATAATCATTAATATTTTTTTAATATATATTTGGTCAAACTTTAAAGTGTTTGACTCCTCGAAATGCGAGATGTACACTTATTTTGGGACGGAGGGAGTATAAAAAACTGTAGGGAATCCTTGCGCCTCACCAATTTTTTACTCCGCCGCCGCCAAATTCTTCTATCTTCCCCACCTAGCCAATTCCGGTGGCGCCCAAATCCATTGCTGCGGCTACCTGTGCGCCCCATCTCTTCCAAATCCATCTCCTTCCCCTCCTCATCCTGCAGCGGCGGCGGCCGGCTACCTGCACCCCATCCCGTCCCCCTCCTCGTCCTCGGGCAGCGGTGGCGGCCGGCCAGGGGCGCCCCCAATCTCCATCCCTCCTCGTCCTGCAGCGGCGGCGGCCGGCAAGGGGCGCCCCCAATCTCCTTCCCTCCTTGTCTTGCAGCGGTGGCGGCCGGCCACCTGCACCCCACCCCCTCCCCCTCCTCATCCTTGGGCAGCGGCGGCGGCCGGCCAGGGGCGCCCTCATCTCCTTGCCCTCCTCATCCTCAGGGGCGCCCAGCAAGCTCTCCTTCCCCTCGTCGACGTCAAGGGCGGCGGCGCCAAGCAAACTGCAACCACATCCATCCCCGGCGGCTGCGGGTCATCGCCCTTCAAGAGCACGTGGGGGTCGACCTCCACCTCGTCCTCGTCGTCGACCTCCGCCTCACCCCATCAAGCTGCACCGAGCCAAGTTGCGAAGGGGAAAGGGTACCTGCGTTGCAGTGCAAGGAAGGCCTGAAGGTGAGAAGAAAACTTCACTGTTCTCAGCTTTTTTATGTCCTAATCAATCATTATTTTTTTAATGTGCATTGTGCAATTGATCTACTAATAAATTTTGATGGATGTGGTTGTACCCTTAGCTTGTTCCAAGTGCGTGGATGGAAGACCGGTAGAGGAGTGTCCTGATTTCTAACTGTTGAAGAGTACAAGATGGCAATGATTTATATCTTCACAAACTTGACTGAAATGGATGAATATGTGCAGTAAGTACAGTAGTACACTAAATTAGATAAATCAGCATACTAGTTGTGGTCATACTAGAAGGAAGACTGTAGTTGCAACAACATGGAAGCATTTCCAAGCAGCAAAGGACTCAGCTGGGAAATCCGTTGCTGATACTATTATTGAAGCATTTTTGGTAATTATGTTAATTGAATATGCTGTGCAGGTCATGTTATTGTGTTTATCCTTTAAGAACTAGCGTTTTTCTTGAAGTTAGCCCTGAAAACCTGATCATCCGTAGTACATTTGACCTTGAATATGCATGGTCTGCCAAGCATGCTTAACTTTTATGTTGCCAAATGCTTAACTTTTATGTTGCCAAATCTGGGCAAAGATAATTGTAGTCTATTGATCTCTTTTGCTTTTTTTTTTGGCTTGTTCACTTTTGCAGGAAAGGTTTAGATTCAACCCAGCTAAAGAAGATGAATCAAGAGGGGTTGTTGGTTCTTGCTGCTCAGACCTGCTAGGAAGCATCATGTATTATGCAAGAATCACTGCTACAATGGATCATTTTCGCATAGTGGAGGGAAGAAAAATTTGTGACAAGATTGTCGGGCGGTTCTATTTGACACAGGAGGAGTACATTGCCCAACGGCTTATTTGGTGCAAACAAGACTGTTGGGATGCTTTGGCCACTGAATGGAGCAGTCCTAAGTTCAAGGAAAGGTCTGAGAAAAATCGTCAAAATTGCTTGAGCAGGAGATTTAAACCTCACAGAGGAGGATCCAATTCCATTGCAGTAATACGACAGAAGATGGTTAGTGTTCATTTATTGCTGAAAATTTCTGAAACAGTTCTTGTGGTTCTTGTTATTGCAACAACACATTTGATTTGTGGCTCTTGTTATTGTAGTCTAAGAAATTAGGGAGAGTTGTATCTGAACTTGAGGCTTGGGTCCATACTCACAAAGGCCGAAATCTTGAAGATCTTATTTCACTCAACACAGAAGAAGCCACAACATGCTTGGTAACTCCTCAACACACTCTTCTATATATGTACAATTATTGTTTCCTCATGCAGCTTTTCCCTTCTGTTTGCAAATATTCACACATTAATTTCTGCATTGTATAGGAGAAATACATATCCAAGGCCATCGAGTTAAATGGACCGAATTTTGATTGGTTGCATTCGCCGGTGGATTTCAGAGCTGTTTATTAGTGCTCTTGCGGTCGGGCACATGGCAAATGGGCTACATTTAATGGGACCATCAATGACAGAGAAGCTCTTCCAGAGTTGAAGCGAAGTCATGCCTCTATAATGGCTGCTAGGTGTCAATGTCAAGAGGAACAAGAACATATAAGAAAGGAAGCTCATGATAGCAAATTGGCCAAGGATTATGCCCAAAGCATGCTGGAGTGGGGTAGAACTGTACAGTCTCAATTTCAAAGTTTGCAAAGCTTTATGGAGGTGAGATATGACATTCAACCATCTCTGTTCAGCTTTGTACCAATTGAGCTACTTTCTGATTATATATGATGCATCGTTGAAATACAGAGTGTTGCTTTGCATACTGGTATGCCAGCCACAAGTGTTCCTTCTCCCCTGCCACCGCCACCTCCGGCTCCCAGATATGTTGTTTCACCATCTCCAAATCCCTCACCTGAAAATGTAAGTTTGATTATTAGTATGTCACTTTGTTAATCTTTAAGTGTGGTTGCATGTTATTGAAATATTTGGAGCATAACCTTCTCTTGCTCCTGTATGGGAGATGACCGCTATTTTCCACCAAAGAGTTATGCATCTCAATGATACATCAAAGTGTGATACATCTCATATTCTAAATTCCTAAGAAAGAATGTTTTCTGAAATTTTCCTTCTAAGACAATTTGAGGCCTACCTACACAATGTATTGTATTTCATTACTGCATGTTCCAATGTTGGTATATAATGTCATTCTAAATATTTGGTGTGAAAATGTTGACTTGGGCCAATTTGTCGGGTAGAAAAGTGTTTGAAATGTCCACATAAATCAGACTTCATGTTTTTCTGATTCTGAAACAAACAAAGATAATGATTGCCTCATCTGCTGTTTAATTCGTTGCTTGTTTAATTGCACAGGTTGGTAACTTTGCCTCATCTGTAGGAATGGAAACTCTTGAAGAAACATTGAGTAGGATCGCAAGTGGAAACTTTCGCAGCCATGTGAATGCAACTACAAGTGGTGGGGGTACCTACTCTCCACCAGTAGAGGAAGACTTCCCATTATTTCCATAGCAACTTTGGTTAAGCAAGCATATTTAGTCTATGTCACTTAGTGAGTCAGCTTGTAAGATGTTATTTTGCAACTAATATTAGTGGACCATAATGCTTGTATTAGTGAACCATGGAGCTTCAGTATTAGTGGACCATCAAGCTTGTATTGTTAAGCTGTTACCTACGTGAATGTTTCATCTTATGAAATCAATGCTATTGTTCCCATTCACATGTATTTGATTTTGTTTTTTAGAAAAAATAAGATGCGAATTCAAATATAAATTCTGTATTTGTTTCAAATTTAAATTTGTATAGGAGGTGGTTAAATAGTTTGAACAAAACACTCCCTAGAGTAATAAGTCCTAGAGAAAGTTCTAGGGAAACTACCTTTACACGTTGGCAGAGACTTTACACGTGGGATGGAGGGGAGATGTACCCAGACCTTTCCTTAGGAACCAGTTTCCTAGGGAAAGAAGAGCTCCCTACGGTTTCCCAGGAAACCATAGGGCAGTAGACCCTTTCCCGTCGAATATAGCCTTAGGAAACATTCCCCACCAAATATCCTAGGGAAACATGTTCCCTACCGTTTTTCATCTTTTCCCTAGGAATTCAAACCCCAGGGAAACATGCGATTTCCAGTAGTAATAGTTATCCATAAAATTCTTTTCATAAATGTGGACGTGTAAAGTGCTTCTCTTAGAGTATTCCTTTTTATTTTGGCAAACACGGCACTGACAACACATAAAACCTTTCGATGACTTGTGGGCCTTCGCCGCATCAAGAAAAGACTTTAGACCATTAATCCACGCCATGGTGCACTGGTCGCCGTACATCCATTGTCGGTCCATCGATCTACAATTTTGTATTAAGTAATAATATTATTTTACTTGTATTCATATCATTTAATTTGGCACACAACATAATGAAATACAAAAGTCATTTCTGCGAATTTAACATCGAAATACAAAATTAATTGAAGTCTAAATTAATAGATACATTACACTACATGCTTAAATTACACAACATGATAAATAGAAGTCCAAATTAATATATACATTACACTACATGCTAGCTACCAAATACAAATTACTCATCATGAGATCTTTGGACCAATGCCTCGTGAACTGCCTCGCGAAGTCTTGACACAGAACGGTCATATTCCGCCAGCCCCGACTCTTCAAGTCTTGCATTATATCGAGCCATCAACTCACGATCATCATCAGTACCATGCAACTCGACATTAAATTCACGATAAAATTTACGGCTTTCTTTGCCAAGGGAGAATATATGAAAAGCTTTCTTAATCAAATGAGGAATACGACCGCTAACAAGACCAACACGCTCTATAGAGTGGAACTCAAGCGAATGACCGGTGCGCTCCAATCGATTGCGTACCGCCGCCCGAGCCACAGCTCTACGCTCAAAGGCATCATGTTGCAAAGGCATTTCTAATAAGTAATATTAATAACATGTCAATTATATGTCTCACTAAGAAACAAAACTAATTTGAGTACACTAATCAGATAAATGTAAAAACCTAAACAAATTATTAGAATTAAAATGAAAACATAAATTGTAAACTATAATTTTTTGACACTCTTCAGTTCAACGCGAACACGTCGTTCCACGCCATAAGGGATGCGCAATCAATGTTCGCGGCTTTGTTTCAGTCTCACTTTTTCTAAAATCATCGAGAAGAAAAAATGTATGTTTCGAAAGATCTCTATGTCATTAACCTTGACCCTGCAGTGATAACACTGATATTCGGGGCTAGTATTGACATCCACGACACAGTGCGGTACAATAGGACCCGATGAAGGAGTACGGCCTTGGTCCGGATAATTTCATTCTCAACTCGCTCAAAGGTGTGGATTTTATAATTGGGACCAAGACCGTACTCCTTCATCGCATCCTCATATATACCGCACCGCATCGTGGATATCGATGCTAGCCCCGAATAGCAGTGTTTTCACTGAAGGATCAAGGTTAACGACATATTCATGATCCGAAACATTCATTTTTTAAACTTCTCGATGGTTTTCATATGAGCCCAAATAAATACATCATTAGAATGCTAAAATAATGCAACTAAATGCATAACAAATACCAACCTAATTAACCATGCCACTTGAAAAAAATTAAAAAAAATCCCTATAAATTATCCACATTGAAGTTATTCAATACACCTTCTCCAAATTCAAGTAATGGGTTCTATACATCTCAAATCCATGCATAAATCAAAGAAATCGTGCTCATTCTTACTATTTATAATAATTAAAAATTTCTCTAACTATGGAGCATCAAACAAAGAATGAAGACCGTCAAACAAGAGAGGATAAAGTTGTAAACCTTTGGTGCACTTGGATGACTGAAATCCCCACAAAACTTGAGAAAATGGGCAGAACCTCCACTCTAGGTCGCTAAGGAGAAGAAGAACCCGAGATCTCAGTCAAATGCTGGCTCGAACTCGGGGAGGAAGAAGGGACCAGAATATATAGAAGAGAATTAGTACCGGCTAGAGCCACCAGCCGATACCAAATGTCTTTGGAGCCATTTAGTACCGGCTGGTGGCTCGAGCCGTTGCTAAATGGCCACTTAGCTGTTGCGCGCGGTGTCGGTGGAGCAGTTTAGTACTGGCTGGGGGCTCCAGCCGGTACTAAACAGCTCCCATGGCTACTGTTCTTTGCGCCCGGTACTAAATGTGAGCGTTAGTACCGGACGAAAGCGAGCCCGGTACTAACGCCCACGGACAAATGAGCCATTTTCTGGCAGTGCTATCAAACCACAAGCTAACTATAAATAAAGAAATAGTAGAATATGTAATAGCTCCCATGGCTACTGTTCTTTGCGCCCGGTACTAAATGTGAGCGTTAGTACCGGACGAAAGCGAGCCCGGTACTAACGCCCACGGACAAATGAGCCATTTTCTGGTAGTGCTATCAAACCACAAGCGAAGTATAAATAAAGAAATAGTAGAATATGTAAAGGGATCGGATCCGGTCTTACAACTCCAAGCAGTGGCGGAGCTAGGCGAGCCATGGCGGCCGACATACCTGGCCGGCAGCGAACCCCTCACCCGCTCCCTCCCGCCGGCGGCCAGAGTACCCATGCCATGCGGCGCAGCCATGGAGTTGGAGTCATAGCCTCACAGACAGTCTGTTCGTCCGTCCGGAGCTTAGAGGAAGAAGATAACACTTTGATTTTGGGCTTTAGGAAGTTGGGCCATCAGTCACTCAAACTCAAGGGTCAGCCCACCACAAACACGAACAGGGAGTCGGGGAGCAGCAGTGTACCACCACTCAAACGCAAGTTGCATACTTTTCCTGTCTTGATCCAGGGACTCTTTCTCCAAGTTCAACGTGGACAAGCTTGTCAAATTGGCAAGGATGTAGAATGCTGACATCTCCGGTTGAGGAATGTGAGTACTCTACCCTGCCTGTGATGAGTGAATTGTCAACCGTGCGGTGTGATCGTGCGCTTGGTCTTTGGATTGCAGGTACACGAGCTTCGAGTGTCGACGGGGAGCTGCCGTGGAGGTGCTGTGGCCGATGGACCATGCGGTGGACGGCGGTGAAGGGCAGCCGGGACCGGAGCTCGGACCGGGCGGCAGCTGTGGCGTCCACTCCTGGATCGAGGGCGCAAGCGGCGACGGAAGGCGGGTTTCTTGGTTTGCGCCACAAAACCAAGGAGGCGGACGGCGGTTCAAGACGCCAAGTCGTGGAGGCACGGGCGTCGGTCTCGGGACTGACGGAGGCGACGGGCGTCGACGGCGTCTAGGGCCTCGCTGCGGGCGAGGAGGTGATGGGCGTCGGGCGGCGTCTAGGGCCGTTAGAAGGCCGAGGCGGGAACGGCGTCTAGGGCCACGGTGTGGAGGCGGGAATCTTCCCGCGCGTGAGGTTTTGGCGGTTTTTTCAAAACCGGCAATCTACCCGGGTTTCGCGGACCCTCCAAAACCGCGGACTGGATCTTCATCAAGACGACGGCATCGCAGAGAAGACTTCGTTTCGAAGAAAGAACCTTGCCTGTCGGATGAGATCGTGTACAGGGGGTGCTGCAGGCCAACCGGTCTGACCGGTCCATGGCACCAGTCTGACCGGTCTAACCAACCGGTCTGACCGGTCCCGCGGGTATAAATACCCCTTCACTTGTGTTAGGTCAAGTGCAGCTTTTGTATTTCATCTGTGAATTGTTCTATCTCCCAGGCCGCCGCCCCTGTGTTCCTCTCCCTCTGTTCTTCTCTTTAGAGTAGATTTAGTCCATGGATTGTTGAGATCTTGTGTTGGATTTGTTTGGGAAAGGAGGCCCTATCCTCCTCGTGCCCTCAGGGCTTTTGAATCTGATGAGTTCACTCTTGTGTGCTGAGTTCTCGTCCTCCCCCTCCTCTTTCGCGCTTTGGACTTGAATTCTCCTCTTTTGGTGTGTTTAGTGTTTGGAGGAGACAAGTTCATTGATTGGTGGTTTGCTGGACTCTTTGTGGCGATTCTGATCTCTCTAGCCAAGTGCTAAATCCCCTGGAATCGCGAGTGCACCCGAATTGCTGTTCTTGAGTTCTTGAGAAAACCCCAATCCACTTTGATCTTTCCTTGATTTCCCACGATCCGTTAATCTTCTGGGAAAGATCTCTTGGGGATATGTTCACGGAATAGTTGTGAACGTATCCACCAAGTTTTGTTGGATTTGAAGGTCGTTTGCTCAAGATTCATCGTTTGGAGGTTGATTTTCGAGCTGTCTGGAAAGGACCGGTCTGACCGGTGTGTCGTACCGGTCTGACCGGTATCCTGAACCAGTCTGACCGGTCCCTGCAGTTCAGTTCTGTAAATTGCCTCTTTTTGCTTCCGCGCAGCTTCCTACGGCATTTTGTAAAGAGATAGCTAGTCCATAGCTATTCTCTCATATCCTAGGTTTGAGGGCTTGTGGTGATTTTCGGGATATAGGTCGACGGATCGATTTCGAAAGAAATTTTTGGTCGGCTCCCATTCACCCCCCCTGGTCGCCGGCTTCGGTCCCTCAATTGGTATCAGAGCTTGGTTGAGGTTTTCAGTACCTTAACCGGTTCGAAAACCACTCGGCGACCATGGCGAGTCTTGGTAAGATCCCGGTGTTTTCCGGCAAGGACTATGCCTACTGGAAGGTTCGCATGAGAGCCTTCCTGCAGAGCATGGGAGCCGATGTCTGGGAGATTACCACGAACCAGCTCTACGAGGTGCTGGCTGTTCGGACCACGCCTCTTCAGGTGACCCAGCACGAGGCTAACGCCAAGGCCGTCAATGCCTTGTTTGCTGGCGTTTCTCGTGTGGAGTTCTCACGTGTCCAGGGTTTTCAGGAAGCCCACAAGATTTGGACGTGTCTTGAGAACTACCACGAGGGTACACCTCAGGTGAAGGCCAGACTATTCGAGACTCACCGGCGTGAGTACGAGAACTTCACACAGGAGCCGGGTGAGAGCATTGACCTGATGTTCAGTCGTTTTCAGTCGATTGTGAACAAGGTTAATGCGAACAGATCTGCTGGTGCCCTTGAGTACACAGAGCACGAGAAGGCTCTTAAGTTTCTTTACGCACTTGATCGCTCTGTGTGGGATCTCAAGGTGAACACCATCATTGAGTCTGCTGGCTATGAGACTCTGACGGTGAATGAGCTTTTCAGCAAGCTCAAGGCCACGGAGGTGGATAACCAGACACGAGCCAAGCTCAATGGTGCCCCTCCTTCCAAGAGCGTCGCTCTTGTGACTGGCCCAGGTGTTGGATTGGGCTCTAACGCTAACTCTGCTCTTGGCTTTTCTCTTGCCTCTTTGCCTTCTGTTTCAGATGAGCAGCTGGAGACGCTGGGCGACGACGACTTGTGCCTCCTGATCAGCAAGTTCCAGCGCGTCTACCACAACAGGCAGAGGAAGAAGAACCCCGGGTGCTGCAACTATGGCGATCTGAACCACTTCGTCGCCGATTGCCCCAAGAAGTCCGGCGGTGGCCAGAACAACTCCTTCGACTACTACCGCCACCGTGACCGTGACGAGGGAGGCTGCAACAAGGAGTGTCGGTGCCACAAGCACCGCAGTCGTGACCGGGGAGGACGCTTCGAGAAGGAGTCGCTCAAGAAGCGCTTCCAGTACAAGGCCAAGAAGCGGGAGAAGGCCTTCCTGGCGCAGCTCAGCGACCTTGACAAGAGCTCCGACACCGAGCGCTCTTCTTCACCAACCTCTGACGACGACGACAAGAAGAAGAAGAAGCGGGACAAGGAAGCCACCCGCTTCATCGGCCTTTGCTTGGCGGCCGGTCGGCGCAAGAGCTTCTGCACCATGGCGGGCGAAGCCGATGGTGCTCGTGCGTCTTCGGGTGGACAAGCTACACCGACGCACTCTGGCTCTTCTCCTGGATCCGAGAGCGATTCAGAGGTAAACTCCATGATCGACCTGCTTGATATAGAGGTTAGGGTGTTGTACGCCGCTCTCGACAACCAGAAGAGGCTGCTTAAGGAAGCAGCTAGAGAGCGTAGAAAGCTTAGGGCTGAGCTGGCTTGTGCTAGGGAGAAATCTAGTGAGGATGAGTACGCTGGCTGCATATCTCACATGAATGATCTTGTTGCTCTCCGTGCCAAGCATGATGAGAACGTCGCGAACTTAGATGTTGCTAAGACTTCACTTTCTGACGTGTCTCACGAGCTAGCCAAGGCCAAGCATGAGCTTGAACTTGTCAAGGACGCTCCCATTGTTAGTGATGTGCTTGAATGCGATGTGTGTCCTATCTTCGAGTCTGATCTAGCTTCTTTGCAGTCCAAGTTTGCTACTGTTGTTTGTGAACTAGAGGAGCTTAGATCTAGGCCTGCTTTGCTTGGCGCTTGTAAGCTTTGTCCCACGCTTAGGTTGGAGCTAGAGGAGAAGAACGCTTTGATCAAGTCTTTTGGAAAGACTAAGATCGTAGAGTCTAGCCCACCTATTGACTGTTCTGTTTGCCCTGGTTTGATCTCTGATTTGGATAATCTTGCGGTAGAGAAAGCCAACTTGGAGAATGAGAACACATACCTTAGGACGATTCTAAGTTGGGTTTCTAGCAGTGAGCCACAGTTGGGCATGATGATTAAGCAGTTCAAGCGTGGTGATGGGTTTGGGGTCGGTTACACATATACGAAGTCAGACTTTGACAGGTTGTATGGTAAGATTGGCAAGGCTACTGGAAACACTGCTAGCACGAGCACACAGCCTTCGCTTGTTGACCCCGCGGATGGTGTGCTTAAAGAACCACCGAAAGCACCTCCGCAGAAGCAGGTTTGGGTTCCAAAGCCCAATGCGCTGAGGAACCCCCTCGACATGCTCCCTGCTGCCACAGCCCAGGTTGCCCAGAAGAAGAGGGCCGCTCCTCCCCGTCCGCAGGCTAGGCCTCCACCTCCCAAGCGTGAGGTGAGGTACCACTACGAGTTCTGTGACAGGGAAGGTCACCTGGAGGAGTTTTGCTTCAGGAGAATACAGGCTGTGAGGAGAGAGCAGGAGAGACGGAACGCGGACATGTACTCTGCTCGGGTGCATGGTCCTTCTCGGCGTGGTGATAGGCGAGATGCTAGGGCGCGCCGTGTAGGTGGAGGTCAGGGAGACGGTGGTGGTTACTGTGCTCTAGTGGGTGGTCGCTTTGCCGGTCGTGCTCCTGGTCGTTTCCAGTACGGCTATGGACCACGGGACCGAGGCTTTGGAGGAGGTTTTGAGGCTCCACGCTTTCCTCGCGGTGGTGTTCGTCAGCCTCATGGTAGATGGGACAGGGGATACGCTTTGCCTGACTTTGCTTACCCTTCTGTAGAGCAAATGGCTCGTCACTGGTTTGCTTCTCACTTTGCTAACCCCAGTGTCGAGACGTTTGCTCCTCCTTTGTCTCGATGGTGATGCAGGTTGGAGGCCTGGAGAACAAGTGCTCCATGGATCTTGGTCTTATGCAGGTTTGATCAAGACTTGATGGTTCTCCAAGGCTGACGGATAGCCCATGGTGGCTGTTGTATCCTCTGTACATTTGAGTTTGTCTTTTGAGTTCTTTGTACATTTTCTACGTGTGACTTGTTGTAGATTCTACATTTCTACTTGCTTTGCTTGCTAGGTCTGTACTTGTGCTATGGTGCACTAGCCACTATGTATGCTAGTTTTTGTGGTTTTCATCTTGTCTTGACTCTTGCTAGCTCAGGGTGTGTGCTTTGTCCAGTCCCCTCATGCTTGTGTAGCTTTTGCTCCTTAGGTCTGGTTGCTAACTCAAGTATCTTCTTCATATAGTCTTGCTGCCTTGGTTCATGTTGTTGAGTGCCTTGAGATTATTCTAGTGATATCTTTTGTCTTGATATGTTATAGAGTGTCTTTCGGTATACCCTTGAATGTGGCTTGACTAACACCTAACCATTTGCTTGAGTCTTGCTCTAGATCTTTGGTGTTTGCTATCTTCTTGTGTCCTAGCTTCTCTTGTGCTAGATATTACTTGTTGAGGGAGAGCTCTACCTCAGGTGCCGATGATGATCCGGAGTTGCTGCGCCGGCTGCAGGCTCCGGCCTCTTCTGTTTCGACTACTTCAGTTCAGGAGGACGATCCAGTACCACTACTTCCACTTCGATCGTTCACCTCTACAAGAACCTGTTCGAGCAGAAGGTGGACCCGCTGAGGATGCAGGGGAGGTGACCTCGAGCTTGCTATGCTCTAGGTCCAGCGGGATCTTCATCGAGGTATGTGAGCGTTCGGCTTGTACGCTTTCGTCTCAGGATGGACTTGTGGTTTTCTGATTGTTGCATTTTCCATGGTACTCAGTTGGATCCATTTGGTCTAGTCCTGTGTGTCTTTGAGCCATTGTATTTGCTGACTTTTCTCTGGTTAGCTTTGTAGATTTTATTTGCTTCTTTTTTGTTTTCTAGGTTTGGTAGTTGCATTGTGCATATGCATTGTACATGTTTGCATTTTGCATTATCTCACTTGCACTAGCATTCTTGTATACATTGCTATGATCTTCTAGTGCCTGCTAGTGTGAGTTGATAAACTTGATCATGTATAGCATGCTCCACTGTGTATATGACATCATCTGAGTTAAGCTATTTTGATTTGAAAATCTGAAAACATGATCACCCTGTCTTGGCTACTAGCATGTCAGGGCGTGTTGATATGCTTTGCTATCTTATTCATGCTAGTGTGGCCTTTCGTTCAGCAATTCATATTTGAAATGATCTAAAACTGATAAAATTGCTTGAACTGTTCTGGAAATGGATGGAAAAGATCCAGGTGGGATTGCTTGTCGCACTGATCGAGCTTTCAGGACGGCTCACTTTGCACTTGTGAGAACCCGGGCAAGGCTGTGAATGACTGAAACGAGTGCTTTAAGCTTCTGATTGTCTTTTGGCATAGGCTTGGCCTCGTTGCTAAGTAAAGCATGACAAGCTTTCAACCCCTGGCACTTAGAATTGATTGATATAAAAATTGATTGAAAAATGAATGTTGGCAACTTGTTTTGGCTGTTTGGGCTCACCTGTATGAGTATGAGTAGCACTGCTTTTCATTCCCTACTTGTTAGTGCTAGATCATGGGTGATTCTTTTATTTCTCCTAAACTGAACTTGCCTAGCTCTAGACTGATTTGATATACCCTGTTGAGCTAGATGCAGGTCTTGTTTATGGATGCACACATGCTTGAGACTAGATGTTGCTCATATCTTTGTATCCCTGAATGCTTTCACTTACACCTCCTGCATTGCATTCATTGCATAGCATCTGTTCAGGGGGAGTTTCAGCTTCAGGGGGAGCTTTAAGTCTTTTTAGATTTGATGTGTGCATGTGCCAACAAGGGGGAGAATTTTGAGAGAAGTGATCGAACAAGG